>NW_022146309.1:1304857-1319501 GCF_002938485.1 Sitophilus oryzae | reverse complement strand
AGATTTATGTAAAGATGCTGTTTTATATTTACATCATTGTATGTAACTCTTATGTATGATATACTAGAATATGTCTACATGAGTAATGAAACCTATAGTAATACTTATTGAACTCAAGAAGGTCTATGCGCGATAATAATACTGTATTTGATCACTTAAGCCATTCTAGTTGAAAATTATGGTTCGGTTTTTTTGTTTTATATATCATTTATTTAATATAGTATAGATAATTCTATATTTGTGCTCATTTTCGATATAACACCTTTTGATATCTACTCATGATCATAGCGAACTCACCATTGATATTATCTTATAAAACCTCTAATCTGAAAGGTGTAATAGTGTCAAGTTGTGAGTGGGAGCTGGGTATGTACGGTAATTTTAGGTAAGAATTAAGAAATGTTAACATTCATGGATATATACTCGTATAATAAACCCTGTAGATTCGATGAAATACCTAATTTTAATAAAAAGAGTTTCCGAGCCGCAATAGTAAATACCCAGTATACATCAAATCCCCCATTTGTGGGAGACATTGAAACATATACAATGATACTAATATCTACGATATATAATAAGAAATATTGTAGATATACTCGTATTCCTGACATTACTGGTGTTATATCGGGTATTTACTATAGCGGTAGTTTGAAATTTGCTGTTATTAAATAATTCATGATTCTGATTCTATCTAAAATGATAACATGGTACTATCTTTCCCTTGGATTAACCTTCCCTAAGGATTATTTTTTGTTTTTGTTTTTTTTTTTTTTTTTTTTAATACAACTTTTGTGTGTTATAATTTCTCTCTCTCTAAGGTAGAAATGCAGTGACGAATAGTGGTTCTTCGTTTGGGCAGGAACTTCTAAGTGTTCGTGCAAATGACTCAACACTCTTCATGTATAGCTTATTTTGTTATAGACAAAGACGTCTATATTACTTAATTTTTTTTTATTTTTTAATATTGTAAAAAAAAAAAAAATTTCGAAATATATAAATATACTCTATATTTTATTTAATTTTAGGAATCATTAAAGAATGATATAAACTAAAACTTTTAAAAAAATATTTAACTTTTAAATAAATTTAGCCAAAGATATTAATATTTACTTTGCATCGTGGTATATTTTTGATATAACTTATTCACGGATAATCATAGAACTTGTGCTGCTATTTAAATAATCGATAGCTCTCGAATAACCAACGTTTATAAACAGTACGAATAAAATTCGTTGATTGTTGTTGCATCTATAATAATTGAAAACGCGGTTGCCGAATCTATGTGAAATAATAACGTTAAAGATATTATGCATTTTTATAATACTCACGCGTTTATTTTGTATAATCACACGTATTTTAGAAATCTAGATAAACAAGGAATAATAAAATATTATTATTTTTTTTTTTTTTTTTAAAAATAACAAAAATACATATATTTACAAATTAAAAAAAATATATTTTAAAAAAAAGCCAGATTTCCAACTCGAAGAAAATAGTTTATGATGCACATGCATGCTTACGATACTGAAAACTGTAAGGTGAGGATACTCCGTTTTCACTCGCTTTTCGATACAGGCTTTGATACAACGGGTGATCGCAATGTAATAATTTGCAAGATTTGCGCTGTCCGTGTATTCATTTACGGAATAAGACAGAACGCTAGGGCATGATCGCTGTATATAGCGATTCTATTGAGATATGTTCTACTAAAAATAGTAACAGCGTAATGTGAAAACAGCTGCGAGTCTTGTAGTATATTCGACTCACAACTCACGCGAGGAAACCTGCAAAACCACGAAATGGGACAGCCCGCTGGTACAGACGATCCTGCCAGATCAAGAAATCCCTGATCGCTATGATATATACCAAGTCTCGAATTTATATATTATGAAATATTGTTTTTTGTGTTCGTTGATAGACTTCTCTTTGGCTACTTCCTCCAAAAACTGACAATACGTGGAAGGAGCGTTTCGAGAAAGTAAACGGACGAAGTAGCGTTTTGACGAAGGAGGAAGGAACACACAGTCGCATAAAATCGACATTTTCCCATAGTAAATATATGATTTTTGGACGAAGGGACGCGAGGAAGGAACGAAGTGAAGTAGCGAAGTGTGAGTATGGGGCTTAACCGTCAGACGGTTAGTAGATTGTAACGATCACAATATCGTTTTATTTTACTAAATTATAACTTAGAAGTATACCTCATCAAAAATAATTTATTATTACCTTGAAAGAGTTTTAAGAGTATACTATATGTATAGTGACTCATTACTTATGTCAGTTAATTGGAGGAAAGGTTTAGTGGCAGTGATTTAATCAAAGACTCTTGTTTTTCTGGTAACCAGTTGGCGGATTACATACAGTGGAAGGGGATATACAACTAATCAGATCACTAATTTTGATAACATTACGAAGAATAATAAATAATTTTTTATAAAACTAAATGAGAACATCGTTTGTATACAGGGTGTAAAGCAAAGCGTGATTCAAGGAGGAAACCCTTTGAGGAAACCCCTATTTTTTCAAATCATGTTTTTGTTATAGTGATAATGACTTAACTTGAAAGAAAATTACACAGATATACCCAATCTATTTGCATCTTGCAATAAATATATTCCATAAGAGAACTCAATGATTCCTAATTACAATCACTCGGCTGTGGTGCGTATCAGAGAAAAGAGTTGCCTTGCTCATAATATGCCTCTGTATAACTATTGTTTATTTTTTTTAAAAATTTCGAATTAAATTTTGAGCGTAAAGTTTTTATGTTAGGTTAGGTTTATGACATAAATTTGGAATTGATTGACGTATTCAATAATTGTGTGTGTGCTCGGACCTTCCGTATCTCTGCACACGGATAAAATGACTAACTAACTTTAGATTTCTGTTAGATTGGCACCGTCAATTCTCGTATTTTTTACTTTTTGAATTGTATAGACTCTGGATTCACAGCGAAATATTATTTTGCACATATTGCTGAATCGCGATAGAACACATAGTCATACTGTCTAAGAACGCTTTTGAATAATCTTTCGCATATGGTTTAATTTGAAATTGTAACATGCGTTCATAACGACAATTTGACTCAAAATAACCAAGTGTGTGGTATCAATTTATTTGTAAAAAAAAATGCTTTTTCCAAATATGCTAATGAGCCATCTCGTTCCATTTGAAAAAATTGACGATATGATTAAAAATCTACATCTTTTAACCGGCCAGGACAGACACTAAAAACATTAGACGATCAAAAATCAACTTTTTCCTAAGGCTCTTGATTAAAACTTAGTGTTTTAATATACAGCCATGGCCCTCTAGATTGAAATTTAAAATTCAATTTTTTTTTGAGTGACTATGTCAAAAATTGATATATGATATGTCATTTGATTTAGAGTGTCATTTTCTATCGAATAAAGTAAAAAAATACCGAGGGTGACATAATAAAAAGTTGTAACAAAAAACAAAAACAAATGAATACGTCAATCAATTCCAATTTATGTCATATACTAACATACCAAATCCTGCTGTTTTATCTGAAAAAATAAAACAGTTATAGGGGGTGAGCCACTTTTGAGACGCACCCGGTATATAGGTTTGTCATAATTACTACAAATTTTTCACTTTGAATAAAAATATTAAGGAAGGAGCATATTATCAGCAAACCTTGGTTGAACGCGATGGGGGCTGAATATGGCTGACTTAAATTTTGCATGTTTTATTAGTGCCAGTTCTAATTTCATTTGAAATATCTAAAAATATAAAATAGGGTAGACGCAATAAATTGTTGGTTTTGTTTTACATTGCCAACAAATGTTATTGGGTATTATGGTTATACAATTTTTAAAAAAATATATATTTCTAATAAAAATAGATAAGTTATAACTATTTAATATCAATAATACCCTTATTA
The DNA here is from genome assembly GCF_002938485.1 of Sitophilus oryzae. Classification (NCBI taxonomy): domain Eukaryota; kingdom Metazoa; phylum Arthropoda; class Insecta; order Coleoptera; family Curculionidae; genus Sitophilus; species Sitophilus oryzae. The sequence continues at coordinate 1,315,594 of NW_022146309.1, read as the reverse complement.
TAAAGATAAAACCAGATAGGCTATTGCAACACAAGTCAAATTGACATATCCTAATTATTTTTAACTGTCATAGGTAGTAAATAAAAGCAAAAGTGCAAGATAAAATGTATAACTAGTTAATTCTAGACGAATCTCATAAATGATTAGTTTACTACACATAACGTGTATTATACCTATAAGTATACAGGGTGTTTCAAAAAACATGAGCTATTTCTCGTGGGGTGAAAAATTTAAAAAAAGGGGTTCTCATTTCTCATGTAAAAATAAGATTTATTTTTCATATCAACATAGGTCCGATTCTGCTTTGTTTCGTAGCTAAAGCTAGCTTTCGTAAGCCTTAATATTTTTTCGATTTATTATAATTTTCTTCCAAGTACTTTTAGTGTCTCGAATGAAATGTTGAGGGTAAAAGTTACTATAAATGCGACATATTTTAAAGCTTTAAAAGTGTCGACATATTCACCAGGGACTTGCATATGGGTTATCAGTGGAATATTTTTCTACGTACTGTACGCCACTGACTTTTTCCTCTGGTTAGCGAAATAGTGTAAGCAATTTAATGGCGATTAAAAGTTGTCTCTTGATATTTTGTCGATTTCGGCCTCCTGGATGAGATAAACGCAAATTCATTAATTTGCCTGGATCCAAGTCTAATAGCAACCTTTAAAAAATTAATATTAACTTGTGAAAGTTTTAAATAAGTACTCATTGATTCCTCATCAAAAAATATGAAAAAAAGTTCCTATAAACATGGGTATGGAAATGCATAGTTTTAGAGTTACAGGATGTTAAAATTTTCTTAAATTATGTTTTTTGTACCTAATTATCTAAACCTACCAAATACCATTATTTTTTTATTTGAAATTGCTATAAGTTGGACTAATAGAAATGATATTTAATGATAAATTAGGTAAAATATACGATTTATTAATTTTATTTTTATTTTATTAATTGTGATTAATAAAATTGTGTTTTTCTCATCAAGGAGGCCGAATTCTACAAAATATCAATTGATAACTTTTAATTGGCATAGAACGGACTACACAATTTTGATATGAAAAGAAAAAAGTCAGTAGAATATATATTTTTTTTTGAAAAATTTTCCAGCGATAACCCACATGCACGTCCCTGATGAATTTATTGACAATTTTTTAGCATTAAAATATGTAGCATTTGGGTATTACCAGCACTTGTATAACTTTTACCCTCAAAATTTCATTCGAATCACTAAAAGTATTCGAAAGAAAATTATAATAAATCGAAAGATTATTAAGACTTTAACACCCTGTAGCTAAGAAACATAACTGAATTGGACCTATGTTGTAGGTCCGAAACACCCTGTATGTAGTTACTTAACAATGAAAAGTTCTTCTCAGTTTCTCTTCATTATTTTGACTGAGATCTATTGCATGCTACACAACTTAACTATTTTAGTCTTTTTCTATGTCATTAATAATTTAAGTTCTGGCACAATATGCTTCTAGATTTACTATCTATGAATTAAACCATTTGTAGAATAAACAATCAATAACATAAAATAAGTTCAGAAAAGCCCAACAAATTTACAAAATTTCAAATCAAGCTCAAATATGTCAAAACCATGGGGGTCACGATTCCTAATCATGGTCCATCTATAATAACAATTTGAATTTGTTTTGAATCTTGGTTTTGTGTCAAATGTCGCAGACCTAATATATGAGTATATAAATAATATTAGACACCTTCCTTAGTATTTTTATTCAAAGATATTTTATGCTAATACTCACATTAAATATGCTGCATAGATCTTGGATCCTTAATAATAATTCAGTTTTATTTGAAATAAACAAATCGAGTTTAAGCAAACTAAACTTATGAAATGATATAGAACTATTTGGATCTAAAGCAAGCAGTTTAATTTTTTCCATTTTTTCCACTAATTTAGGCTCCAGTAAAATTGTAGGACAATTTAAAATAGCAGATTTTTGAATTCCGGAATTTTTGCATATTTCGTAATTTGTTAAGATAGTGCATAAATCGCCCGAAGAAAATTTTTTATTACTCGCAACAATTTCCAACGCCTTTATAGGCTTAATTTTTAAAAGTTCCACCAGTTTTGATTCAATCAGTTTCCTGTTTGCTTTTGGGTCATCTTGAGGATGTGCATCTGTGTTTATATTGCTGAATTCATAGTTGTAGTTTAAAATATTTCTTACAAACACTTGTTTGACTACATTATCACACCTATATTTTGGATGTAATAAAACTTGTTTAGTAACTTCCCACATTTTAATGACAGAAATAATACATATTTAAATTAAAAATTAGAATTCCATTTTCCATTCAAGTAGAAAATCAAGTAGAAAATAAACACAAAAAATCTTAGACAAGGAAAAAGAAAAGAGAGGTGACGGGTAACACGCATGGTAACACGCATATTCTCCCGTGATCGGTTAGTGAGGTCAAAATTCGATCGGCGGCCATATTTTGGTGACAAGATTTCGAGGTGACACCGAGCTGCACCGAGCGAATTTTTATGTTTTTTGCTCTGAATAAGAAGACTAGAATATACATATACAGTCCTTGACTGGGAGTAACATTTCACATTCACATGTTCACATGTAACATCTTCCGTAACAGGTCCGTAACGCAGCTAACACATCTATCACAAAATTATCGATAAAAAATAAAAATTAGGTTACCGAATTACGAGGCATAAGTTTATTACAGTTAACAGACGAACATTTAGTGGCTTAACATTACATTAACTCAGGGCTCAGGCAAATGCTTACTACTAGGAAATTTTAATCATTGTTTGTCATTGTTAGCTTTTATTATTTGAAGTTTTACCTAATCCGGCCCTGTCCAACTAGTAGATTTTACAGAAATACATCCGTGGAGTCTCCCCTCTCTTAATCCTCCGTGGTCCAAACAAGTAATTTGTCAATTGTGTCATTGTGTGTCAATTGTTTTCCTTCATTTTTAAAATTTATATCTGTTTATATTTGTATTTTTATTTGTATTTCTCAGAGTAAGTATACCTATTTATATGCCTATTTATACGTTTACAATTTAGATAAAAGCTTGATAACCTGTATAAACCAGCTGAAAATTGGTTCGTTAAAACTGCTTCAAATAAAATAAATGATCTCTATAATGAAAAATAGACCAAATCACAGAGGCATTTAGGAATTTATTTAACTTACTATAAATACCATTAATATAATTTCAGTTTATAAAATGGTGATGTGCTGGGCACCAGATTGCAAGCATTATAGCGTTAGGGAGACATGCAAATTTTTCAGATTCCCGAAGGATATAAAGAAAAGGAAGAAGTGGAAAAAACTTACAAGGTGGGTATGAGGTGATAAGTAGAGGTTAGAAATTTACACAGTAGAGACTAGAGACTCAATTAACCAGTGTAATTGTTGGTAGGCATTCGGATAATTGAATGTTTGAAGAAAAACTGTTTTTGGACATATTATTAGAGATGAGCAAAACTGCGATTCTCCAATCGCAATTGAAACTGCGATTGCGATTTTAAAATCGCTGCGACTGTAGATTAGATTATTATTTAGAGGTACTTTCTGCCTGTTCAACTGCGATCTTTTCAGATTCGTTGTGGTCCTCTTCTTATCCTTAGGATACATTCTCCAGTGCCTTATCCTTTTCACAAAGTTAAGCATCTTGGTTTAGCCACCTCCATGTAGCATCCTGGCAATGTGCCTGTCATTGGCCTATTACCGAATCGCACAGCTAGCTGTTTACATCCGACATAGAATGTGTTCTGACGTTTCTTCTTCAGATTGGCCGAACCTACACATAGCTCGTCTGTCAATCCTATCAACTTTAGATGCCTATTTAGCTTTCAATGCTCCCTGTTAGTAGACCTACTACAGCTTTGACTTTCTTTCTGTCCTTGCTTATTCGTCTACTGTGAATTTTGGCGAATGTTCTACAATGAACCTTTTCGCCTGTCTCTGCCCTGGTGAGTTTCTCCACCATTCTAGAGATTTGTTAGACACCCATCGTTCCGTGGCCATTCTCGTGACCGCCTTTGCAATGCCGCAGAGGGGTTCTGGGCCTATGAATGGCATTGATGAGCCTTGCTGGGCCCTTTCATCTGCCTTTTCGTTACCGCTGCGACTGTAACTTACGATTGGAATTTTAATATTTAAATATTGTGCTAGGGATATAATTGTCTGTATATGTACCTATAGCTTAACAGTTAAAAAAAGCTAACAAAATTCATTTGTTTATAGTTTTTTTAACATCTGACAATTTGGCTCAAAATACTAAATGTGTGGTACTAAATTATTTGTAAAAAAATGCAATGGGTCTGGTACCTTTTAGGTACATCAAAATTAAAAAAAAATTTTCTTTTTTTTTTTTTATTTTTGTTTTTTATGACTTTTTCTAAACTTACTTATACTTGCACTTATTTAAAAAAAAAAAAAAAAAAAAAAAAAAAAAAAAAAATGTTGAAACCAAAGCTATCAAAATTCAATCAAAGAAATCAATCTATCTTATAATTTATATACTTAAAATTAAAAAAAAAAATTTGTCAAAAAAAAATAATTATTAAAATTGTACAATTCTATTTACCATCACAGTCTATCTTGAATAAATATAGTGGGGTTCCCAACCGTCCCGTTTTGGCCGGGATTAACCACGAATCAGAAAGTTTGTCCCGGCGAAAATTTTATCTTGGCCGGGACCAAAAAAATCACATTTTTTTTTTTTTAATTTAATATTTGAATTCTAAATATTTAATGTTTTTTTCATATTATTAAAAAACTTAAAAACTAATAGTCCCGGAATCTCGTGCCGCATGCTCAAGTTTGGGAACCCATCTATAAATACGTTAAACTTATTGCAAACATATTAATTAATTTACATAAATATTTTTTTTTTTTTTTTTTTTTTTTATCCTTGTTTATATATTTCTTAAAGTTGTTCAACCTCTCGACAAAATGTGATGCCTCTGGTGAACAAATAGTGAAGCTTTAAAAATGAGCATAGTATATAGGCGAGTCAAAAATATCGTATTGCGGTATTTCCCAGAGTAATTAAAATATACTCGGCATTTTTCAACAATATCATAGGCTCAGCTGATTGAAGAAATTTAATACAAAACTATGTCTTTCGATGTTGATTTTCTATATTTTGCGATTTAAGGATTTCTAAACCGTCATAAAAAAGAAATATTTCAATATGTTTGGCATTAATGCCTAAGTTGTATTTGTAATATTAATATTTAAAAAAGGTACATACCACTTGACTCATTTCGATTTTGACACGAGGCTAATAAAATTTATTTCATTCTTAGATCCATTTTTTCTAAATTGACGTTATAATTTACGAAATTTTTTTTTTTTTTATTTTAATTTATTCTGATTATTTTTTCTCTTAATAAAAATAAAAATGCACTTCCTTCAAAATTATTATTTTGGACATGTTAATATAAACTATTATTACTTTAGATAACCATTTAAACTTATACCACGAAAAATCTTCTTAGCGTAAAAACAATGTCTCAGAGTCAAGTTATTTAACTTTTTACCATATGAAAAAAAAAACTGGCGTCCAGGTTGGCTGGGAAATGAACGATCGACGACATTTCCCATTATAAATTTACATATAAAATGACAGTAATTATCATTTCATAGCCATCCTGACGCCGTTATTTTCGATCAGAATTTTTTTTTTTTTAAAATAAACTTATTTTATGGTTTAACTCACAAAGCCCGTTTAAAACCATAAAACTTTTCGTAGTATCTGTTTATTGACGTGATTAATAACCAAATTACACTTATAATAATTTATCATGAACAAAACAGAAAACCAAGTCATGATATTTGCGCAGGTTGGTCGCTAAGTCACAGGTGATAAACGGCAGCATTGGTCGGCAAGCTCCACGCGCAAATTTCGAAATTTTAAAACAATGAACCATAATAAATGTGTATATGTGTATATCTTTTCAAATGTCAAACTAAATGATTTGACGTAAATTTGAGGTTATGTCTCATTATGTAGTTGTGTAGATTATGTTATGCCTTTAGTCCAATTCTTCCCTATTTATTGTTTTTATTGAGTGCAATTGAACAATATGGATATTTTTTGTAATGCAGTATACGTCACAGTGTGATATGCGCAACTAAACAAATTGGAGTCGCTATTCGTCATACACTGCTTTTCAAAGGTTTTTCTAGTACATGCAGTAATAAATCAAAACTTATTTACCTCCGTTGATTTAATGTAACTTGTCATTTTGATAATATATTTCACACTTTTATGCTTCGGCGAAAGCTCGGCGTAAAAGTGCTTACTTTATATTGCCAATCACGTCAAAAAGACCTTTATTCAATCATGTCGCAAAAAATTATACTTTTGTGACATTGAAACAGACAATAAATTTTGAAAACTAACTGAGTATATTTTTCTGCCACAAAAAATATATAACAGGAATTAAATATAATGAATGAATTCATTATTGAAATATCTGCTACTGGGTAAACAAACATTGCAACTTTACCAATAATACTCCATTTCAATAAGTTATTCTTCCAAAATAAATTAATTATTTTTTAAAATCATTGCAGATATTTCACCCTCTATTTGGACTAGTTTCATTGATTAACTAAGATAGACTTACATTTTTTAAATCATTTAATCAGATTTTTTTTTCGTATATTTCATACGTAAAAAAAACCAAATATATGATACGCACTTTTAAACGAAGCTTGAAGAAGATTATAAGTACTATCACACTATTAAAAGAAACGACCTACAAATTATTAGGAGAAAAACAAAAAAAAATACCCAAATACCTTCACCTTCTTACTAACTACAAATAATGAATATAATTCCTTCACTAAAACATCTAACAAACTACTTCCACTTAAAAAATTATCAAACTATTAATAACTGTGATTTTATTACAAATATTTAAAAAAAAATTAACCAAATTACCCTTTCACCTACTAAAAAATGTGATTTTGAGTCAGAAATCAATAAATAATAAGTTATCAAACATTAAATCTCTGTTGTTATATAATAAGCATTTATAAAAAATGGAAATATCATTTAAGCGTACTTTTATCACACTGTCTAATATACAAACAAAAATTCCAGTTTTTTTAGCGTATTTTACATGTATTAATCAATTCATCAGTTTAATTAAGTTAATTAATAATAAAAAAAAAAAAAAAAAAAAAAAAAAAAAAACAGTTTTTTATTTTTTAATTGAAGATAACAATTATATCCACAATATTAGTATCTGTTACTCTTAAAAATTTAGGAATCTTTTAAAAATATCTAAAATTGCATATTCCATGGTATAGTTATAAAAATTCTAAAATTACAAGAACATTTTTACGCGAACTAAAAGATAGTAAACATGGTATATTAATTTGATAGGACAATTAAAATTGTGCATCTGTTCTCGTAAAATATACAGCGTGTCCCCCTTAAAAAAATAAAACCAAGTATCCGTTTAAGGCTAATTAATATTTAAAATAATTTAACACTTACTAGGTGCTAAAATCATAAAATAATTTTTATTACAAAAACTTGAAATTAGTTAAGTAAATTAGTAAGTAAGATTTAATAAATATTTATAAAAAAAAAAAAATGATATATTTTTTATTTATTTATTAATATCTCTGAAACTATCAAAATATATTTACTCATATCGTAGGATTATGATTATGCAAACTGAAAGGAAGGCATAAATGCAATAATATACTGGGTGTTCGATTCAGAAAAAAATCATCACGATCTACTCACTTTTTTGAGCTATCCTATAGAAGTTAAAATATTTTCCTGAAATACATCCTCGTACATACATACTTTAGGTTTGCACATAAACAGAATTCCTTAGTTTTTTAGATTTAGACTGTACAGATGCCCGACGCCACTATTGCCGAACCCTTGTATTAAGTTATTGATGGCGGTTGAGTAGTCTTGATGATCGCGAATCCGTATAACTGAAGATCGGATAATCGATTTTGGTTAACTGTGATCTTTTTGTAGGCGCGACAGTGAGCCTGGTCCCAGTGCATGTTTATGCAGTTGTCACTTTCGTGATGGGAAGAAGGAGAATGGACCAGAATTGTTCTCACATAACAGAACAAAAAAATTTACTTGGACTGATCCAGAAAAACGAACTCGCAAGCGGAAATGTGTTTCAGAAGAAGTTTTGGATTTAGACTCAGTTCAATCTCATAACATTCAGAATTACACTGATATTTTTAAGAACATAATAAAACACGAGATTAATAATAATAATTATTAACTTAAAAAAACATTTTTTATAAATAATAATTTATGAGATACCATTATAGATTTTTTGAAAATATACAGGTCTCTGGATTGTATGGAAACGTCGATTATTAGGTAAAATTTAGGAGGTACCGCAAAAAAGTTAAATATAAAGTATAGGTTTATAATATCTATTAGCGAGTAATAAATTGAAATATACAAAAAAAAAAAAAAAAAAAAAAAAAATTTCATTTTTTTAAATGGAACCCCTGTATATATTGCATATGTCCGGTTCTTCCTTCAATTCAACCAAAAATCGAAATATGACACCAATATAACTCAAAACCAACATTACCAATTGACTTTTAATGAATATACTAAACAGTTGATTTAATTAATTTCGATGTGTTCGTTTGATTATACGATATATTGTGACGATTCCGTGGTTTCTCCACTATTTAAACTCACGATAAAATACTTAACGAAATTTATTTGTTTCATCTGTACACAATCTTAACGATTACTAACCACAACTACTGCAAACTATATTACTCTAACGTATTTCCGGTATTTCACTCAGACTTAGACTTCAAACTTCAAACTTTAAACTTCAAACTTCAAACTTAAACCTTTCCAACTGTCAAAGCGCGGGCCTTATATACCCCCTGCTGTTGTTCTATATTTTCTAAAGAATTCAATTTTCTTTAACTTCGTCGAATGCGCCAGTTCTTCCACCGTTCTATTTTTAGCAGTATTGCAGCTTATAACCCAGAAGCACCTTGATCATTGCCCCTCTCAAATAATTTGATCGTCTGCCCGATAAGTTTCCTGTTTGGTATTTCTTCAATCGATCCAGATGTTTTCATCTTACTTCTAGGGTAGTGTTGAATTCGGTACACAACATCATTTTTCCTCTTGATGACTGTATATGGACCTTCCCATTGCTGGAGTTAACTTTGGTGACCTTCCTTTCTTGCGCTTTGGGTTATACAACCATACCTATCGTCCTGTTGAAATCCCGTATAATTAGCTCTGAGTTCGTAACGAGCTTTCGGGGGGTCATCTTGCTTATGCCTTTGAATCTGTTATCTCTCACGGGCCTTATCTGAATTCCAATAAAACCTTTCCGTCATCATCCGCGATCCTCTACGTTCGTGTGCGTTCCTGTGATCCGAAAAACGACAATCACAATGCAACAATCTCGACCAGGATAAAATCTCCGATGGTGAAAGTCCGGTGGTGTTGTGAACTGCGCTTCTATATGCCATTAGAATTAACGGTATGTGCTGATACCAATCTCTTTGATGTTCATCCACATTTCGAGAATGTTCTTCAATTTCTTATTGAATCTCTCGACCATCCCATCATACTGCGGATGTAAAGCTGTTGTCCTAGTCTTGTGAAAACCAAGCAGATCACACATATTCTGGAACAGTCTTGACTCAAGTTCCTTCCTTGGTCAGTGTGAAGCTCTAAAGGAATTCCAAATCTACTGAAGACATTATTAACTAATACTTCAGCTACAATCGATGCTTCTTGATTTGGAATGACAAAAACTTTCGACCATTCGCTGAAATAATCCATCGCCATTAAAACGTACTTGTTGCCTTTGTGCGTTTTAGGGAATGGGCCTGCAATTTCAACAGCGATTCTTTCGAATGGCAGTTCCACGATATTGTTCATTTTTCCCCTAGATCGAATGCTTGGTCCTTGGCTGGTTGCACAAATTTTACATTGTCAACACCATTTCTTGACATCATCGCAATAATCCACCCAGCAAAAACGATCTCTCAGCTTACTCAATTCTGTTTACCCCAAGTTGGGCTCCAGTTTTACCACTGTGAATTTCTTCCAATACTTGGGTAACTTTCTTCCTTTGTACCAGTAACTGAGTTGTAACTGTGCTGCCATCCGCCACTTTCCCATGTGCGCTTTAACAATCTATTCTCAATCACCAGTGAAGCACTGAAAAGAGAGAGCTTTTTTTTCCACTGAGCCCAGAGTGCTTTGAAAACGAGCCCTTTGTCCGCAATATCCTGCCACTGTGGTCTCTCGCCGTTACCTTTTTTGAGCCGTAGTATTGCTACGATGTCTGGATCTTTCATTTGGTCATTCCTCAATTATTGTGTCGTCGTCCACTTTTCATCGGTTCCAAGTTTTAAACTCCTTATCATGACAGTGCCATCACGTTGTTCCGTTTTACAGCAATGCTTACAATCGGTTTGACATGGTCTTCTGGATAAACCGTCTGCGTTACTATGCATCTTCCCAGCACGATGTTGGATGTAAAGTGATACTGCTGGACCTTCTCGAGCCATCGTGCAATTTGACCTTCAGGTTGTTTCATCTCCATAAGCTACTTGAGAGCCGCATGATTTGTCCTAATTAAAAATTCTTGGCCATACAGGTATTTATGAAAACGATCAACTGCCTTCACAACTGCTAGCAGCTCCTTCGCTAACGCTCAACATAATTCCTCCGTTTGGATCCTCTCTT
>NW_022146309.1:1078101-1304395 GCF_002938485.1 Sitophilus oryzae | reverse complement strand
ATGAATCTAATTAAGATTGTCATCCACAGAATTAAATTACTCATGTGGCAATGGACACCCGGCAAGAAGGGCGGACCAACAATGGACCACCAAAATAACAGCATGGTACCCACAAAGAATTAGGAGACCTCGCATGGTTAACTTGGGCCCGTTATAAGCCAACAATAGACAACAATGGACCCAGTTACGAAAGAAGTTTGTCTTAAATTGTGGGGAGGCTACACCATAATTGGAAAATGGCTTGAATAAGCTGAAAATGATGTGATGATGACATTGTTTATGTTTTCTTGTCTTGATTTCCTATTACTACGGAAACAGATTTTTAATATTTGTCATTATTGCCAGCTGGTTAACAAGAGCAAAAAGCTATTCATCTGGTTCGTTTTTTCTACTATGTGTTATTCAGTCTTTTGTTGGAAAAAACTTGAACCATCGTTCTTTGTAGAACCATCTGTTATCGATATTTTTCATGAACCGAACCTTATCCTATTTAGTACCAATCTTGTTAAACTGGATTTTGAACGGAATATAGCATATCAATATCAACAATTTTTCTCTTAGTGACCTCAACTGTCTCCTAAAAGCACTAATTTTTATCGTATTTTCTATCCGATTTTTTTGACCCCACTTCATCTCCTTAATTTAAAACTCACCTCGATCGGTAACGTGAGTCTGTCTTTGATGTAGATTGGCTCTAGGCAAAAGCAGACATTACTCAGGCTATTAGAGCCGAGAATATGATAAAATATGAACCTACCGAGCTTATTTTGCTTTGGATATTTGATATATCATGTGACGTTAATGGTAAGCATCCCTCAAAGCGAGCCTCATATTAGAGATTTCGATTTACCGTTTAAATATGAAAATTAATAGCTAGCCCCGGGTTTGTTGCTCGCTGATACTATAAACTTTTGTTCATCCGCAACATTCAATATTGCATAGTATTTGCTATTCGTAATCCTATTAAATAGGAAATATTTGTTTACGAACATTATTTGCTTTTGATGTAACAATCCTAATATCAACAATTTATTATCTTTTTACATAAAAATATTTAAATAAATTTACTCATTGTTCAGTGCTTTTTGATTACTGTTACATTTTATATAATACTTAGCTTCGTCTTGGGTTTTTTTCCCGCGCTTTGTCACATAAAAATTGATTAAAATTTAAACGCCATTTAAATTCTATTAGAACAGATGAATCAGCAACGATATTAAACATTCTAAAATATGATATGAAATCAGTCAATATTTGAGATTTCTACTATTTCATCAAACTTTTTTGTATTTTATGGAAATTTTTTTTTTTTTTTTTTTTTTTTTTTTTTTTTTTTTATATTTGTTAAAACTGTTTTTCAATTTTTTTTTTTTTTTAATATTGACATTTTTTCGCTACGTAATCGTAAAATATCTCCTTCTTCTTTACTAGTTACATCTTCTAATGAAGGATGGCAAAAATCGCGGCGAAACACTGTCTGTCCTGTGCAGCTCGAAACAGTTCATGTGAGTTCGGTCCAGTCCAGTCTCGTAAGTTTCTCAACCAAGAGTGCTTGAGTCTCCCAAGTCGTCTTCTGCCTTCTACCTTTCCTTCTATAATTAACCTCAGAAGCTTTGCTTTAGTATTACTCATGACATGGCCAGCTAAATATTTCCAGAACGGTCAATTTTCATTTCGTATTTCCTATAAGATTTTTAGTTCCATGTCTATATAGGTATATGATTTTAAACTTTGGTCGGTAAATTCAAACGGACGAGCTTATTTTTTATACTGTTAAGAATTTTTGTTACCTTGGAAACATCTTTTTACAAGTAAAAACTAATGCCAACCTTAATAGAATATTTTGAAAATATAAAAATATTTTTTAATTTGTTCTTTTTAGCACGCCCGGAATTCTCTTTCGTTGTTATATATACACGGAAGGGATTTTTGAAAGATATCGAATTATAAAATTTAGATAAAAAATTGTCCAATTGAGTAAAATAGCAAATTTTTCTCTTTTGTAGTTGAAATCGATCAGTAGTAGAATTACAATAGAAGTTAGTTAATTAATTCTGATGATGTCCCATGTCCCACAGTATGATTTTCACAATTTCAGTTAACAAGTTGATAATGCTAACCCATTTTTATTTTTAATTAAGTGTTTGACTTATTTACAATAATAGATTTATATTAACTTTTTGGCTGCAAGTTATTTTTCAGCCTGTTCAAACAGGTCTGCAAAATCAAAAACTGCTTTATAGCATTTTAGATCTAGTTTGCTTCTTACGACGATGACAAATAATGTCTAAAAATTAATAAAATTACGTTATTTTAATATGTACGTTACTACTGCTTTCCCATTCACAATATTGTTGTTGGTATTCCAGAATATAGAAATATTTTTTATTCAGTGTAAAGGTTCAAATACCAAAATACTCTAAAATTAACTTGATTGAAGAATGCCAAAATGGGTAATAAATTACAAGAAAGAGTTTTATATATTTAAAGTTACAAAAAAAAGCCACTTTATATGCTTACTTATGTGTGTAGGTGCATCTATACATAAGTGAATGCGTAAAACGTTTATCGCAAATAGGATATTTAAGCCCTAGGAAAGCTTTTTACGACTAAGGGAGGGTGCTTGTAAAACCCTCTTTCGAAAAAGGATATTGGCTTTTATGAATGAATTATTTTCTATTAAAAAACTGCCGAGGAGGGCACTTAAATAAAAAAGAACTTTCGCATAGTCTGATACATAGGTAATAAATTCAAAAATAAAAATATTTATTATTATGCATAATTTTTTTTAGAAATTGTAACTGGAAAGTCTTTATAAATAAAAAAAAAATATAATTTTTTTCTATACAGAATATCTTTTGCTTTGTGTACCCAATTCATATTTAACCTACTCATATTCTTAACCTACACATTAGTTTATATAATTAATCTTAATAAAATGTTTTATTAGCGTCTTTATCGAATTTTAATTAATCAAACTATAATATAATATGTATTCATAACATATTATAATGAGGTGAGAAAAAGTTAATCTGGGAAATAGATACCACCACACAAAATATTTTAATAGTATATTGTTTTATTAGGAGTAAAACAGTTACTTCTTGCGGTGAGGCTGGACGTTTAATGGACAAATTTCCAAAGGAAGTAGCGAAAAGCATCGACCAACCACATCATATTCACTTTGCGCGCATGGACGCTCTAAATCGACGTTACATATTTTTAGCTGTTTTGAAGAGTAATAACTTTTCGTCCGGAACTGTATTACACTACTGAATGGAAAAATATACATTTCCGTCAGTTTTACGTAAAAAATATCTCTTGCTATAAATCGTTACAAGCAAAGGTTCTCAAGATATTTGGAATTGAAATAATCAACACAGGTCATAATTTACAAAAATTATACATGTTATTAGACAAAATTAATTACACATACTGGATAGTTATTAGTGTGAAATAAAAAAATTAAAATGCTTTTGTGTTAATGATTCAAGAGAGTCTATTTTATCCTTTTTTTTGTAGAAAAAATGATTAGATTATAAAAATAAAAAGTTCCCAAATTTATTATTTCAGCCAAATAACTATCTGGTCAACATGTTTATTTTATGTCAATAACAACATGTACGTATTGACTATTTCCATTCCAAATATTTTAAAAACGGTTGCTCGTAGCGATTTTTACAAAGATATATTTTTTATGTAAAAAATACGGAAATGCATATTTTTTACTTAGTAGTGTTATGCAGGTAAGGACGAAGTTATTATTCTTCAAATCAGTTAAAAAACATGTAGGTGTCGCCCCCTACAAGTAAGAGTCATACTCACATAGAAATCAAGTTTCTCAAGTCAGCCAGATACCGATTTTCATCCAAATATCGACGATAGTTCAGAAATTATTTGTAAAAAAACTAAATAGAAACGAACGTTCTACGCCCTGTATCTCCGAAATGAAGCATTTTAAGACAAGCAGATCAATTCTATTTCATTCTCAAGTCATTCTATTCAGAATGTCATTCTATCGAATAGAGTAAAAATATACCAAGGGTGCCATTAAAAATCAAAAGTTGTAGTCATTTCCATTTGAAACAGGAAGTGACCAAAAACAATTGAAGACATGAGTTGATAAAGGTGTCATGTCGCATTTTTTTAAAAATCAGTTTTATTCAGTATTTCAACATCCCTTTAACAGATCTATCCTCCAATGCACTCTAAATATCAAATATAAATATCATAAAGAATATCCTAGGTGATAAAGGTATCATGTCACATAAACCATCAATAATTTTTAGACGTGTTTGACTTTAAATAAGCGACACGACACCTTTATCCACTCATGTCCTCAATTGAATGCATCAATCAATCCTAATTTATATCATATACTAACATACCAAATGTCGTTTTCTTATCTGAGAAAATAAAAAAGTTATAGGGGTGAGCCACTTTTGAGATACACCCGGTATATTAATACTGAAATATATCCAGTTCTGTTATAATCCTACCTGGATACTAGGTAATATAATTCAATTAATGAAAAAATAAAACTGGCGTTTATTTTTACACCAAATTCACGGTTTTTGCAGATCGTATACAGATTCCGGCAACAGGGCGTCGGGCATTTGTATCTCCTAGAATAAAAATTTGGGAATTCTGTTTTAATAATATCTGTAGGGAAGTAAAATCGATGCAATAATCAATTAAGCCAATTGAAAAACATTATTTCTACAAACAAGTTATAACAAATATGCAAATTGTGTAAAAATGGCAGTTTTCAAAAAACTAATAGAACTTTCTTATATTAAAATTTTATTTATGATGATTATAAATATTATTTTAAGGTGCCCGGTGGCGTAGTGGGTTCGAATCCCACACCCGGCATTGCATCAGCCGACTATTTTTATTAAAATAAAAATAGTTTGGGTACCTAGGTCGACTCAGACTTAAATGAGTACTTGGGATTCACAATCCTGAGGTAATAATAGGCGGTTGAAGCGTAGTACTAGCCACATTACCTTCCTTGTATACCGAACGGCTCTAGTATGGCAAGCTGTATCTTGCTACTCCCAAGGCGTTAAACGCTATATACGGGAGCTATTATATTGTTATTATAAATATTTTTAATGTCTTTTGTTATCATTTTTTGGTAAAATTTTGATGCAAAATCACTAAGGGTGCATATATTTTTTAAATTTGTTTTATTTAATAAATTGAAGAAATAGTGTGGAGTACAGCAATAATGTAAGTTCGTTTTCTGTAATAGGAAGAAGTATAAACATTTTTCTATTACAGTTATATCCCAAGTAGCATTTTTGAACACATTTTAGATAATGTTTCTAATAATCGTGTTTGTTTCTTGATATTGCAATAAAATATTTAAAATGTCTTGATGTTAGTTTGAAATTTCCTTTATACTTGGTATTTTTAGTGTGTCATACGATAAACAAATAAGCATAATCTAAATGAATGTTTAAAATTAGTCCACCCACATATTTTTTATCGGTTTAACATACTTCTGCTAAAAAATATTCCTTGAAAATATAGATTGTTCTTCTTGTCATAATATGTCAAACTCTGAGACACATGTCTTTATATAAATATAAAATAATCTATTTTTTATTTATGCAAAATTGTTGTTATGCAATAAAATTATTTTTTAAATTTAATAAATGTTAGATATAGCGACCACAAAATCAAACATCAGTTAAAATTCATTCATCAAATATTTGTTAAACTCGAAACAGTTTAAACTTTTTAAAGTAGAAGATCCTGGATACGCTATTATCTATTAGAGCTGTTTCCTTTTTTTTTCGTGTTTTAGCGTAAAGTATATTGTTTAAATTTAAAAGGCATAACAAATTTGCACTTTATTATATTTAAATAAATAAAACATTAAAGTAAACCTTTAGATCTAATAAACCGCTCAGAAAATGCCCGCGAGGCCGTTAAATGCGTCACGGCCATAACGTATAAAAGTAGTTTATGCTCAAACTTTAATTTATAATGCATTATATTTTACGAAATCATAAATTTTATATTTTATTAAGTTTCATCCGAATCTGGCAAGATAACGATTAGCAATAATTGTAAAAAGCAATTTGTCAGTTTTAAAAAGTTGATATTAAATAAATGATCAAAATCAACAAGTAAATAATGATCTTATTTAATAAAATATTAATTTAAAGTATTCTAAATTGATAGATGATTGAAGTCCTATTTTTCGAGAAGGTATATAGCATCTTATTTTCTTTTCTTATATTGAAAATCAGTGACTAGGTCACATTTGAAATTTCGATTAAATATTTTTCTAATTCATTAATTAATTCATATCAAAATATAAAAAATCCTCTAATGTTAACATATTTGTTAACTTTACCATTAAATCTCAATTGTAAAAATTGTAAAATTTATCTTAAAAGCAAGTATGGGTTTTGTTATGATACAAAACCCATATTTGCTTATTTGGTCTGCAATTTAACGTTTAGCTTAAATAATAAAAATGACAGTTGGAAATTCTTTTAGTATCAATTTAACTTATAGTTCGGATAAAAAATACTGGTTTTAAAATATTGACACAGTTGTCATAATACGTCAATCTACACTCATTATACAGGGTTATTCACCACATACGACACGGAGTGTTATAATTAATCGATTAGATTTTTACAAATTTTAAGTTTGAGTTCGTTGAAGGATTATTAGAGCTACAATTTAAAAATATTTTACAAGATACAGGGTGTTAAAAAATTAAAGTTATATTTTTTTAAAAGGAACACCCTGTTTATTATTACATTTTTAGTTTTTATGATTAAAATAAACGTAAATTTGATTAAGGTTTATCACACTTAAACCTTACCGTTTTTGAAATATTTTCAATTTTGTGACATTGCAGTGAAAAATTTAAGGCTTATCATTTCTCAAATGGTATCTAAGTTTTCAATACTAAATATTCACTGAAGTTTATTTATTGATCAGTTCTTTTGTTGCAATAATAAAAATAATACTACATCATACAGAATGTTAAAAAAATATTTTAAATAATTTCTAGCTTTAAACGGCAATAATTTTTTAATTAAAATGGAACACCCTGTATATTATTACATTTTTAGTTTTTATGATTAAAATAAAGGTAAATTTGATTAAGGTTTTTCACAAACCTTACTGTTTTTAAAATATTTTCAATTTTGTGAAATTGCAGTAAGAATTTTAAGGTTTCATTTCTCTAAAGGTATCAAAGTTTTTAATACTAAATATTTACTGAAGTTTATTCATTGATCAGTTCTTGTGCTGCAATAATAAAAGTAATACTACCTCATACAGAGTGTTTAAAAAATTATTTTAAATAATTTCTAGCTTTAAACGGCAATAACTTTTTTAATTTAAATGGAACACCCTGTATATTATTACATTTTTAGTTTTTATGATTAAAATAAAGGTAAATTTGATTAAGGTTTTTCACAAACCTTACTGTTTTTGAAATATTTTCAATTTTGTGAAATTGCAGTAAAAATTTTAAGGTTTCATTTCTCTAAAGGTATCAAAGTTTTTAATACTAAATATTTACTGAAGTTTATTCATTGATCAGTTCTTGTGTTGCAATAATAAAAGTAATACTACCTCATACAGACTGTTTAAAAATTTATTTTAAATAATTTCTAGCTTTAAACGGCAATACCTTTTTTAATTTAAATGGTTGTTAAAAATAAACACCCTGTAGGAGAATCAGATGCACAACATAATTTTCTATCAAATTGTATTATACCATTTTTCATCTATCCCTTCAAGATTTTGTAGAAAATGCATTTTATTATAATTTAGACCTCATTTATCAATATACCCATGGAATATTGACATTTTGGATTGTTTCTCAAACAACAAATAATGTACAAAATATACAGGTGCTAAAAACGAAAATATTACTAGCCTATTTGTATACAAAAAGTAATCTTTATAAAAGAGTTAAATTAATTAAATTTACCACCACTTTTTCCGCCCAAATATTAAATTGTTACATACTTTATTGTGTTAGTTAATAAATCATTCTAAATAAATGTATAAAAAATATATAAACAGAAATCAATGTAATAATAATTTGAAAATAAGTTATGAAAATCTCTGTTATAAATAAGCATACGTCAAAAAATTAAATACATTTTTAAGGTGTTACTTTTTACCACACTGTCTAATACACACACAAAATTCAGTTTTTAGTATTTGGAGCAATTGTTTTCAGTCAACGCAAACAGTTAATTAATGTAGTTTGAAATTCTTAATTGGTTTAACAAATATTTAAACATTTTTTTTATTATTTTAATGAACTAAACAAACTACATATATCGATAATATTAGTATCTGTACTCTTTAAAAACTTGTTACATCTTTAAAAATAATCTAAAATGTCAATATTCCATGGATATATTGATAAATGAGGTCTAAATTATAAGAAAATGCATTTTCTACGAAAACTACAATTTAATAAACAATTAAATTGTGTATCTGATTCTCATAAAATATACAGGGTGTTCCATTTAAACTAAACAAGTTATTACCGTTTAAAGCTAGTAATTATTTAAAATAAATTTTTAGATACTTTGTATAAGTTAGTATAATTTTTATTATTGCAACACAAAATTTAGTAAATAGAAATACTTCAGTACAATATTTGGTTCTAAAAACTTAAACACGTCTAGAGTAATGAAGCATTAAAATTATTACAGTATTTTGACAAAAACCTAATATTTCAAATACGGTAAGATTAAAATGCGGTGAATCTTAATCAAATTTACCTTTAATCGTAGAAGTTTTTTTTAATCGTAGAAACTAAAAATGTAATAATATTCAGTGTGTTCCATTTAAAAAAATACAACTTTGATATTTTTTTTTTATTTGGGACACTGTATCTTGTAAAATATTTTTAAATTGTAGCTCTAATAGTCCTTCAACGAACCCAAAACTTTTTGCAAAAATCTAATCGTTTAGCTACAATACTCCGTGTCGTATGTGGTGAACAACCCCTGTATATACTTATATATACACTACAGATATACTACTTGTTTTATAATGACTCTTCTACGAAGCAATTACCAGACGCATGTACTTGATAATATATATATATATATATATATATATATATATATATATATATATATATATATATATATATATATATATATATATATATATATATATATATATATATATATATATATATATATATATATATATATATATTTGGTTTTCTGGAAAAAATTATTTTAGAAATATTTTTTCCCATGAATTTTTCGTTGAAAATCTATCATAGATTTTTTTACGAAAATAGGTAAAATTTTAAGTTTTCTAGAGTTTTAAGATCACGGGTGCGCTTAAATAAAGGCCTCGTCGACAGTCGAAGCATCAATTATAGGAGAATCGGCCTAAATTAGCAGTTTTGTTTCAATTGGCCGTAGTCTGAGATAAGGGCCAAACGGGACTCGTTGCAGGAATTAATACGATCCCGAAATGTATCGTCGGTTATCTGAACAGCTTCCAGAAATAGCAGGATTAGTCCGGTCGTGGCCCGTAGAGATTCTAGAGTTAGAGTTCCGTGATTTCATTTTTTGTTTCGTTTAATTCATATCTGTAATATATATCTGTAAGTATATCTGTTTGTTAAAATTAGTACAGTAACCACAAAAAAATATTATTGAAATATACCGGGCTTCTGAAATTTCTGAAAAATAGAAATAAAAATCTATGGTCTGAGAGAAGAATTTATCAAATTCTGGAAGAAAATATTTTTTTATGTTAGCAGAGAGTGGTGTTTCACTTGGTGTTACTATATCTTTCAGTTTTAATATTTTAAACATTGCATGATCTATTATTAAACAAGTTAAACAATCAAGGGCAAGTTAAAATTCAACAATATAGAAGGATATTTTGATTACCATTAGTACTCATTCATTTATTAGCGCGTATATGTTTCACTTCACGAATTAGGTTCTACTCTTACATTATGTAGGTATATGATAAAATTTGAGAATTATTATGTTTTTATTAATATTAAAGCAATGTCAAATATTTGTCACTATTTGACGCTACTGTGATGACAGCTCTGTTGTATGATAGGAGCATACTAATATGTGTGTTCTGTATTTATGGGAAAAATTCTAAAAAATATATATATATTTTTTGGTGGTTATTTTCTCAACTTGGATTAAAAAAATAGATATGACATGGCATAAGAAGTTAGTTTAGAAAAAAGTAATACAGGTTTGCGCCTCTCATAGGACGTGGAGGCTACAAGGAGAACTACAGCTTATATTGAAATGAAATTTTGTGAGCGTATGTAGGTTGATTTAGAGCATTTCTTAAAAATGTAGAGATTTCTACAGGGTGTCCCCAAAAAAAGTTACTCATCAAAGTTGTGTTTTTTGTAATGGAACACATATTAATTATTATAATTATTATTTAAATTTAATTATGATTTAACATATTAATTAATTTCCGGATTTTAGGGGAAAAATAAAAGTGAGTTTCATTGGAGTAGTATATGGCTAAAATGTAAACTTTTTGGCATATTTAACAATTTCTAAAAATGAAGAACAAATTTAAAATTTCAATAAATACTACCTATATTACAATTTATCCGGTATAGCATATTATGTAGTTAAAGTATTAAAGTTATACAGGGCGAGAGAAAATTAATATTGAACACTGGTCACAATTTACTCCTTTATTTTAACACCCGGTATATCATTTCAATGCTCAATGGGAAATTCATATATCTTCAAAATACTATTAAGGTTGCCTACCCTTTAAACAACGTTTTTCCTAGATATTTTCATTTTTATGATTTTGCGTCAGTTGATCTTTATCATTTGATAAATCTAGGTGGCTGTGATCTGTGATATACCTTTTGTTAATTTAACAAAAATTAATGTATGTTAAGCAAATTTAATTCTTGGTTTGAGGTCAGGTGTAATTAAATATTTTAGAGATCTAATCCATTATTTATTATTTATTGATAAAAAAATTGATTTCATAACGTTTCTATCATTAACTTGGTCTTTTTCATAATGAATAATAATCTTCTACTTGTTCCGTCCTGAACAAAGATTTGTTACTTTTTGATAAATTTTAACAAAAAAAAAAACGTCATGAAATCAATTTTTTTTGTCAATAAATAATAATTAATGGATTAAATCTCTAAAATATTTATTTACACCTAACCTGAAACCAAGAATTAAATTTGCTTAAAATATATTGCATAAGGTCAAAGAATAATTGAAACTAAAAAAAATAATGTATGTAGTAAGTAGTAAAATATTCAAGGGTAATAAAAAGACACACGTTTAAAATAAATTTTAATTATTATAGAATTGAAACTAGATATAAACGTATAATTATGTAACAAATATTAGCTAAATGAAACCAAATCCTCAAAGTTCTCCCATTCCTGTTCGCTGCATAAAATGATACTGTTTTCAAAAGATCTTTTCATGTTAAGAGGCATATGTGAAGTTCTACTTCGAAAAGCAGCCACAATCATTTCTTGGTCGAGTTTTGAAAACTGTATATATATGTATACTGTATCTTTAGCCTCCCTTATCCCAGCCTTAGATACAGAATGGCAAAGTGCTATATCTGGTCCGTTTTGTTATATGGTGTGGAAGCATGGACACTGAAAGTACCAACAATAAACTGAATTGAAGCCTTCGAAATGTGGACCCTACGACGAATGCTAAGAGTGCCCTGGATCGACCGTGTGAGGAATGAAGATATTCTCAGAAGAGCTGGTCTAGAAGAACGTGAACTCTTCGAAATCATCAAGAAGAGGAAAATAGCCTATTTGGGACACATACTACGTACAGAACGCTATCACTTTCAGCGTCTGATTCTCCAGGGTAAAATAGAGAGGGGCAAAAGAGGAATAGGCCGAAGAAAGCTATCCTGGCTGAGAAATATTTGTCATTGGACAGGCATACATGACTTCCAAGCACTCCAAGTTGCTGCAATTAATAGAACCATTTGATATGGAAGAAAAACATGAACGCCTACGCAGGAATCTGTACGGCACCTTGAGAAAAGGAATCCCGATAAAAAAGTCCAGACTAGATAAGTCGAGAGCATTTTTAAGTATTCTATTAATTGGCGAATGCACACTGCAACTAATAGAATCATATCAATTTTCTTTGATATAGGATAGGTTTCCATTTTCGGCAAATTCTTTTTGTTTTAACTGAAACAAATTGATAACTAGTTGTTAAAGTTAAACTAATTTGACATCTATGTTGAAGTGACGTCAGACATACATATCTCAGCCACCTAGATTTTACGAAATAATAAAGAACTACTGTCACTAAATCATAAAAATGAAAATACCTAGGAAAATCTTTGTTTGTCTATACCGAGAAAATTCCAATTTAGGTAGCTTTTATTGAAATTTAAAATTTATTCTTCATTTTTAGAAAATGTTGAATATTTCAAAAACCTTACATTTTAGCCATTTATTTCTATAATGAAACTAACTTTTATTTTTCTCCTAAAATCCGAAAATCAATTAATATATAGGGAACACTACCATTACAAAAAAACACAACTTTAATGAAAATTTCATTTCAATACAAACTGTCGTTCTCCTTGGAGCCATCGCGTCGTATGACAAGCGCCACCCTGTATATTTTAATTTAACAAACAACTGTTTTTTTTATTTAAAACTCTGGTTTGTGGTTACTATGGTCATTTAGTTTTGTATCTAAACTCTGATTTCGTTGTTCAAATATTGCTTTCCACAGAAACGTATGTAGTTTGTTCCTATTTTGTCGTATTTTGGATTTCCGAGTTTTCAAATTACTTCCTTCTCTAATACGTTCCAGTTCAAAAGGTCCGTTTGATAATGATAGAGGACCTTTGGTGAGCTGGCACAGACACAAACACTAGCCGGCTTCTGGCTTTAATGGATTTTAGATTTAATTAAAGTATTTAAAAACATATCCATTACATTTCTCTTATTTTTTTTAAACTGATTTATGTGATTTAAATACTATTCGAAATATATATCAGTTTTGACAAACTTATATTTAAAAAGCTACTTTAATAAACTTTCAATATCTTACCGCTGTTTTCCGACAACTCGGATTTACATGCTCTGTGATGCGTTTGTCATTTTGTGGAATTAACCCAAGCTCACCTGATCATGGGGTAGGGCTCCGAAACCGGTAGTGAGAGCAGGTTGGTCCACATTATAACAAACATAGTGTGGAATTAATTTCTATACTATCATTTCAAGGAAAGAATACTTATATAATTTTATAATATATTTTTAGTTATGCAAAATGGTTGTTATACAATAATTTTCAAATTTTCTCAAATAAATAATGAATGTTATGGTGCGTTTGAGCGACTTGAGCACGCACGCACTGATCCTTCGCAAATGCTCAAGTGTAAACGGCTGTGCGCGCACGCTCACACTGAATCTGTCTGTGCGCGAGCAGCCGCAAACGCGAGCAGTCAACCAATATCAACCTGGGTCTTCACCAAAACCCAGCTTTCAGTACATAGGCTTCTATACAAGTCTCAACTTGCCAAGAAACGCAAAGTCAAGGCTGGGCGTTGTCTTGGCGATATTGCTATTTTAAAATTTTTATCTTTTTTCCTAATTTTTGGTGTAATTAAATTTAGTAAATATTCAAAGTCGGGTCTGGTCATTCTCGTCAAGTTTTTGAACTGATTATAGCCCTCCTCAGACACTAACTTATTTAATAAGTTATATCGATTTCTAAAAATTTGGGTTTGCCAGCAGTGACGATGTTTTCGATTTTTCCTTTTTTATATAATTATACTGTGCATAACAATGAATGCAGCCGCGGCTATCTCTTGGTCGTACGTTGATGATTTGATTTTCACCAACCAAACTCTGCTGTGCGCGCACATGTGGATCACTTCATTCGCCGAAAAATTTAAAGTTTTTAATTTAAACGGAGTCCGAGTTTTTAATTTAAACGGAGTCGAGGGCGCCAACGAATGACGTGCGCGTACGCTCAGCTCGTGCATGGTCAAGACTAAACGCACCTTTAGAAACAGCGACTACAAAACCAAACATATGTTTGTTGAAAATCCGTTAAATATTTGTTAAACTCAAAACAGTTTTAAGTTTTTTAAACTAGAAGATCGTGGATACGCTATTATCTATGGTTCTAATTTTTTTCTGTGTTCTAGCGTAGAATATATTGTTTAAATTTAAAAGGTATAACCAATTTGTACAATTACTGTTTCATTTGTACTTTAATAAACTTTTTACGTTTAATAAACTACTTTCACCATTTTCTTTGTCAAACTGTTATTATCGAACTGTATATAAATATATCGACTTTAATTCGTAAACTAAATATTTGGCCTTTTAATATTTTAAAAAACAAGGTAAAAAAAGGGTGGGTATTTTCAGTCTAAATTTAAAACATTTTTTGCAATAATTGCGGGAGGAAATTTTCCTAAAACGTTGTTTTTACGTCACAACATTATAAAAAATAAACATTATTAGTGGGTGTCCTTAGCATTTTGTTTTTTGACTCATAGCAACACATGCCTTGGTTAATTTATAAGAGCAAAATAAACTTGCTATCAACGATTTGCAATTTTTTTCAATTATCATATTATATACAGGGAATCGTAAATAAATGCAACTAATTTCAGGGTTGGTAGATCTCGATAAAAAAAATCATATTTTCTCTTTACCATTTTTCAAATAAATCCAAAATAACCGAGTTTGTTACATTGAAAATTTCCAAAAAAAAATATATTTTTGCTTAAATTTTGAGAACCACTGGATCTTTTCTAGGTTTTATTTCTTGTAAATGTAATCTACTACGTAAATACTACCTATATTATAAATAAGCTATATTTTTAACTAAAAACTAAAATCAATAAAAATTTCAAAAAATTACGAATTTTCCAAAAAAAAAATCTGGGGTCGAAGATTCACTCTGTATTTATATACTGTTTGAACATTTTTTAATATGACGAGATGGCAATTGCATCTCGCTTAGCTAATACTGAATATTTGCTTACCTATTGCTAGCTACTATTGAATATTATATAATACCCTTTGGAGCAATTGGTATTACTGTTATTACTATACCAATAATTGCTTCAGAATATTATAAAAGGAAAAATCCAAGGCGGACGTAGTCGGGGCAGAAGACGAACATCCTGGTTGAAGAACCTCAGAGAATGGTATGGAATGACGTCGAATGGATTATTTAGAGCAGGCGCAAAATAAAATCAAAATTGCCATTATGATTTCCAACCTCCTAGAAGAAGGTACTTAGGTAAGATAATGCCTTGGCATCTAAGATTTGTGGAAAAGACGTTGTACTTATCGCTCTACAATGAAATGGGTAATGGGACATTTGAGACAAACTTGTTGAAAGAAGCGTAAAGCAGGTAGTGGTAGAAAACCTAAATCTGCCATTCTAGATATATCAAAATCAACGTCGCTTTATTTAATTAAGAAATCTGCTTCGAAAGATTTCAGACCAGAATGGGATGAGTATTTACAGTTTGTCGAAGACTCCACGTTGGTTTGCAAAGTTGCAGAAAATCAACTGTTTTTTGTTTTCCAGGGAACCTTTACGTTGGAATTTCGGATAATGGAAAATATTCTTTTTAATGATGTGTCTAGATGCTTTTTGAACTCATCAGATAGGAGAGAACATTTACAGGCAAATCCCTTACAAAATCCCTAACAAAATCCCTTAGAATATCTAGAAAGCCTAGAAGATAAAAACTCGCAATCTATGATCAGAGTGTAGAATAAGTTATGTCATAAGAATCTCAAGGAGGATTGGCACCTGTTATGACGTACGTGATAGAAACTAGAGCGAAGAACACAATAACAAAACGGTTCCTAAGAACAACAGAAATGCGAACAGTTCAGAACAATAATTACAGAACATACCTACAAGAAACAGGAGAAGAGGGTGCAGAGACCACGTGGACAGAATGTCAAAGGACCGGTTAGCGAAAATTGCTAACGAGAAACGACCTGACCAAACACACCTTGAAAGCTGGTCTTCATAATCCCAACTGTTCTTAGGGAACCACTGAAGAAAACACAGGACTTGGTCCTAACATACAAAGAAGAAGAGAAGAAAAGCAAGACTGTTACTCTTTAACGTGTTTTTTCAAAAAATTCAATATAAAATTCTAATGTGGCATAGGCGCATTTAATTAATTTTAGTAATTTAATTAACCAAGGCATGTGTTGACATGAACTAAAAAACAAAATGCTCAGGGTTTAAAAAATAAAGTTTTACGAAAATTTTCTCACGAAATTATTTGACAGGGTGTTTTGATGAGCCTTGTTAGGTACAATAAGCCAAATACTAACGTTTATGAAAAATAAATTTACGAACTAAAGTTGATTTATTTATATACAGTATATACAGTGTGCTAATAAATTCATAAAAATTTGGTTGAAAATAATAAAAATTTAACACACACAAATCTGACGAAATACACATTGCGTTTATTTGTATCTGACGTATATTGTGGTAGAATTGTATCTGCTTCTCTTTTGTAGCACTAAAGATTGGAAAAACATTTAGTATCTAATAACTCTGAAAAATTAAAACGGATTCATATCAATTCATTACAAAATATTAGAATTTCACGATAGATTCCATTCCGATAACCACAATATGCAATCCAAACATGACCCGGTCTATGCTATGTCCTATCCCTATACACCTCCTCCCACTGCAACCCCTTTCTAAATAGCACCCGGGCTACGGGCTACGGCCACTGCCGGACTTAAGCGTTTGATATACGGCCTGCGGATTCCAGTACAGTCTCCGTAGCTTATTTCTAATTTACAAGATGTCCTCTATCCTCTTTCTCTGCGGACCCGTGCACCGGAAGAATCTAGTTTATGTGCACCAGCGGGCGGGCCGTCGGTTTGGCCACCTGAGAAATTAAAATTAAGAGGGAAGGTAGCAATGCCGTTTAGAGGTAAAGTGTTGTTAGAAATAAATTGTTTTACGCGGTAAGAATTTGATAAAAAGTAGATTTTTTTTAATATAATTAGATTATTGAAATAAAGGTTTACTCAAACTATTAGTGGTGGGCATTACGATTTTTAGTGAATCGCATAATACGATTCAATTTCTCTTGAATCGACCCCTACAATTCATGTATTTGAACAAACTAACCTAACTCCAAACACATTTTACGTAATACCGTTGATCAAAGAAATAAGAAGATGCGCAATCTTATAGACGATATTGTGGCACAAAATCTGTCCGAGATGTAACTGGCGTTACCGTCAGGCTGTCCGAGATTTAGTTTAGCTCTGCGCCGTTGCGCGCTGATAATCGTTTACAGCGTAGCGGATAAAGAATACTGTACCGTAGTTCTGTTTTCAGTCGACAGAGTGAGTAGTTATCGGAGACAGTGTTGCCAGAAATACGGATTGATCCGTAGATTTACGGATTTACAGATATAATAGCGTCAGAGTTGCCTTGGAAATGAAAATCGCTGTTATTTCATATATAAAACAATATGACAAATGTCAATAATCATCATTTCCAAGCCAACTAAACGACTTTTTCCGATCATACGAAATATACAGTACCTATAAAAGAATTTTTATTTTTGTTGTTTATTCTAAGTATGTTTAACATGAATACCTTTTCAATGCATAAACGGGGATTTTTCATCCAAAGAATATTTTCGTCAAACGTATTACATATTCTACATTTTAATACGGCAAGATTGTCGCTATCAGTTCCATACCGTCTTCAATATTCCTTTGCTTGCCGAATTAGAGAAAAAAAGTGCTTTATGCGTTGACCGCAGAACGAGTAGTGTCTATACCATACAGCACTTGAAAAGTAAGGGGAAATCAAATAAGCTTTGTCACTAATTTGCACATTGGTTGTGTATCTTCCCAATTCTTTCAATACATTAAAAATATATACTTTTTTTAAATAACTATTAGTTTGTGCACCCAAGCTTATAGTATTTAATTCTAATATTCATTTCATATTCGTAGTGATGCGATTCAATTCTTATGATTTTTCTTTATGGTGTTGATTTGTTTGGTTATTTTTATGGTGGTGGCCACGATTTATTTAAATGAACCACATTCTGGGTAGTGATGCGATTCAACCATTATAATTTATTTTTAAAGTAAAGAGAGACAAAGTAATGAGATTTTTGAATGTCCGGAGTGAAAACGCCTTGCATAAACATCTTCTGATGCGTGTCAAATACTCGTCAGCGAATGATGACAGTAAGTCATTTGATTCATTTTTACGACTTGGTTTAAATACTTAAATCTATACTAATACACACAACCAAACTTATATGGAATCACCTATTATTTCCCATAATTTTTGAGATGTATGAAAATTTTTTGTTTATGAATAAAACTCAGTCCTTACCAATGACCTTTAATGAAAAATAATCCATATAGCAATAAAAAAAATAATCTGTTCCCAAAATAAACAAAATGGTATTTTTTTGGTTTCTGAAACGAAATTAAGATTTAAATTTTTAATGGTCAAAAAGCTTAAACAAAAAGAAAATTGGTAATTTTAATATTCTTTGTTGCCACCTCTAGCCCTTATGCAAGCTTCTATCCGCGCTGGCATGCTTCTTGTTAAATTATCCACGTTGTCTTGGGGTATGTTTTCCCATTATGCTAATGCTGCATCAATAAGCTGTGCGAGATTTCCTGGATTGTTTCGACGAGCTCTAACCCTTCTTTTGAGCTAGTCCCACAAGTGTTCGATAGGGTTTAGATCTGGTAAATAGGCAGGCCAGTCCAAAACTATGACACCTTCCGTTTCAATACGTTCTCTAGTCACTCTGCTGGTATGGGGAGGTGCACTATCGCGCATGAAATTAAAATTATCCCCAATTGCAGCTCTCCACAGACTAACGATCGGTTCTAGCACCAAATCAACATATCTCCGACCCGTTAAAATTTGTTGAAGTGGTAACAATGGAGTTTTTGCTCCTAGTATAATACCTCCCCAGAAAATTAGAGTTCCTCCTTTATATCTTGGTAGAGATTTGGCAGCCTGAAGTCTCGCTCGTCTTCCTGGAGCTCTAAGAACCCGAATTCGATGGTTATCTGATCTTAGGCCAATTCTGCTCTCATCCGAAAAAAGAACATTTTGCCAATTCTCAGTTGTCCAGTTTTGATGTTGAGGGCATGAATTTAGCCGGTCAATTTTATTTTGCCGAGATAACTGTAGGATTCGTATCTCTTTCCTACTGTGAAACCCTCGTGCACGAAGACTGTTTCTTATGGTTTCAACTGAAATGTTCACACTTGTAGCTGCCAGAAGTTGTCTTTGTATCTCTGGATGAGAAACATTGGGATTTATTCTAGCAATTTAGGACACAAGGCGGTCTTGTTGTTCAGTTGTGACTCTTTGGCGAATTTGTATGGGCCTATCCTTGTGTGTTCCTAATTCCAAGTATCTTGCATATGTTTTCGATACAACACCCTGGGTAACGCCTACTATCTCTGCTACGTCTCTCTGGAGCATTCCTTGTTCGGTGAGAGCAATAATTCTTACCCTCTGTACATTTATTAATCCAACATAAGGCATTTTTTAATTTTTTTGGATTGAATTAAAATTACCGGATAATCGTGATTTTTACTACTGAACACAAAATTCAAAAGAAAATAAATCGCAGTAGTCGTTTACTCTTTATTTTCATGTTTATTTACAACAAAAAGCCTTATCTTAAAGTTGTATACCAATTTTTACCCTTGCAAGAAATTTAGTCAGAAGTAAAGAGTGATTCCATATAAGTTTGGTTGTGGTATATATAAAATCCTTAAGTGACTGACATACTGATTAATCACGATATATAATTACGAGTAAAATTCCACTGATTCTATGACGTGTCATTTTACAGTAAATAATATTTTTAATATTTGCTTTTGTCTTTATCGGAAAAACACGCAGATTTTTTCAACAAGAAATAAATTATTCTACTTCTGCCATTTTTGAAAATGTGTAGTTTCTTAGATTAAGGCATTAGAGAATAACAAGTACAAAATATGAAGTCATAATATAATTTAAATTAATAAAAATTAACATAGAACATGTAAAAATAAAAATATAATACGCACTTAAAGTGGGTATGTTAGTAATTAAATAACTTATTTAAATTCCAATCGGAAATTGGAATAAAAAAATCACCATTACAATATATTATGGAAGAAGACTAGAAAAACGTATCGAATAATTTATTCGAAATTGACCAAACAATGGATATATGTTATGTATCTAAGAAAAAAAATTAAAAAGTAATAATGTAAATAAATCAAACGTAGAACATATTATAGGAACGTCACATGGATCGTTGCTTTATTTATAGCCTTCTATTTGAATTGTGATGCTACAATGATCGAGGAACGATACTCCATAAAATCCGTGGAACATAACAAAAAGATAGACAAGATCGCTTGGGTGGATAATTTAATCACGTGGCCGACGCGTGCTGAAAGCCGTAAGCATTGGAGAGACCGTATACAGAAGCTTAGAGTAATAAACAAATAGAAATGTTATGTACCGTAACAAGTCAATTTGGTCAAGAAATTTTTTCAACAAATCTCTGTTTTTCCTAAATAAAATATGATCGCTAACATTGGATTATTACCATTGTTTCGAAATTCACCAAATAAAACTGATTTTCTCAAAAAATTAAATGATGTTTTATGTCTTTGAATATGATTAGCAGTGTCTAAAAATACACATCCAGATCAGTATTCAAATTAAAAAAGTTTAAGAGATACCATCTTAAAATTCGTACTTGGATTATCCTTTTCATATTGCCGCGTCCTTTACTAATTCGAAATTCAATAAAACACAAGTTTACTTAATTAGGATGAGTTGCATAGAGGCCACTAGCTTTTTAATTTTAACAGCCGGGTGGTCGGCGTTCAAAGATATTAATAAAAGGGCGCCACGAGATTATACTCTATGAACTCGGCATAAAAGATGTTACTGTTAAGCAGATTTCAACACTAACCTCGAACTGTTGAATGCAACTACCATGAACTTCAAATCTTACTATAATTATTTGAACTTAAGTGACTCTAACTTAACTTTGAGACTAGACTGTAAATAATACTACTAAAAATATTTAAGCAATTTATAGAAATACCAAAAAGGTTAAACGTATAAAGAAAATGATGAAATGTATGAGAAATGAAATAAAGTTTAAATCGATAAGAATAAATGAAGAATGAAAATGATCTAAGCTATATTAAGACTAAGACGTCATCCTCCTTAATTTAAACTAGGTATGCTCTAAGAGCGGAATACAAATAGCAAATCTAAACCTAAACAGTCTTACTCTAATCGATGTACAATCTTGAAAACTATTCGAACTTCCTCCGGCTAAGCTACGGTGTATAGCTACAGGGTTGCTACGGCGGTGCACAGCAGCGCGATGAATGTCACTGGAGCCCACAATTGACAGCAGACGTGCAGAGGAAAGGCAAGTTGTTGAGGTTTCAATCGGTGACCATAAAAAACCCTAAATAATATTGGCTGTCTTAGAAAAGAGCCTCAATTATAGAACAAGAACTAGCACAACGTGTAGGAGTTAATAAAGGTGATAAAGAAGGACTAATTAAATCTAAACTTTACCTCAACGAGGGTTTACCGGATGGAATTCTGGACTGTTCTGTGCTCTACGGTCTGGATCGGTCTTCTTGCGAACAACCAAATAAGATTTAAGAAAAAGATGCTAACATTCAACCAATCTTTCTACACCACGTGTGCGTGGAAAAGTCGAAAACCAGTCAACAATACGAACAAATATCAGTTGAGCATTGACTTAGAATAGGCAGAAGAATTATAGTATACCTTGGAACTATCGGAGACTTCTTGGGCACGTGGAATCGGAATATCGGTCGGAAAATTTAGCTATTTTAATCCCATTGCGGAAATTGGTCGGCGGTCCATACAAATCAAAAATCCAACTATTTCTGACCAAAGCTTCTGAAGCCTTAATCCTTCTCTAGTAAGACCTGTTAACTACCAACAGGGAATGCTTCACGAAACAGGCAGCCGATCTCCAAACGATATTCTTCAGTTGGGCGATACACAAGAAGTCACAAAAGGATTGGACTTCCTTCACAAAACCAGATTTCAACCGGAAATCTCCTCCAGGATATAGATACAGAACTACGTAACTGAACGAAGTACTGAGCTGAGTTAGTTCGCACCAACGATACCATAGCGCCAGTGTCCACTGTCATCCGGATTCCCTTTCCATTGACCTTCCCGTCGATCACCAAACTGTCAGCGGTTCTTCCTAGACTTCTAATGGAAAAAAACCTGGGGGCTCTGTTCTCCCAGTCAATACTCGCCCCTTTGTATTGACTGATTTTAGTTTTCCTGGTGCCTACGTTCTCCGGATGGTGAACGGGATCGCATTTGAACGCGGCAAACCCGTTTGATGTGGCCATTCCTGCCACATCTATAAAGCACCTTATGTCCTGGACTCTTCTCTGGTTCTCTGTCTGGTTATTGTTGACTCCCTTGTTTAGTAGCTCACATAGTTTGTCGAATTTTCTACATATCTCCTCCAAACTTCTGTGGTTACTCTCGGGCTGTTCCTTTACCGTTACCGATCTTATTCGGCCCAGGGATGGCGCTAAAAAGCAGCTTCTCGATTTCCAGCGCTCCCTGACCAGTGCCGCCGCTGTGGTAGAAAATCGATATTTGCAGCGCCCTCTGTAATTGGTTGTCCCTCAGTCCGCTGATAAAAGCACTGAGCAGCGAGCTCCTCCCTAAATCCTTCCGGTGCTTCAGGATATGCCAGGTGTACCAGGCGACGTAAGTCTGTTTCAAATTCCTGCAGACTCTCTCCGGACCTCTGTAGGCGTGTCTTGATCTGGGCCTGGTAAAGTTGGCGCCGATGTTGGTCGCCATATCTTCTGTCCAGTGCAGCGACCAAAGTTTGGTATTCCTGCTGTTGGGCTGCAGGAATAGTTTGCAAAAGTTCCAGGGCAGGGCCACGCAGCGCGATGACGAGTGCTGCTGCTTTCTCTTGGTCAGTCCATCCATTGGCAGCAGCTGCTGCTTCAAACTGGCGGTGGTACATCGTCCAGGTGGTTTGTCCATCGTAGGCCGGGGCCTTGAGGTTCGCAGTTCCATGAACGCCAGGTGTTCTTACTCGTACCTTGGTCTTGTGTAGGTCCATCTCTAATTTTTTTCCATTTTCTACTGAAGCGTTCCTCCAGATCTTCTACGGCTTTTTGAAGGTGGATTTCTTGCCTTCTTTCTAGTTCTTCAAAGTTCTTCTTAAGACGACGGTTTTGGATCTTTCTTGTCTTTCTTTCTGGCGGTGCGTCTCTATATCTTCTAAAATATCCCTCCATTCATTCTTCTGACGGATTTCTAAATTGCCTAAAATTTCTCGCCGGTCCTGTTCTTCTTGTTTATCATGTTGTCGTTGAATTTTCAAATCTTCGAAAATGTTCTCAAGTCGGTCCTGTTCTTGTTTCGACGTCGTACTTGTTCTTCCTTTTCTCTTTCTAATTTCTCCATAAAATCGCCCAATAATTTGTTTATTTCCTCCATTTTAGCTTGCTCCTTTGTACCAACCATAAAAATACTCTAATTCGGTCTAAAAAATCTTCCAATCCACTTAATTTCTTCTAAAATCCTCTTGAATCGCACTTCCGACACCAATTGTTACGGATTCCGTGGGTCCACTATTTAAACTCACGATAAAATACTTAACGAATTTATTTGTTTCACTCTGTACACAACTTATACGATTTACAACACAACTTATGCAACTACTATTACTCTAACGGTATTTCGCGGTATTTTCAAACTTCAGACTTTAGACTTCAAACTTCAAACTTTAAACTTCAAACTTCAAACTTTAAACTTGTCCAACTGTCAAAGCGCGGGCC
Source organism: Sitophilus oryzae (assembly GCF_002938485.1). Taxonomy (NCBI): domain Eukaryota; kingdom Metazoa; phylum Arthropoda; class Insecta; order Coleoptera; family Curculionidae; genus Sitophilus; species Sitophilus oryzae. Next base: position 1,280,466 of record NW_022146309.1, on the reverse strand, counting down.
TTATATACCCCCTGGCGGTTAAGCTTTGTTTTAAAGAATTCTATAATTTTCTTTACTTTCTGGCGAATGCGCCAGGTTCCTTCTACGTTGCGATTTTTTAGCAGTATGCAGTTATGCAACCAGTAATACACCTTGACAATATTCTTCGTAAACTGTGTAATATTTGACATTAGTTTTCAAGTTAGAATTTATCTATACTAATATATAAAATCCTTAAGTGACTGACATACTGATTAATCACGATCCTGCTCAAACCACTCAACGTAAAGCTGCGTATAAATATGTCGAGACGAGTGCGAGAGACACCCGAGACGAGTCAACCTCAAGCGGATTTGAGGTTGACTCGTCATATTGGGACGGGGTCTGAGCTTCGAGCCGAGCCTATGCCCAGCCGGACGGCGTTGTTTCCGTTTTTTCCGGAGCCTTTGGCGAACCATCAAAAGGATCGGGGCGTCTATTTAACCAGTGGCGTATACACCGCAGCTCCGCGGAACAATTGCCTCGAGTCTCAAGGGCTCGGATTCCACATCCCATTTTTATATAAAAATAAATATTCTTCCTTTATTTGTAATAATGTTAATAATGCATCCTAACTAGAAAGTTGCAATTTTGTCTTCTTAAATAGTATAGGTAAGTTAGTCAAAGTAGGTAAATCTCATATAAAAAGATTTATTAGTGATTTCTTTATAAAAACATGAAAATTTTATGAAAAATGAATAAACGTAATGAACTTTTCGTCGAGTTATTAATGGCTCAAACGTAAATTATGCGCTACTTCTGCTGAACGGAATTAAAAAATGTAAAACAAAGCTTTTACATAGGATACACAGAAGAAGATAAGAGAAGCAAATCGAGTGTGTTGAAAAAGGGGGTGGCTATGTTTCAGAAGCTCCCTTACGGTACTTCCTCATAAATAAAAGGAATCGACAAAGAAAGGAACGATTCGATATAGAAAAATTCAGAAATTTGAACTATCCATACTACTAAGAAACTTAATTTATCGCAAATATGAAAATAATAAAGTTCTGCCATAGAAATAATAATTAAAAAAAAAACTCTCCGAGCTTTAAAAACCCTGTTCAGAAAGCACATTACGGCGAAGGTTTAAAAACTGGAATTAGATTTAAAAATTATATACATAATAATATTTTAAAATTAATAAGTTTTTTTTTTTTTTTTTATATTTAATAAAAATGCAGATATATTATTTACAATATATGTTCCAGGTTAGTTATTGGCATTTAAATGTAGATTTTTTAAATTAACAAAAAAAAAAAAAAAAAAAAAAATTTCTAATTTTTTAAATAAAAGTCGAATTAGGTCTTATCTTACAGCGCTTTCAAATGGAACGGAACGTCCGCGACTTCGAGCAAGTACCATGAGCTTATATGAACAATTTCACCTGGATCGCGTATGCTCCGTCCGGATGAGCTATCTTGAAAAACATCCGTGCGGACGCTCTGCACGTACGGTCTGCTCCATCTGAAAGCGCCGTTACCTATTTAAAAATTTTATAGATATACAAACCACATACAAAATATATTATTGAATAAAAATAATTAAAGACTCAAAAACAAACGGCACTGGCAAAAGGCTACGCCGCCGCCGCTGCCGTGCCGTTATCTCCAGGTATCTGGTAGTCGGCGTTCTCCAGTTTTTTTTATGTAAACAGTCCGAATATAATTTAAATTTATCATGAATTCCTTTTAATTTATTCTAGCTTGTTTTTTTAACATTTTGAAATTAAACAAGCATATACAGGGTGCTTCAAAAACATGTACCATCTCTCGTGGGGGTGCCCCCCACGCAAATATAAGATTTATTTTTTATACTCAACCTCAATCCAATTTTGTTCCGTAGCTACAGGGGTTAAAAAATAGGCTCCCAACCGTCCTTTATTCCAGAAACAGTCCTCTTTTTGATCTGATTGTCCTCTTTTCTCTCACGTATTGAAAACTTTGTTACATTCCAACTTCAAAATTTAAAACATATTCGTTTATCGCCACAATGCTTTAAAGAATTGTTAATCTGTGTTTTTTATGTAATTTTATGTTTACTTACTGTTAGTTTATGTCTTGAAAAAAAGTTTTGTTGACAATGGTTTGCTTTATTTTAATTAGTTTTAAGTATAAATATTTTTGTGTTTTTTAAATATTTATCGCATACCGTTTATATAACTTTTTGGTAAATTCTCGACATTTGAGCGACGTTTCGAAAATGTTTCGCCTGTGCCTTTTTTTATCCTCTCGCCCCTATTTTTTATTTTCAAAGTTGCCAACCCTAGGTTAAGTGTTTTATCATTTTCTTCCAAGTGCTTGTAGTAATTTGAGATCGTTTGATGACTGATTTAGTTCTGATCCTGGTAGTTTTTTGTATAAAACAGTGCCACCATCGTCGATTTTTTTCGTTAAATGCGAATAAGAAATTATCCTGATTATATTCTGGCCTTATCCCTTATTATTTTTATTTACAAGTTACAAGCGATCTTAAATTTATAACATATACATATATTTTATTTAATTGTTAACATTAGGGTAGTTTTACCAATTGTGTATGTGTGGAATTCCACTGATATGTGTTTTAAGTTGTTTGTTAAATTTTTAAAAATTTTTGATTGTATTTTGCTCTCTTAACTTTGTAGTGTCCTGAAGATGCAAATAAATTTTGCGAAACGTCGACAAATTTAAAACAAAGGACTTCTGTTCCTGTTGCTTTTTTTCGATCCTAATCCAATTAAAAAACACAGTATACTTAAATTTATTAATTAATTTTTTAAAATATTGAATGGTATCGAATAATACTTTAATATATTTATCAATATTTTAAAGTATCGATACTTTATATTCAATACAACCGATACCAAAATATCGATACTGCCTCAGTATCGCATAGCCCTATGAAGAATTTTGTGGGTTCGCCAAAGGCTCCACTGAAAATGGATAGCCGAGAGACAACGCCGTTCGACTGGGCAGGGGACTCTGCTCGAGGCTAAATCGCTCGGCTCGAGGCAATAATATGACGAATTCCGCTTGAGGTTGACTCGTCTCGTCCTCGTCTCGGCATATTAGTACGCCTTTTTGGAAAGAATTTGCTATAGCCTCGTTTCATACTCGTTTCTGGGTTTGTCTCGTACTTGCCTCGGCATATTTATACGCGGCTTAAGAAGCTCAATTTTGGCATACAGGTTGATTCTAGGGTGTAGAGGTTCGATAGAAGGGATTTTCGAAATTTCAGTTCCAAGAGGGTGAAACCACCCCTCAAATATTACAATAATTTTATTTAAAAAACGGTCAAGTTTCCGAAAAAACGCTTAAACACGTATATATTTTATTTTGCTTTTTACATATTTTAAGATTTTTTTAAAAATGTATACAGGGTGTTTCATAAAATATGACCATTGAGTAATCACGATTCTGCTTAAACTGCTTGACGTTTAAAAGCTGATTTTTGGCAAAGGGATTGACTGTGGGGGTGTAGAGGTTCGATAAGGAGGGGTTTCTCGAATCTCAAATTCCCAAGAGGTGAAAACGCCCCTCAAATATTACAATATTTGTTATTTTAAAAACGGTTAGTCTTTCGGGAAAACGCTTGGACAAGCATAATTTATTTGGTTTTTTACATATTATTTTGAAATTTTTTAAAAAATCATATAGGGTGTTCCAAAAGTTGGGTAATTGCTTAACCACGATTCTGCTTAAACTGCTTGACGTAAAAAGCTTATTTTTGGCCAACGGATTTTTCGAAAGTCAAATTCCAACGAGATGAAACTACCCCTCAAATATACAAAGTTATATAATAATATGGCCATATCGTTTTTTCCCATGCTGACATAAATATGAGAAAATTTTATCCAGTTTGTATGTTAATGGAAATTCTTGCTTTGTTTTATCATCACCATTACAAATGATTAATTCGACGCGAACGAAGTCGCTGGTACACGCTAGTAGATGTATAAAATGAGATTATATCAAGTCTGGAAATTACAAAATTTTTGTTTAACCTTTCAAAATCAAAACTTCATAATTCGGATATTGTTGTACTTAATTGTAACACACATAATGTACCTAAATTCAACAATTTCGAAGTTTTGATTTTCAAATGTTAAATGAAAATTTTGTAATTTCCAGACTTGATATCTCATTTTATACATCTATAAATGCTAACTTGAAAACTAATGTCAAATATTATTTATAGTCTGTGAAACGAATAACTTTGAATTTGACAGTTCCCGCGGGCTTTTCTAGTGTTAATTTTATTAGGTTAGCAACTTGCGGCCATGCTGACGCAATGCCGTCACTAATAGAACAGCCTCGGAACGAGATTTATGACGTCACGCTAGTTAGAATAAATAAATATATATCGTAGGCGTACAGCGAAAATCCACTAAGTCACATTTTTGGTTGAATTGGATTAAACACACCACTATGTCCAGTTTTTCACGGTCTTTAACATGAAAAACCCATTAAGTCCAATTTCGGCATCCTTATATTATATTATAAGGATTTTTGGATTATATTCGACACTATTTTTTTCATATGACACAACACTGATGAAGGCTATAATGTTAGCCGAAACGTTTTTTTTAAACAAAAAATGAAAAACCAAATGAAAACTTAATCAGCGTTTTTCCCGAACCTAAATCCCAAGAAAATCAAAAATTTTAGAACAGTTTTACATATAAAATGACAGCGATTTTTATTTCATAGCCATCGCTGACGCCTTTTTTTCTATGATATTGTATTGTTTGCAAATATAATTTTTCGAACATTGATACTTGCAAAATATGCATAAAAATTTTGTGAATGTAAATTAATACAGCACTATTAGTAGATATTGAATGTTTTTTGTTAAATTAGATCGATTTTCAAACCCCCAAATTTAAAGTATATTTTACATTTTACCCATTATCTTATGTATCTATTCATTATTTGTATATCGTAAAACATTTGCTGCATTTGTATGGTTCATAGTTTATTTGCCAAAGTTATTTATTACTATAAATAGGTATATATATTGTATTTATTAACTGTGTATTATGTATATTTCATGTAAACTATATCATTTTTAAAATACAAACCAAAAATACGAGGAATAATTATGTTTTCCATGTATTCTACAACATATTTATGTCCAACGAGAAGATCCTTGACAGTGATAGATGTGGTTGTGTCATTTAATTTCAAAGTAGTTTATTTTATTTTACAAAGAAATAAGTTGGTACAACTGGAAAGCATAGCAGGAAATTAATATATGTTTTTAAAATTTGACTGACAAGTAACTTCAAAATATTGTGAATAAAACTGTATAAAACTGAAAAAATGTAATCGAGTTATTTTATTTAATAAAAAACGGTATGTGTTAATACAAAACACACAAAAACAAGACAGCACATACCAAAAAATATAAAAAAGAACTATTTCTTACTTTCAAGCTTTATGAAACTTCCCGCATTTATGATTATATTTATCAATATAACTTATGTACAAATACAAATTTATAATATTCCGCAGGAATAAATAAAACAACATAAATAAACAAACTATTTTATTAATAATAACACTTACCAAATTTTATACCTCACAGGTTGATTAATTAACTTTAATCTTAATTTTTTTAAACCAGTACCTTTTGACATTATTTTTCTGCAGTACTAAAATCCATTATTTACCTATCGTGTGATGTCGATATTTTACAGCTACTCCAGTTTTTAGTATGTGTTTAGTATGGTCCTTCTACCATATTCGAGAAGCACTTATCTACGATGAGATGGTATACGTACTTTATTGATATTAATTTTATTGGTGTATCTGTATAAGACTTTCTGTGCAGCGACTATTAACCATAACCTGTGCTCTGGGTTCTACAGTTAATTTTCACTCGATTTTTCCTCCACTTGACTTCAAAAGACACAAAACACTCGTAAAAACACGAATCAAAATGCATCATCTTCCAAAACGCAGGGTATTTGACAAAAGTTGTCACAAAATTATAACCTATAATTTGGCAAGACTTTGACAAACGTCAAAAATCTAAAGGCGAGTTCATACGCATCGGCGTCCGTTTGTCGTTTATCGTTCCGTCAAACCAATAAAATTGAAATACGATCTGTCATTTTTTGAAATAAACCAATAAAACTGGTTAAAAACAACAAATGACGACGCATGACGAATTTATATTTAAACCCATCCATAGTTAACTTTAAAAATTATTAGAAACTTTTTTAGCTATAAATAGATTGGTATGGGACGTCATCTGCTTTTCTTCTGTCATCGTCTGTCGAAATCTTACCTGAAGAAAAAAAAACAGTATATTTATTAATCCGTAGTATCTAACTAGCGTGACGTCATAAATCTCGCTCCGAGGCTGTTCTATTATAGACGCCATTGGTCTGATATTTAGAAATGTCAAAAAGCTAATGACATTTTACTTTTGACAATTATGTCATTTCGTGTTGATTTTTTGCACGAAGAGGAAAAATTGTCACTTGTTTTATTATTTTCCTTTTCTATTTCACGAATTCACGTTACCTATCTGATTCGTTCAGGCCAAAGTCCAGGCACTCAATTTAATGAATATCAGTAACTTTTTTGATAGAGGGATTTTATATTTGCCATGTTGGTAAAAAATAACGGTCAAAATTCAAAGTTATTTATTTTATATGGTGGGTTCATACAGCCAAATAAAATAAAATAAGAAATATATATTTGCTCATGCGTAGTACGATGAGGCTGGATAAAAAGTTAACTTTTACGATTGTTTATAGTAATTTTACTATTTATAGTATATTTATTTATTAGTTGCCTACTATATTATACATTTTACTTATGTGAAATTATAAAAATAAATTAAATCAAACTGAAAATATTTGTGTAGGTTAGAATTAAGCGTGCGCAAAGCCGTTTTCACATAAAATAAAAAAAACAAGAAGTTAAAAGATAAAGACTTCTTATTTTATTTGTTATTTTATTTGGCTGTATGAACGCATGTACGATATCCCATATAACCAACTTTCTTATTTTATTTTATTTTATTCTTATTTTATTTTATTTGGCTGTATGAACCCACCAGTAGACTATAGTATCACAGTTTCCGCAGAATGGCATCGTTAAATGAAACCGAACACATCGACATTAATTAAATTGAATTATTGTTTAAGTGATATTTTTAAAAGTCAATAACTCGGAAACGGATGGTTTGAGGAATATTAGGTACTCATACACCAGCGTTCTTTCCTGTAATTCTTTCCTTATGCGTTCTTTCTTGTCAAAAAATTGAAAGGAAAGAACGAAGGTCCAATCCCACTAACACAAACGCAATCTTGTTGAATTTCCTGTCAGTTTTTACTGTAAGACTGGCCTGTTCTTTTTTGAAGGAGTTATATTCCTTGTAAAAGCCCACTAACACAAAATACCTTTCGTTGCAGTTTTTAAAGGATTTAGTTTGTTGTACTGTAAATGTGACACGATTATTAAAATTTTTCCGCTAGATGATCATTTTACTAAGTATCGTGAGATTTGACTTTTTATAAAATTTGTGTTGTGCAATACAAGTAAACAAGTGGTGTGCTTTGAATAATAATATTAATATTTATTTTTATTATTATTAAACTATTAATATTAAGATGAAACCTAAAAGAATAATTGCAATTGCTGTATTTAATATTGCAATTGAAGTTTTGTTTAAGAAAAGCAGAAACGCCGCATGTGATCAAAGAAGTGGCTTCAGAAACGGAAAATGTACAGCAATATGTATCTGTTACGAGGAATTACGGACAAGTGAGCCTACCGATTTCCAAAATTATTTAAGAATGGATTCTAATAACATTTGATGAACTGTTAAAATTAGTTAGTCCATACATACAAAAATTCATCGTAATTAATTCGTAAAACACTCAACTAGCTAATAAATATTTAAGACTTAAAAAAACTACCTGGCGTTTTAACAACAGACTTTCCTAACAGGAGAGGACACACAGATGTATCATCTCTCTCAAATGAAATGACCCCCAAACCACTAATACAAATTTTTTTACACGTTTTATCTTGTCGGGCTGGAACGCCAGTAGATCCTGACAAGAAAGACGGAAGGTGCATGTGTCGTGCATATACCCACTAACTGGCGTTCTTTCCAGCGGGATTAGACATTCCTGCAGGAAAGAACGCTGGTGTATGGGTACCTATTGTGTGTATCTCGATATTTGCTTAGAATTGAAGGAAGAATCGAAATATACAATAATATACAGGGGGTTTGATTTAAAAAAAATGAAACTTTGAATGGCCACGACTTTATGACCGACCCTGTATACTTAAATTTATTACCCGCTAATAGATATTTAAAAACCCTATAACTTTCATTCGGTACCTCTTATATTTTACCTAATAATTGACCGTTCCCATCATAGACTTAAAATAAAATATAGACTGAGCATCTCATTCATAAATAGCTGGAACATGCGGTCAGACACTGTCTTGTTATTGTTGTGTTATTGTTTTAGGTTATAACGAGTGCGACACGAGCGATAGATCGGTTGTCTCTGTCGTAACGGTCGTTCCCCTGACGACTCTGCCGAGAAACACAACACTGTCTTTCGTTTCTCAAGTACACCTGAACTCTCCGTATCATAGCCGGGTAATTTTTTATTTTAATGAAGCTATAATTAAATTAAAAATATATCGTATTTAAACTTTTTTATATTTTATTAAGATTTAGGACAGGTTTTTTTAAATAAAAGTTTAGAAAAAACGTCTTAGAGTCCCAAAAGGATAAAAATAATAAAATACACGTTATAGAAGAAATTTTATAATCAGAAATTACGTAATTTTTGAAATTAATAATAAATTATTAATTTTAGTCAAACATTTACAACCCCTAATATTAATCAAACAGGATCTATTCCACAGATATAATAGAATCGGCGACAGGAGAGAAAAAAAATATGATTGTTGTAATTTTTTTTTTTCTGGTTAAGTGGAGGTCTTATTATGTAAATTAGAGAAAACATAAATCTGTTCCATTAAAGCAAGGAAGGTGATAGCAAGTGGATAAAATAAAAAACTACATTTATTTAACTTGGTACTGTCTTTATTATACCTGGTGCGTCTCAAAAGTGGCTCATCCCCATAATTTTTTATATTTTCAAATAAAAAAACAAGATTTAGTATGTTAGTATATGAAATAAATTAGGATTGATTGACGCATTCAATTGTTTTTGGTCACTTCCTGTTTCACCGGAAATGACTATAACTTTAATTTTAAACGGCACCCTCGGTATATTTCTACTTTATTCGATAGAAAATGACACTCTGAATAGAATGACATATCATATGTCAACTTTTGACATTTTCGCATATGGTTTAATTGTAATTGTAACACGCGGTTCATAACGACAATTTGACTCGAAATACCAAGTGTGTGGTATCAATATATTCATAAAAAAATGCTTTTTTCCAAATATGCTAATGGTCACCCTTGTTCCATTTGAAAAAAAATTGACATATGTATGATTAAAAAATACGATTTGTACATCTTTTAACCGGCCTAGACAAGACACGAAACCTATTAGACGATCAAAACTATTTTTCCAAAGGCTCCTTGATTAAAACTTAGTGGATTGAGAAAAAACTGGATTGAAATTTAAAATAGGATATGTATTTAAGCGACAATGTCAAAAGTTGACATATGATATGTCATTCTATTCAGAGTGTCATTTTTATCGAATAAAGTAGCAATATACCGAGGGTGCCTTTAAAAATCAAAAGATGTAATCATTTCGGTGAAACAGGAAGAGACCAAAAAACAATTGAATACATCAATAAATCTAATTTATGTCCATACCTACTAACATACAAATCTGTTTTTTATCTGAAAAAATAAAAAAAGTTATAGGGTTGAGCCACTTTTGAGACGACCCGGTATATTAAAAAATATTGTTTCATAATGTAATATCATTTTTAAAAATTCTTGTACGTTATTTTAGATTCTGAAGATAATTTTAGAATAAACCGGAATATATTTTAATAAAACATTAATTATTAACAGGGTTATAATTATGATTTTGTTACAATGTAAGTAAGTAAATAATGTAATGTAAAAGAAAAAATTCAGATTTAAAATTTAGTAAAATATTATCTAAATAAGCGCCTTTCTACAACAACGCCACTGACTGCCAATGGGTAAATTGAGAGTTGCCTACCGGTCAAAAGTCGTTTCAAGACTTAAATGGATTATTTAAGTCAAATTTCTTCGCAAATTTGCCACTGGCGAACCATATTTTATAGTTTTTTGAACAGAAAAAGTCAATAAAATAAACACTTGAGGACTACAAGCTAAGAAAATGCGTTAATACAGCCGGGGAGATAGCGGCAACAAAGCTTTACCGCACACGTGCGACACGTACTACAAGGTAATAAATGAATGAATAGGCTCCCCTCGCCTCTAATCGGTGTTGTCATATTGTAAGAACTTATCCTTATTAAACAGTATCCGACTTATAATTTAGTAGTATAAGGGCTATTTAATACATCTATGGAATATTAAAACCTACTTTATTAAACTGTAGTATTAATATCTCAATATATGTGTATAACAAGAAAAAAAATATTGATAATATTAAAGACGTGACAACATAGGCTGGATGAGGAAGGCTCGGTCGACTGTACCCAGAAGTAAACATGTGTACAAAAAAGGTTGTTTGTCCGCGTTGAGATGTAAATAGTGTAGTCTATATTTTATTTTAAGTCTATGGTTCCCATACATATCAGCGACTCCGTATTATTTTTTTCTTGTTTATTTGTTAAAGTAATTATTTTTTTTTCAGTGAGGATACCGAAATTGAAATCAAAACAATAAGTGAAAATCCTGAAGTATTAACTTGTGTCAGACCGGAGACCAGTGCAGGAGAGTCAGGTGAAGAAATATGTCCTACAACATCAGGAACAACTAGTTCTGCCATGTTGGAAGAAGAGAATTATTTATTACGGAAAGAAAATGATGAACTAAAACTTAAAACTAGTTCTGTCCTGTTGGAAGCAGAGAATTACTTCTTAAGGAAAGAAAACGACGATCTAAAAGCTAAGTTAAAAAATTTATCATTAAGATTTATGTTTGACCATATTAAAGATAATGAGAAACTTGTTTTGCTATACACTGGATTACCAAATTCAAATATTTTTATGTCTCTTTTTAATTTAGTCAAAGACGTCGATATAAATTATTATTATAATTGGAAAGTAGAGAAAGTTAAAAGAATTGATCAGCTATTATTGTGTTTAATGAAACTCAGACATAATTTTCCTCATGCTGATCTTGCACACAGATTCGGTATTTCTCATAGTGCGGTAAGCAATATTGTTATTACTTGGATACATCTATTGCATACTATTCTTTTCAAACAAATACTTCAAAATATTCCGAATAGAGCCAGTTTGCCAACATGTTTTAGCACTTTCAGTAACTGTGATAAATTAGATTGTACAGAGACGTCAGCCATTACATGTACATCATGTATGAAAAGACAAAAAATTACATGTAGCAGTTGCAAACACATAATATGGAAGGCTTTAATAGGTGTAGCTCCAAATGGTGTTGTTACATTCATTAGTGATTTATATGTAGGCTCTACATCAGACGATGACATTGTAGGGGACTGTAAGATTCCAGAAATGTTAGAGTCAGGAGACTTGATGTTGGCAGACGAAGGATTTATGCCAGAACCTTTAGCAATGGCTAGAATTCATGTTAAGAGCGCCATTCAACGCATAAAATGTTATAAAATTTTAATGTTTCTTCCGCAACAGTACATTCAACACGCAGATGCTCTATTGCAGGTCACAGTGGCTCTTTCCTCTCTTCAGTACCTACCTGTTAATTAACTGGCTCCTTTCCTCTCTTCAGTACCTACACTACTTGTTCTTAATTTAAGTGGAAAAATGTTTGATCCAAATGATTTGTTTTAAATATCTGTGTTATATTTTATATTATTCTTTTTTTGGGCGTTGCTCCTTGATCAATAAATCAATATACAGTGTGTACATAAAGTATGGAATAAATTCATTTTCTCAAATTGGGATTTTAGTAAAAAAAATGCTCGAATACGTCGATCTATTTTTTAAAAGGGTACATTTTACGCATATTACCTTGCCTCTAGCTTCACCCCCCGTGCGGGGGTGAGTGGTACCCCTAGTTTTTGTAATGGGAGGGGGGGTCGAGTGATACCTTATTTTAAAGGTCTCTTTCTCCAGATTATAGCCCTGGAGTTTGAAGTTGCTAGGGTCATCTTTGTTAACATGACAGCTTGTCAAAATTCCTAATTTTCTTAGTTTTGTCAAGATGCCATATTAACAGAAATTACGGTAGCAACTTCAAACTTTATGATATAAGTAGGCATATTATCATATTACCTTGTCTCTAGCTTCACCCACCGTGTGGGGAGGGGGGGGGGTGAGTGGCACCCCTAGTTTTTGTAATGGGAAGGAGGGTCGAGTGATATCTTATTTTAAATGTTTCTCGCTAGAGATTATAATCTTAGAGTTTGAAGTTGCTACCATAATTTCTGTTAATATGGCAGCTTGACAAAACTAAGAAAATTAGAAATTTTGACAAGCTGTCATGTTAAGAAAGATGACACTAGCAACTTCAAACTCTAGGATTATAATCTGGAGCGAGAGACCTTTAAAATAAGGTATCACTCGACCCCCCCTTCCCATTACAAAAACTAGGGGTGCCACTCACGGGGTGAAGCTGGAGGCAAGGTAATATGGCTAAAATGTGCCCCTTTTATAAAATAGATCGACGTGTTCGAGCATTTTTTTTAATAAAATCCCAGTTCAAGAAGATGAATTTATTCCATACTTTATGTACACACTGTATAATAAATATACATATAATAATAAAGTTTTTATTAAAAATATGTGAACTCTACAAATATTAGTTTTGGGTAAAATTATTGTGTTACTAGGTTAGAATAATTATTTTATTTTGTTATTGCTAATAGAGGGAGTCTCATTCGCCGGAGACGAACAAGGTTTGGAACAAGATATTGAAACTGCATTTACTAAGGACCGTTTGACACGGGACAATATTCCAGCCTAAATTGTATACAATTTGTTGCGCGCGCATTTTTAGTCAAATTGCATGCAATAAAATAGAACATGTTCTAAATTCTTGCATGCAATTAGCTGAACATGCGCAATACATAATTTCATTTCTCTGATTTTGTAAGGTTATGTTTATGTTACATTTGTTTGTTAAGTTGATTTAACTTACTTACTAATTACAGTCAGTTAAAGCCTCACAATCGAACAGAGCAAACATAAACAATTAACTTAAAAAACAAATGTAATATAAACATATAACCTTACAAAATCAGAGAAATTAAATTATGTATTGCGCATGTTATGTAATGTAATATTATATTGTTATGTAATTGCATGCAAGAATTTAGAACATGTTCTATTTTATTGCATGCAATTTGACTAATTGCATGCAATTTGACAAAATTGTATACAATTTAGGCTGGAATATTGTCCCGTGTCAAACGGTCCTAATCATGTATTGTGACATACATACATATTTCTTGCATACAATATTTTATAAAATATAACCCAAACTACTTTTCAGTTCTTAAAATTAAGTCCCGTGTCAAACGGTCTTAATACACCTAAAATTTGATATTTTATTTAATAAAAAAATAAAGTAAAAAACGCTTATTGATTTTTTAATCGTTATTTTTATGTGAAAAGCCATCTTATAATAAAAAATTATGCCGGTTTTTATTTATTTCACTATCCTCCCTCAACTTATTTTTTTACAATGCGACAAATATGTAAGTTTTATTATTATTTTTTTTAAATTTATTAAACAATTATTTTAATTTCCTTAAAATACTGTCGGTCGATCGGCACGCCACTGAAAGTTGACCTCAAACGTCTAATCTTTGTACACACCTACATTGTTGCCATCGAGCAGATACCCCTATTTCCTTCTCTATCCATTGTCTCTCGCACTCGTTGATTTTGGCAAACCAATGTGTGATGAAGTTTTATGAATTGTATCTCCCGAGTCTACATATCTGATTAAAACAGTAGATACAAGACATACCGATCTGGTCATCGAAACTGCGTGGTCTGAATTTTAACGTGTAAGAGAGTTATGTAGACAGCTTAATGGAAGATGTATTAAAAAGAGATAAAAGTTGGGTTGATACATTTCTCTATGTGGTATTGCTGGATTTTGCATCAAAATTTCAAACCGCACTAGCCGGCGTTTATGAAAAATGTTGCATCTAGGGCTGGAACTTTATTTTTTACAGTTATTAGTTACTCATTTTACTACAGCTGTAATAAATTATATTTAGCTTAGATATATTATCTGCCTTTTAGTAGTATACATAACTGGTATAAGGTTTATTTGGATATAGCCAATTGGGGTAAGCACACTAATGGATACTGCTACCAAAGCTGGTACACTGAATTTCCGCAAGAAAGTGGTCGTCTTGTCACCACTAGTTGACGCTATATTCAAGGTTCACAAAACTGAAATGTTCCGTTTATGGACTTTTATTTTCCTATATTAATATACAGGGTTGTTCACCACATACGACACGGAGTATTGTAGCTAAACGATTAGATTTTTACAAATTGTAAATTTTGGGTTCGTTGAAGGACTATTAGAGCTACAATTTAAAAATATTTTTACAAGATACAGAGTGTCCCAAATAAGTAAAAAATATCATAGTTGTATTTTTTTAAATGGAACACCCTGTTATTGTTCTATTTTAGATTCTACGATTGAAATAAAGGTAAATTTGATTAGGTTTACCACACTTAAACCTTACCGTTTTTTGAAATATTTTCCAATTTTTTGAAATTGCAGTAAAAATTTTAAGGCTTCATTTCTCCAAGGGTATCAAAGTTTTAATACTAAATATTTACTGAGGATTATTTATTCAGATATTGTGTTGCAATAATAAAAATTTTACTACCTTATACAGAGTGTCCAAAAATTTATATTAAATAATTACTAGCTTTTAAGCAGCAATAACGTGTTTAATTTAAATGGAACACCCTGTATATTTTACGTGAATCATATGCACAATTTAATTGTCTATCAAATTTTATTATACCATTTTTTTACCTATTTCTTCAACTTTTTTTGTAGAAAATGCATTTTCTTATAATTTAGACCTCATTTATCACTATACCCATGGAATATTGACATTTCAGATTTTTTTAAGCAACATATATGCACAAAATGTACAGATGGTAAATATTGCAAGCCCATTGGTATACCAATAAAAGAACTATTTAAATCTTTATAAAAAGAGTATACAATTAAATATACCACCATTATTTCCGACCAAAAATTAGTTAATTACATACTTTTAAATTGTTTTAATTAATAAAGTATTCTAAATAAATGTGGATTTGGCTCGGAAATCCAATATTATAATAAATTATGAAAATAAACGTCTCTGTTTTTTATAAATAAGCATTCGTCAAAAAATTAAATAAAATTTATAAGGCCGTTACTTTTTACCACACTGTCTAATACTCACACAAAAATCAGCTTTTTTAGTATTTGGAGCAATTATTATTAATCAACGTAAACAATCAATTAATGTAGTTTGAATACTGGGATCATAGTAATTGGTCCCCTTTAACAAAAAAATATTTAAGCAGTTTTTTAAATTTTTTATGATATAAGCAAACTATATCGACAATATTAGTATATGTACAAAAATAATCTAAAATGTCAATATTCCATGGGTATAGTGATAAATAAGGTCTAAATTATAAGAAAATGCCTTTTCTACGAAAACTTGAAGAGATAGGTAAAAAATGGTATAATAAAATTTGATAGACAATTACATTGTGCATCTGATTCACGTAAAATATATAAGTTGTTCCATTTAAATTAAACACGTTATAAAGCTAGTAATTATTTAATATACATTTTTGGACACTCTGTATAAGGTAATAAATTTTTATTGCAACACAATATCTGGTCAATAAAATAATCTTCAGTAAATATTTAGTATTAAAAACTTTGATACTAGAAAAATGAGCCTTAAAAAGCCCACTGGAATTTCATAAAATTGAAAATATTTCAAAAACGGCTAGGTAAGCTATGATGAACCTTAATCAATTTACTGCTATTTTAAGCGTAGAATCTAAAAATAGAATAATATGCTACAGGGAGTTCCATTTAAAAAAATACAACTATAATATTTTTTACTTTTGAGACACTCTGTATCTTCAACAAAAAATATTTTAAATTAACTCAGACTAATCCTTCAACGAACTTACAATTTGTAAAAATCTAATCGTTTAGCTACAATACTCCGTGTCGTATGTGGTGAACAACCCTGTATACAAATATTTGCCTGATTGGTGGTATTTTATAAAGCTCAAATTGGTTTCACAAAGATAGAGGTTACATATTATTTTCTAGCGGAAAGTCTAGTTTATACTTCAAAAAGATCTCTCTACTCAAAAATATGCCCGTATCAAGTAAATCAAATTTTGTTTTTCGAGAAACTCGCATCCTATGAGAAATGATCGAAAATATACAGGATATGTTGATGATTTTAGAAAATATCATCCGAGCTGTAAATTTGGTGCACTAAATAAAAAGAAATAAACGTCACAGATACAATTGTTTCTATATTTTAAAATTTTTGTCACATGAAATTTGCATACAAATTGTTTAAACGCCAATTAATACGTATATGACACACAGCGAACTCAGTGTCACTAATGCTCACTAGTCGAATATTCAACCACTTAAGTTAACTTATCGCTCCAATTCGGCCCACATATAGATATGGTTGATTAAATGACCAAAGCGCGCATAGAAATAAGCATAGGAAACAAACAGGGCGATAATACATTTCCGCGCGACTGATTAGTTGGTTAAATTAAAGTGGTTGATTTAGCGACAATCAACCTATAAAGGGTTAAATTTAGTACTTTATTTACTACTCCCCCTCCCAGACTCAATCTCTAGAGGCGCCACTGGTTAAATCAGTTATACAGGGTGGTGCACCTCATTCGCCTCGGTGGATTATACGGAAATGGAAAGACTGATGTGCACAATTTAAAATTATTTTGTAATATACAGGGTGTTTCAGAACTAAGACCCATACCAAAGTTATATTTTTTCTAATGGAATACACACACCCGGTATTTTATTTCATTTTTGGATTCTTGGGCCCAAATAAAGGCATTTATTATAAGGGTTTAATATGTTTAAAATCTTCGGTTTGTGAGATATTTAAACATATTTAAATTTGCATGCTACAATAGAATAGATTATTAACACCCTGTACATTACATTTCAGAATTAATTCTTGTTCTAGGTTTAAAGGTAGAGAAATAAACTTTACTGAAAAATGTTATTGCTTCCTTAAATTTATACAGGGGTATCAAAAATTGCTGATCTATTTTAAGGATTTATTTTACATAAAAACTTTGTTATTTCAAATACAACACCCTGTATTTTTTTAAATAAATCGAAGCAGATTCAAATGCTCTTTCAAACTATATTAGGGTTTCCTATATCTATCTTGCTCAGATTTTGAATAAAAAGCGATTTTTAAATAAAATTGCAATCAAGGTGGCTGGTGCCGCCATGGCAATTTTATAGTGACAGTTAGTAACTATTTTCAAAGTCGACATTAGTTTATGGATTTTATTATTTAAATTTATAGCAGTTTACTTTTATTTAATTTACCTACAATAGTTTAATAAATTATATTTATTAAATATGTATTTCTTATTCTACCAAGAAAATCGAAGAAGTAGTCTGATTTATTTTACAATGACTTGTAGATATATTGATTTTCTATAAAAGAGCCAATTACGGCAAATTCGTTTTCTTCAGTTCCAATGACATGTTTCTGCCTAATAGGTATTTTATAAACCACGCTACCAGCTCTGCGATATAGGACAAGTAGTTTTTCAAAGGAACGCTTATCAGGAAGACTCCTATTTGGGCATCTTTGAGCATAAGCCCTTGAGGCCAAGAAGCAATTTTCCTCACAAAATAAAATCACTAGTAACATATCCATTCGTTCCGCCAGCAGATACTGCTTTATTTTTTTTGATAAAATAGTCAATACTTACTTATATTAAACTATTATAGGTAAATTTAAGTAAACTGTTAAAAACTATAAATAATAATGTCCATAAACTAATGGTGACTTTGAAAATAGTTACTAACTGTCACTATAAAATTGCCATAGCGACACCAGCCACCTTGCAATTTTATTTAAAAATCGCTTTTTATTCAAAATCTAAGCTAGATAGGTATAGGAAACCTTAATACAGTTTGAAAGAGCGTTTGAATCTGCTTCGATTTATTTAAAAAATACAGGGTGTTGTATTTGAAATAACGAAGTTTTTATGTAAAATAAAACCTTAAAATAGATCAGCAATTTTTGATACCCCTGTATAAATTTAAGGAAGCAATAACATTCTTCAGTAAAGTTTATTTCTCTACCTTTAAACTTAGCACAATAATTATTTTGGAAATGTAATGTACAGGGTGTTAATAATCTATTCTACTGTAGCATGCAAATTTAAATGTCTTTAAATATCTTAAAAACCAAAGATTTTAAACATATTTAACCCTTATAATAAATGTCTTTTTTTGGGCCCAAGAATCCAAAAATGCAATAAAATACCGTGTGTGTGTGTGTGTTCCATAAGAAAAAATATAACTTTGGTATGTAAATAAATAAATAAATAAATGCCTTTATTGTCAAAAAATTTTTCAATTTGTAGACAAAGGTAAACTAACAAACAAAGTAGAAAAAAAAACAAGGTACACAAACAAACAAACAAAAGATAATACAAAACATTATATAAATAATATTGTCAGTCTTATTGTTAAAATAAACATTTATAAATATTTACAATGTCAAAGAACAAAAAACTTAAAATAATACTTAAAAATATTTAGCCAGTTTATAGGAAAATATCAATGACCTCTAAATAAATTAATTTCGATGTCATTAGTAAATATAGCAACAGCAAACATTAGATCAGTGTTTTCAAGATCAAATTCGATTTTCAATTCAAATATAATTCATTTACGGCGTAGAAAGCCTTGTCTAGTAAATAAGAGTTCAATGCTTTGCGAAATGAAAAAATGATGTTATGGATTTGATTTCAAATGGCAGGTGATTGTGCATGTTTTTCTAGTTGTATAATATTGAACTTTTAACTAACTCTGAGCGTGGGGTAGGTAGATAAAGATCTTGCTCCGCGTTCCTGAGTGGATAAGTGTGAGATGGCCTTTCTTGAGAAGCTGATACATGTTTACGTATTAGGCAAACGGATTCAAATATAAATAAGGAAGGAAGAGTCAATATTCTAAATTCTTTAAAAAAGTCCCGGCAATGAGTTCTGCTGTTAGTCCTAGTGAATATCGAACAGCTCTCTTCTGGAGCTTGAAAATGCGGTCAAATTGAGTCGCACAACACGTACCCCAGAATGGAAGGGCATACCTGAGGTGCGACTCAAAAAGTGCATAATAAACAGTTCTAGCCACTGACAAGTTAAGCTCCTTAGAAACAGACCTTAATGCAAGACAGGCAGAGCTCAATTTTTTCGACAAAGCTTCGATATGTATGTCCCATTTCAGAGAATTGTCCACAACAAGCCCTAAAAATTTCACAGATTTTACGACGTCAATGGTGGTGTTGTTAAGTACAAAAGGCTGCAACGAGTTTTTATACGACAAAGCTTTAGTTTTAGAAATGTTGAGACTCAGGAGGTTCGAATCGCACCAAGATTTAATGGTGATTAAGTCATTTGATATAATCCTATGAAGTGCCGTGATGTCCTTGTTGCTCCAAGTGAAGCTAGTGTCGTCCGCAAAAAGACATATTTTGCCACTGATGTTTATGTTAGCAATGCCGTTAATAAAAAGAAGAAACAAAATAGGGCCTAGTACTGAGCCTTGTGGTACTCCACATTCTATTGGCTTGCTAGAAGACAACGTGGTATCCACCCTCACAAGTTGACTTCTGTTGCTCAGATATGACTTAAACCATTCGAGAGATGATCCCCTGAACCCATAGTGCTGCAGT
This sequence comes from Sitophilus oryzae, assembly GCF_002938485.1. Taxonomy (NCBI): domain Eukaryota; kingdom Metazoa; phylum Arthropoda; class Insecta; order Coleoptera; family Curculionidae; genus Sitophilus; species Sitophilus oryzae. The sequence continues at coordinate 1,260,374 of NW_022146309.1, read as the reverse complement.
TTATTAATTAGGATCTTATGATTTACACAATCGAACGCCTTAGAAAAATCATAGAAAATTGTTGCTGTAGAATGATGGTTGTTTAGGCTGGAGTAAACTTTATTAAGGAGGGAAAACATAGCGTCATTTGTGGACTTGTTGCTTAGAAATCCAAATTGATATTCAGTAAGTATTTTGTACTTAAACAGAAAAGATACCAGCCTTCTTTTAACCAACCTTTCTATGATCTTAGATAGCGTTGGAAGGAGTGCAATTGGGCGATAGTTAGAAGCTTCATCTTTGTCTCCTCCTTTGTGCAGAGGAATGATTATTGCCGTCTTAAGACATTTTGGAAAACACCATTTTGGAACGACATGTTTATTAAAGTTGTTAGGTGATTCAGAGTGCTTTCTGGCAGATTCGAAAACATTTTTAAAGTTAGCCCGTCGGTCCCAGAAGAGGATTTATTTTTGATGGTATTAATTGTACTGCGAAGCTCTTCAAGAACTACGGGCGAAAAAAAGAAACTGTGTAAGTTTACATTATCATTAGAGAGATAAGAAAGTGGATCATGAGGAGGACATATGGTATTAGTTAAGTTTTTCGCTACATTTACAAAGTAATCATTAAGGTTCTCAGGCGAGGTAGAGATATTGCTAGACGAAGAAAAGCTTTGTTTCTCAACTCATTCACAATAGACCATGTTTCCTTAGCAACATTACCAGAATTGACTATTCTCCTATTATAATAAAGGTCCTTAGCGGCTCTTATAGTCTTATGATAAATTTTTCTGTATAGTTTTACGTAATTGTGGAAGAAGAGACTGTCTGCGAATTTTTTTAGGTGAGATAATGAACGCATGTTTTTAGAAGATATGCGTAGACCTATAGTGGTCCAAGGTTTATTATGCTTATTTTTTATAGGCCTAAGAGGAAAGGATTTGAACGCTAGACTGGTTAATATTTTTACGAAAATAGAAAATTCGATGTCGACATCATGAGAGCTAGTATCCCAGTTGGTTGTTTTACATAAGTGGCTGAACTTTTGAGCATTCTTTTCTGAAAAAATACGACATAATTTACGAGGGGCATTTTTGATTTTGGACTTTATCGAAAATTCAGTTAAAACTGCTTCATGATCAGAGACACCCGAGCTAAAGACGTTGCAGGCGATGGAGTTAGGATCAAAAGATGACACAACATAGTCTATAGTACTAGAACTGGTATTGGATATTCTGGTAGGTGAGCCTACATGCATGGCCACTCCAAAAGAATCAAAAATGGACCGAAGAAACTCCTGAGCAGCACATACACCAAGAAAGTCAATATTAAGATCACCACACAAAATTAGTTTGCTTTTCAAGGGCAGGGACTCAAGCAAGCTTAGTAGATTATGACAGAATAATTGCACGTCAGAGTCAGGTGTTCTATAAATACAAATAATGTAAAGGTCATAAGCATTATGGTGGACAATGGAAAATTCGAATACTTTTTCAGATAACAAATCATTGTACCTAGTTACCTCGGAAAAGTCGTTGTTTAAAGACATTATCATAGTACCTCCATGAGAAAAATTTGTTCTATCAAATCTGGCTACTGTGGTATAATTTTTAATAAACACAGGCTCATCAAAATTCAACCAGTGCTCAGTTATGGCAATGATATCTGGAAATTCAAGTTCTTCTAGTAAAAGATATAATTCATCTGTTTTATGTCTTAAGGACTGAATATTAATAAGGAATAGACCAAGCTTGCTATCGCTTAATTCTTCAGAGGGTGCTTGATCCTCTGTTCGCGTCAATTCAACTAAAAATTTTTACTCTTATTTGGGGAACCACTGGAATAATATTTGCCATGACTTTCCCTAATTTTTTGAAGTCGTAGAAGGCTCTCCGCAGAAAAGAATGACCTGAAAGCTGAAAGATCTGCATCAACTTCAGTTGAACCAATACCATAGGCGTTGTGGAAGCGGTAGTACAACTTACGCAAGGACTCCAGGTCACTAGGTAGCCCTTCTGATGCAAGCATCAATTTGATGCTGGTACTAGTGTGTCCTTCAAAACACACACTGGATGGTTGGTCGTGAAGATAGGCAAGGAATAGCCTAAGAGATTTCAAAATGGAGGGGTCCCTCAACCTGGCCAACACGTAACGTCCATTTACCGCATCTGAGTCCTGAGACAGCCGTACTATAGGTGGGGTCATCGGGTCCATAACTGCCAAACCATCTCTCTTCGCACTTCCCTGCACAATAATTTCTGGATTTTCCATCGCCAGGGACTTGCAAGCAGCTATAGCCTCCCTGTCAGACCCAATCTTAATAGTTCTTACCTCCCTTGGCATAGTTGCCAGTGGTGGGTCAAGTAGGTGAGGTAGCTTGCGGTTCTCAATGATGTTTATTTTGAGATTTTGAGCAGGTTCAACCGAAGAAGTAAACGAAGCTTGGCTTAAGGATGTTGAGGTTGAATCTATTATGGTTCCCGGCGGCCACATATTTATGTCCTTAAGCTGCACCAAGTGACACCTCTTTTGCACTCCAATTTTGAAATCGGAATGGGAACTGTCCTTATTTTTCAGCATTGGAAAGCATCTGATGAAGTCGGTGGTTCCTAGTTTTTCTTTAACATAGTGCGCAAGTTGATTCGCTGTGTAAGGAGGTGGAATTCTGGACACCACCACATAATTCCAGTCTTCTCTTATGGCGGCCTTAGGAGGTTGCGATGACACTATTTTGGGTGAAACTATTTTTTTTGGCGAATCTATAAAAGCTAAAGTACTATCTAAAGTACTATTTTGGTGATCTATAGGGCCCGTCTGCGTTGAAATGGATTTTTTCCGCTGCATATTATGATCTGTACAGGTCTTATCCCTTGTAACAAGCTTTTCCAATGTGAGCGACATTTGTTTAACGCTCTGCCTAAGGTAGCCATTTCCTTCGCCATTTCTTCCTTAGATGGGTCATGAACTTGGACTTTAACAGACCCATCATGGTTGTCCATTAAAATTGATGATAAATTGAAGGTGTCTTGCTTTATCTCATTTATCGACTTAAAAAGGATTCTTGTATGGTATCTGATATCCTGGATATGTCATCAATTTTCTTGAGTAAAATTTTCCACTTGGAATCGTGGTCACTCAGCATGTCATACATTTCAGTTATGACTGGAAAAATGTCAATATTTTTTTTTAAACAGAATCCTAGTGCTTCGATGATTTCTGGTTTGACCTGGCATTCTTGAAGCTGTGTAATCCTATCATGAACATATTTTAATGTAGGAGAATCGCAGACAGTGCAGAAAAATCTAACGTTGTGGTACTTTTGTTGATATAGCACCTTTGTTGTTGCCTTATCCAGTCCTGTACAGGTCATACAAAAACTTCTTCGACACTCTCCACTACAGCGAACCTTATAACTGTCCTTTTGGATTTTTTGACAAGAGTCGCACTTAAATTCAGCCATAATAATGTAAATGATTAATAATATTAATAAAAGTCGATGACAGCTGAATAAAATTCCGACGTATAAACAAGCTAAAACTCACGCACAGCGGAAACAAGTACGCCGAAAAATTATCAATTAATTTTGCAAAAAACTAACACAAGTAAACGAAGTCAAGTTTAAACGAACAGTGAACTTTGAGTTGATTTCGGGTCAGGAACAAAAACAAGTCAAATCAAAACAAAACAAAACGTTCAATAAGCGGCAGACAAAACGCACGATCGGTAACACAACCTTCTCGTACGACTGCTAAACTGTTACTGAATCTTAGTTCATTTCTTAGTAGAAAATGGATCTTAGTTCTGAAACACCCTGTGTATTTAAAAATAATTTTAAATTGTGCACATTGCCTCCTCACATATGCCCATAAAATATTTTGTTTCTACATTTTTCCGTTTTCGTATAATCAACCGAGGCGAATGAGGTGCGCCACCCTGTATATTAGGAATAAAAGCGGTCCTAAAACAGCCCTGTGGTATATCAAGCATAGACGTTGCCTTTCAGACAATACGTTTCCAACTTTCACACTTCACACAGCAGGTTTCAACTGCCAGAGAAATAACTGTGGAAGAGAAGTGGGAGAGGCGTAGTGAGGGCACTTGTATTGGGGGGTGCTGACTTGTTTAATTTCTCAACTCGGGCAATGCTAGATAACTAGCTTTTGTTCTCGACTTCGTCTGTGTTTGTACTGTGGTGTTGTACCTAGGGAAATTAAAACAACTTTCGTTGCACGTCATTTATGGTATGCCATTATATATATCATGGCATATCATTATATATATCATGCGTCGTCTTATGGAGTTTGCTGGTGGTCGTATTATGATGTGCAACCAAAGTTATTTTAATTTCCTTATATGTATTTTACTCTTAAGCTACATTCGTAATGAATTCGCTGGCCGAGTGGCACTTTGGCACGCAAGCTAGGAAACTGGTTTCAATATGTTATCGTTCGTAATGGAATTCGACGCCAGCGTTGAAGTTGGAGTGGAAAATATTTCTTGCAAGCTGCAAACTTTCACTTCGACTCGCGCTTTCGTCCCGGCTATAGGACATGCGCATTACTTTTGTTTGATGTTTTGACATTTCAAATTTAATATTACGGTGGTGTTTACAATTTGTCTTTATGCCCTTTGCAGCCCTTTGTACTTGTTCTTGTAAATTTGAGATGAGATACGCTTCCCTTGCGTTTTTTCTTATGGTTTTTTCTAATTAAAGACCAAAGTTAAAGACATTTGGAAAAAATGGCTGAAGAAAACAGTCTTTCAATTTTATTTTCCACAATGCTAGTTTTGCTACTAAAAAGAAGACAATTATTGGATGCAGTTTGACAAAAAGAGTTGTCCAATAAGGCCAAAAAGATGGGGCATTCGTCCAATGTTAATGGCACGAAAAAAGTTTGGATATTATGAAAATCTTTTACAAGAAGCCCGTTTAAGTGATCCATATATTTTCTATAATTTTACAAGGATGTCAGCAACTAGCTTCGATAAACTGCTAGCAATAATAGGTCCAAATATTAAAAAGGGATCCAACAGAGAACCCATCTCTCAGGTTGTAGGTATGATTAATAATTAGTACCAGCGCTGATTAGCTACTATAAACACCTGGTTCCAATGTTACATTGTATGGTTTCTTTGTTTCAGATTAGCCATTACATTACGATTTTTGGCTACTGGTGACAGTTATCCGAGCCTTTCATATGGTTTCCTAGTTGGAGTATCTACAATATGTGAGATAATTAAAGAAACATGTTGCATTATTTGGAATTTACTACAGCCTTTACAGTTGCCTGTTTTGACAAAAAAGAGAGTGAAAAGTATTTCTGAAAATTTCTTGTCTTTATGGTCATTACCAAACTGTGTGGGAGCAATTGATGGCAAGCACATCATTATGCAGGCGCCATCCAACACCGGATCTTTGTTTTATAATTATAAGAAATCATTTAGTATCATTCTATTGGCAGTTTGTGATGCCAAGTATAATTTCATCTGTGTAGACATTGGTGCATATGGGTCTCACAGTGACGGTGGGGTATTAAATAATTCTTCCTTTGGCAAAAAGTTATTGGCTGATGACCTGGATATACCACAATCAGAAGAACTACCTTCTAAAACTAATATTTGCAAAACTATGAAATTCTTGATTATTGCTAGTCGGTAGATCTTAATGTTTTTGTAAAGTTTATAATGGTCACCTGCAAGTCCTCCATCAAGATGCATTTGGCTCTCCAATATTCTTTAGTTCGAAAACCATAAATTGACCAAATAGTTCATACCTGTTAGTATCTTTTTTATTACTATTTAAATTTGTAATCGCTGTAGAAACATCCAGCAGAACACTGTCGATTTGTTTTATATCTGTTTCCATTGTAGATTTTCCTTTGCGTTTCTTTGGTGTAGGTGCATTCAAGCGTTTATATCTATAGTGCTTGTTGATGCAACTGTATTAGGATCTTCCTCTTCAAATTGAAGTATGATGCTTTCTTCATCTGAATTAACAAGACTTGATGATTGACTGGCTTGTGATTCATCAACTTGAACAGGAATGTTTGATGTTGTATGCCTCTGGGATTCTTCACCGCATTTATATATGTATTTAAAAAAACTCATAAGGGGCCAAACTGGTCTTGCTGAAGCAGGAGCCCCACTTCTTCCTAGTTTTTCTATTATTTGCAATTCCCTTCTATACTTCTCTCTAAGGCTTTTAAATCGAGCTTTCGCTTCAGGAACTAAAAACAAATACGATTAAATCAAATATCATACCATAATTACAAAAAACAGTTCGCTCTACGTCTCGTCCGTATCACAACAACCAACAAACCTGTGCAAAATAGACTCTTGGCTACAGAGGCCCAACAATTTTCTTTTTGTAAAATAGATTTATATCCTTTGTCTGTTTTGTCGTACAGTGGTTTATAATTGGCAACACACTGCAGTAAGAATTCGTCATTTACACAACTATTACATTCCGTGTTTTCCATTTTTCAAAACAAAAACAAAATCTAAAAGCCGCTGACTCTAACCTAACTTCATTAATCCTGAAGCATAGCCCTGAAGTTATTATGAATGGCAAATTTTGTGCTGGAATGCGTGCCAAAGTGCCACTCGGCCGGCGAATTCATTACGAATGTAGCTTTATTCACTTCCTTTATGGTTGAATGTAATTTACAAAAACACAGGTTTCTGAACTTTATGTCACCTTACTGGGAACTTAGGAAATGTACAAACACTTTATTTTCATTTTGGTCGTCTGGTGGCTGTAGATGCGTTTAGGTACATTATAAGCAGGCTTGGACGAACTGTTTGAAGCGGCTTGGGAACATAAAGAAATTTGATATTACATCTTTGGGTTAATTTTATGAAACAATTAATAAATTTCACAAAACAAAAATAAATTTTAGAAGAGAATATAATAATAGATTCTTTAATGGAGGAGTTAAAGTAAACATCTCCAATAAAAATCACCTCAAAAGTCAGCAATCCTATAATGTCTTTATTTAAATTTATTATAATCCACGCACACACACATCTCTCTCTAAATTTTCCATAGTAAGTCGATTCCTTAATCGATTTTTTATGTATTTAGGGGTCGAGAAGCATTTTTCGTACCCTACTTGTACGCACGTTAAACTAAGGGCACACTGGTAGGCTTTAAGGAGATGATTATAAGAATGAATGTATAATTTGTATTTCCACAAAATATTATAACAGCAAACTAAAAAAATACAAACATTGTTTACATCGTGAGTGTGAAGAAAATTTTGTCTAGAAACTTCTAATTCATTAACTGTGTCGTCTGCATCATCTTCACCTTTATCGTTTTACTCAATTTCGTCGTTCTCAAGTCAGTTCATTTTTTTCTAAAATCACTCAACTCGTTCCGCAAAACTTGCCCCGTCCTGTGCTAGTAATTTACCTAATTTATTTAAAGGATCATCTGGTATTGGTTCGATAAAATTATTTGGATTTAAACATGAAAAATCAGCACAAATATTCCTAGGCTTTGAATGTGGCCATGGACACATGAACTTCTCTTCGAATTTAAAAATGGGCGTAGTTGGAGGTGCGTCATCCGCTTCCCTCTCTGGCATCTTTTTTTGTACGAAAACGAGTTGCGGGTAATGAGTCCTAAACTATGACGTCATTACCTGTCTCTTCTAATTATGCATTTGCCCAGTTCACAAACTTTGGCGTTTACTAACACTATATTTCGTTGTTATTTTTTCAAGTATTATAAGTTGATGGAATCATTTGTTGCGCTAATATATACCTATATAATTTAGGTGTTAAGGCCGTCTGTTTCGAGGTATTTTGGTAAAGGTCTTGTTTGAAAGATTTTTAAGTAAGGTAGCGCAGGCAAATATATCCCGCCTTAATCTAGTTTCTACTTGAATATATTATTGTACGTTTTTTTCCAACATAATATATATGGCTGACATATCTAGATAATTTAGATTGGTCAGCAATGATTATATGGTCCATATTAAAATATCCCCATGCTTAAAACGAACGACGAGGTTTAATTTTTTATAGCTGTTTAGCAATGTTAGAAACAAATACATTTATTATCTAAAAGCGCAATAAACAAAAACACAAAAATTCAAATTATATAAAAAATGAAAAAGAAGTCAACAACACTCAAAATCTATATATAAATATTGTAGCGTTTTATTTTTCTTTTTATAAAATTCCAAATTTTAGTATTGCTGGCGCCATCTATTCGCTAGATGTTAAACTTCATTCAGTACAGGTAGCGGTTCCTTTCCATAAAAACAAATTTCATTCAGTATAGACGATAGAGGTCACTTAATTGCCTTTGGTCATATGACCTGTCAATTCGAAGACTTCCGTTTTGTGAAAAGGAGGACAGAGGCTTTTTCCGAGAGATTGAGATCAGAAAAAGACGCGTGGTTCAGCGTCCGACGAATCTCAGAGAAAAAGGGCTTCCTGAAACACTTTTCCTAACAGTAAAGGCACGGGTATCCAAAGGTGGAGATTTGAAATCCTGTAGAATATACTGTTCAGAGCCTAGTTCGTGTTTTTTTGGCCTTTTCCTGGAATAAGATCACAGTAAGTGTATCTACCATTTTGTATCGCCATGTCTAACTAAATTTTATTTCAGTTATTCCCGTTTTTTATTTATTTTGATAATGTTTAATTGTGCATTACTGGTTTGGATCAGCATATAGTTTGGCTATATTTTGGAATGTATACAGCTGATTTTCAGACCGTAAGTTATTTTTTTTTGGTATTCGGTGACTGTTCTGAGAGTTTTTTTTTATATAGAGTAACTGGCGTATAAGAAATTGACGTATAAGTAATTGGCATATGAGTAACCACTTTTGAGACAGTATTTATGACTCTACATTTATTCTACTGATATCGAAGACTCCTGCTACTATCGAAGAGTCTACATCCACTTCCGTTAGTCTGGAGACTGCCTGCCTATCTGTTCACTACGTCATAAATTAAAAAAAAAATACAGATAAGTTCTAAGTTCAACACACAAGGTATTCCCTAAATTTTTTTTACTTTGAGATAATATTTTGAATATCTCTGTGAATTGTTGTCATTTATTCCATATATTATAGTCAAAATTTACCTTTTAGTTAACATTATAAGTCATGCTTTGTCCTTAACGGTACGTTTTACTTCAGTATGATCTTTTATGTGAGAATCGCTAACACGGATTCATTTTTGAAGGTTATTGTACACGACTTGTTTCGAAACATCATCGTATTGGTACTTACATAAATTTCACCTGTTTATATATTACGTAGTATAGTATACTGGAGAGAACTCTAACTAAATTTGAGTTTACTTAAAGTAACTAACAATTTCATTGGGATAATTGAAACTGGGTTTAAACTGATTGATAATTGTGTTCGTTTTTAAATAAATGTTCAACGTAGGATAGTTATATCTTATTCTTGATGAACATAATAGACCCTTATTGCTGTTGATTATTTTATTTTAGCTATTTCATGATCAAATTTTCTTACTGGTTTCTTACTTTACCTTTTCATACCCAAAGTAAGTGGCGCCCTTTTTACTGTCTTTGACCATTACTATTTGAATACTTAACATCAATTTTAGAATCTTTGCAGCCTATACATTATTACTTTTATTTTATTATTTAACAACATTATTAAGTCACCACAGGTCACAAGTCTTACCTACGAACCCAGCTCTCCTCTAACCCTGAGCAACGGATACCTTTTTCTTTCTGTTTGAGTGATGACAGAAAAAGTCGTCACAATATTAAGTTGGTCATCAGTTTTACAAGCTGCGCATAGCCATGACTCCTGTGTAGTTTGTTTGGTGGACTGATGGATAGCCCTTTGCTGCGTGGAAGTTGATGGTTTCGGAGTTGAAGACCCCATACGTGATTGGCCATATCTCTCAGCGAAAAGGTCGTTTGTAATCTGCTGTGCTTTGTAATTTAAAGCTTTATTAGGTATCTTTTTCACAACTTCATGCTTTTCGTCGATTGGAGTCGGAAGCAGTTCTTGAAAGGACTTATTCATTATAACCGGAGATTGAGGAGGAACTGCTTTTAGTTTTCTAGCTAAACCTGCCAATGGAAGCGCATCGTCTGAAGAAAAGTCACCATCTGTTGATGAAAGATTTTTGTTGGTCATTTCGGCCTCTACGTTACGGTCTCCGATTATTTCATCAGGCATGGCCCACTTTGTTAGTAAAGAAGGTGCAAAAGCTGCATCAGGTATATAAATAAATACACTTTATTTAGCACTTAAAACTACTAACTTAGGCTACTTAAAACTAAAAATATTAGAGTATGAAAAAAACAAAATACATTAGCTTCGTAAAAATTTTGACAATTGACGCACCTTTAATATCGCTCGGTAAATCATCCAATCCATCATAAAAGAGACTTTTGTAACAGTGTTGTTTTGACCGTAGGTATATTATAATGTGTATTGGATCAAATAATTTTATTATGCAGCTGATTACGCCTCTCTAAGTAACATTTTAGATATTCTGGAAGCAAATTATTTTCAATTTTATAAATTAATACAAGATTTGCTCTTCTTCTCAACTGATAGATACTTAGCCAATTTAATTATTCCAGCATATTCTAAATAGGGTATCTCTGGTACAATTTAACAAAATTCTCATAACCTTATTCTGTTGCAATAGGAGCTTATGAATGTCGCCCCTATTGCAGGAAATCAACAAGGATCAAGCGTAACCAAAATGTGTCAAAAAAGTATTATTGTATTATATACAACCCTTCTTGCCCATAATGATAAACAACTGGATACGTGATTAAAATAGCCTATTTTTTTCCCCAATTTTTTTGACATGTATCAACATGACTGGAAATTTACATTCTCTATAATACAATTATTAATATTAATTACAAATCTAGAGTAGTTAAATAACTGACAATTTGCTCTAGAACCAATGACCATATACTTTGTTTTAGCGCTGTTTAACTTAAGTTTTTTCTGACAAAGTCATTCATATAGTGCATCTAAGTCTTTATTAATCGCTATGGTCATTTGTTCCATGTTCTGCCCAGACACTGAAAGTTTTAGCGGAAACAATCCTGTACTTCTAAATCTGCTGATAATCTTTTCTGTTGTCATACGTTTTGGCCAAACTAGGGATGTCAATTTTTTTTAAACATTGGTTTTTCGAAAAACCGGTCTTTAAAACTGCCTGTATACTCCCGTTCATACTGTCATTGAGGGGCATATATCATATTGCGATATGTTTTTCCATTCTTCTTTAAGGACCAAGCGAAGTTCATTTAATGAAGTTGGTAGCGCTTCGCGACGTCTAACCCTCCTGCCAGGCATTTCCCAAACGTCGAACATGATGAACAGTTCATAGTGGTATATAGTTCACAATAATCACCAAAGCGCCTTGTCATATTGAAAAACGACTTCAAAAAGAAATGGAATACTTGAAAAAATTGCAAATTGTTGGTGGCAAGTTCATATTTTGCTCTTAAAAATCAACCAAGGCATATATTGACATGATTCAAATAGTAACTGCAAAATTACGCAATGTCTTCGGTCGTCTTCAACGTAAAGATCTTCAACGAACGGAAAGGGGAGCTTTGATGACCAGGTCTTCATTCAGCGGTGTGGAGCTTCGATGTGTCGATTAGGAGAGCTTCAAGGTGCATGTCGTTCAGTGATGTTGACATCGGCGTCGTCGTCGGTGATGGCGGTTGGCCACCCGGGATTGATCCTCCAGGTCCTCGTAGACGTTGAACTGTCCTGCAAATGACTCATTTATGGATATTCGGACACCTGGAACACACAAAGGAATTAGTTCGACTCTTCCTGAACGCAGGACGGTTGGTCGCAATATATTCATTATATTTCTTAAAACGACCAGATGGGATATAATAAAACGATTTTCTTTAAGCTAACAAAAAAACTATTGTATTCTTCGTCATGAAGTAATTTAGTTATTAATTTTAAATTAAATATAAAATGATAAGACAGGCAATAAACACTATTTTGCTCTTTAATGTAATATTATTGGCAGTAAATGAAATGTTTAATATCAGCGCTTTACTTTTATTTTTATAATGTTTAATGCCTAATGTTTAATAAAATATACAGGGTGGATCGGAACTGTATTCCGGAAACTTCGGCAGCATGTTCTGCAGATAAAAATAAGTAAAAAAGTTCATATAAATGTATGTCCTAAAATGCTTAGTTTCGGAGATACAGGGTGTAGAAGTTTCATTTTTATTTCGATTTTTTCCAAATAATTTCTAAAGGTCAATATTTGGATGAAAATTGGTGTCTGGGAGGTTTTTGGCATGAGAAATTTGATTTCGATGTCAATATGGCTCCTACTTGTAGAGGGCGCCACCTACGTATTTTTTAACTAGTTTGAAGACGTTGCCCCCACGTTGGGCGCCATTTTATATGCGGCGACTTTTTAAAAGATTACGAAAAATTATAAAGAGATGGTAAAAATTAAAAAGAAAACCACAGCATACGGCTGCTCTTCGTCTGGTGAACAATAGGTGTAGTTTCATTTAATTATTTTTGCATATTGTTGGGCACCACTTAATTTAAGTCAAGTTAAGGTGATATTTAAAAAATTAAGAAAATTACCACAGGCTAAAGATGTTCAGTAATGATATATCTCAAATTAAAACAACAAAATTTAATAAAAAACTATGTACATTTATTAATAATTAAATAACTCCAGTTTGAAAGTGAATTAAAAAGTCATTTAAAAAAACAATAAATTAATAGAAAAAAGTAACTCAGTGGGTGTAAGTAATAGTTAGAAATATAAAAAAATGGCAATCTGGGCTTTTAGGAATGCAATATGGCGCCGTACTCAAATAAGTACACTGGGCTAATGGGTGTATAAAAATACTACTCCTTTAATACTACAAAACTATATCTATTTAAAGTATTTTTAACAAAATAAGTGAAAATATACTAGTTATTTTTGTTATACCTATACAAATAAAAAACTTAGGTCATAAATAAAATATTTTTAAGTATGATATTTCTCAAAACACTCTCTTTCTACGCAAAGTGTAACAATGCACTTTTTACAACGCCATCTAATACGCAAATGGCACACGCTACATCTAAGCTGTTTCTCAATCTTCTCTGGGAAGTGACCAACATTGTCATATCTCACAGCACCAGGAACTTGACATGGTCGATTAGTTTTACGAGTTTTATTGTTCAAGCGGAGATAATACCGAGCAACATATCTTGTAAAGTCAAGAAGGCTAATTTTTTCTTCCGGCGAGGCACAAATTTGATGTAACTTCCAGGAATTTGTCATGGTTACATTGACCATATGAGTGAATAAACACCACCACCATTTCTTGCCCCTTATGCTTATTCTGTAAGTATTTGTTGCCTGGTCATTCAAGTCAACGCCGCCCATTCCAGCATTATAATTTTGAAAAACCAAAGGTTGTTGGACCGTAGTTATCTCCTTTTTGGCTCGCGACCATCGCTTGACGTAGTTGAGAGGTTCAATAAAATCGTGATTACTAGCCATTGAGCAAACACTATTGTCTTTCCATTTCACAATCAGTAAGTTATTCTCACAGTTAAATCTATAGTCGTATGTGCCCCTTTCCTCTTTGTCCATCATTTTAGAAGACTGAATGTTACAATTCTTCTGCCGATTTTCACGAATAGTGCCTGTAGCACGTATACCTTTAGCTGTCAATTGGTTCATGAGACGAAGAGTGGTAAAAAAATTGTCAAAGTACACTATGTGGTCAGCTGGGTTGTCTAGATGTTCTAGCAATGAAATTACCACATCAGCACCAAGACCAAGTGATTGCCCCTTCTTCTCACTGTTTTTGCCACAATAGGTGTCAAACGCGTAGCAATACCCGGTTGAACTGCACAACATCCAATCCTTGAATCCGAAGCGGACTGGTTTTCCGCGGATAAATTGTTTGGCGGAGTGGTGCCCAAAATATTTCACCATTGCTTCATCCACGCTCAGAGATTTATGAAAAAATCCCCACTGTCTAAAATTTTTGTTCAAAATGTCCATAAGGGGCCGTAACTTGAACATTTTATCATTTTTATTTATTTTATCATTATCTGCAAAATGTAGGTATCTTTTTATTTCTAGAAATCTATTGCGTGAGATAGATCCCGAAACAATTTTGACACCTAAATCTTCATCTAAAGACCAATACATCCTCTGTTGTGGCAATTTGTGATACCCAGAGAGCAACAAAATTCCAATGAAAATTTTCATTTCTTCCATGGTAGCAAAAAAATCATGATTATTTTTCTGTCGAGAGTAAATAATTGATTGCTCTATCATAAGTTGGAACACATTATCGTCAAACAGTTTCTCAAAAATTTGCACTGGATTATAGCCACGTAAACTTTCCTTTACTTTTTCTAAACGATCATTAGCGCCATTTTCTGTGTCACGTGAGAAAACATAAACCGGCTCAATTTTCTCCCATACAGGATTTCTCTCTTCGGCACGAGGACGCTTGCTGACAAATATTGATAATGGCTCGTCGTCACTGTCACTCCATTCGTCTGTATTGCCAAAATTTACTTCAATATATCCGGGCACATCGTTTGGAATATGGCTTTCCATAATATTATCATCATCAAACTCTTCTTGATCGGTGAGAACATCCGGTTCTGGTGGCAGGACTATTACATCAGCCTCGTCTTCGTGACTCTCAATTGCATCCGCAGCTTCTTGCAATGTAGAAAATATTTTTCGACCATAAAAACTTGTGGTCGTTATTGGTTGAAAGTCGTCATCCATTTCTGAAACAAAACGTAGCTTGAAATTAAAAATTCATACTTGAGCCCACTGTACTCATTTGAGTACATCCGTGTTTGGCGCTGATTCACGTTTCAGGAAATGAGGTTATGAATCTATGGCTAATTTTTACCACTTGTTTAATACATATAAAATAGATATTTGGCGTAATTTGTCAATAATTATACAAATAGCCTCCTAAATATATTATATTCACTTTACTTACCAGGTTCAAAAATAAGTCATATTTTAAAACTGTAACTAATCTTTTCAAAACACACCAATACCTGTCAACTATCAGTAAACACTGCCCAGAGATTAATAAAATATGGCGCGATAGCTAACAACTTAATATATTGCCCATCAGATGGCAGAGTTTGTCCAAAATAACTGTACTCATTTGAGTACGGCGGGCGTTAATGGGTTAATAATTAAATAACTCCAGTTTGAAAGTGAATTAAAAAGTCATTTAAAAAAACAATAAATTAATATTATATTGATATAGCGAAACTTAAATTAAATATTACAAAATATAAATCATCAAACGTAATCGTTTGTTTAAGTTTCATTAAAAAAGAGGTTTCAAGATAAGGTAAGTTTCAGTAGAAAGTTAAGAAAAAGGCAAAAAGATTCTAAAGCAAAACGTAAATGAGTACTTAGCTTTTGCGGAAAAGGTGAAAACTCGTCAATTTCACACCAGCCTCCAACAGGGAACCTTCACAGAACCATTCAGAAAAACCCAAAACTGCTCAAAATCTTCGGCTCAAAAAAAAAACTACTGCTCAATCTTCTTAAAAAACTCGTCCAAAAAATTACTCCAAAAAACTCCCAAAATGTCAAATCTTCCCCTTAAGTTGGTAAGGGACACACCTATAATAAATGATTTTTTCTCTAAGTATATGAAAGAAAGTAAAAGAGAAAACTATAACTTACTCGCAGGGCTATTCTCCGCCACATACGATGATACCAAAAAAACTTTTCAAAGAAGACGAGAACCACCCTGGGACTTCACCAGTGGTTGAAATGGAAGTGTCGAAAAATCCGAATAAAATGTTAAAATTCTGCCAGAGATTATCTTTTGAAGACAAAAAATCAACACACACCAAACTGTGCTCGAAATAGGGAAACTTCAGGAAAGTTATTAATAACATTTAAAGAAAAATTTAAATAATAATATAAATGGCAACCCTGCGCCACCACATTGAACGGCATTCACGGTACTACGAAAATTGCAGCGGTACCGACTAGGGATGGGCATTATTTGCTTTTCTGCTAGAGATGTAGCGCAAAAATAAGAAATTATTTTAGGCTGCTACATTACCCCTCTCCAAATAAAAAAAATGACGACCATGACAGTCATTTTTTTAAAATCCACCTTCAAAGTACGATCAAATCAACAAAACTAGAGGTCAGAAAGGTCTTAAGAGCATAATCTAATTACTCATTAAATTGAATGAAATATAATTTAATATTACAATTATTTTAAAGAGAAATAATTTTAACAAAATGCATGTTTACACCTTGCTAATATGTATATTTTTAATGAAACCAATTTTATAAGGTGAATCTAGAAAAATCAGATTCTTTTAAACTTAATATTAGCCCACTTATTCTACGTATATACAGCAGATGATCAGTCTTATTAGGCAATCAAGATTACTAAATATTAAATAGTCAATCTTATAAACTATTATTAAATATAAACCCAATTCTAATACAGATCAAATTTTGATATCTATCAGTTCAAAACATTAAGATATGTAATATATCAGATATCTAATTTAACACCAGTTGATCCAAAAGTAAAAATCAATTAAATTGAACTAATCAACAAATTTAAAACTAAAACTTTTGTCTCTAAGATCAAAGATTATAATATAATTCTCACAAGTATGGAAAATTTATGAAAACAAATCGTTAATAAAGTTTTGAATCGTGTTTTGTAGTCACGATAACTATCGCGTATCAAACGTCTGCTAACAGAAGTCAAAATTGTGAGACAAAATAAAAATAAAAGTCAAAATCGGTTACGTCATAATTGGGAAAATGATCAAACTACAAAACAGTCTTCAATTAGCTACCAAAGATCATTACAAATGTCTACTTAAAATTAAGTTACAAAATATTTATGGTTTATTTACATTTGTACCTATAACTACATTCCAAAAATCGAAAAACTTCCAAAGACTCAATAAGCATAGATATATACATACAGTTGGTTACCATCTTCTGAATGGAGATGGACAATGATTGTGGCTTACATAACAGATACCATCCCGACTAAGGTAACAAATCTACAACATGCCAATGTGGCTTCGTGCATCAAATTAGCGTCTGCTATGATCCATCAAGCATCGCCACATCCAGGAAGAAGGAACCACTAAGCTAAAAATACAAAATAATTAGAACATGCCTTATGCATAAGTATAAACCTATCTCTGTGCGTTAGGTCATTAGGAATATGCAATAATTTTGATCAAATAAAATCAAAATTACTCAAACTATAACTACTAATAGTAGACAAATTTTCTACTTCATCAAATAACGTCAAATCAAATATTTCGTATTTAGTAGATACAAAAGCTCAAAAAAACGTAAGAGGTAAAACCAACAAGGCAAAATATAAATATCAATCAAAATGTACCAACTAGTATTACTAGAGACAAAAGAGATACGCAAATATCAACATAATTAGCAAATTTAAACAATTTAAATTACTAAAGAAATCCTAAAAATTTACAGCAAAGCTTAGCTTTCTGTGTCATTAGAGAGAACCGAAACATCATTATCTGAGCCTAAATAAACTTTTAGGTCTTTAATATGCCATTTTCCAGCATTAGATCCGTCAATATTTTTCAACAAATAAACTAAAGGCGATAATTCTTTATGCACGACAGAAAGAACATATTTAGGGGCTAATTTCGCAGAAAAACTAACTCCAGCATTAGATAAAACTTTATTTTTATGCCAAACTTTATCACCAACTTTAAATGACAAATCTCTCTTTCGGAGGTTATAAGCTTTGGCATTTTTCTCATAAGCTAAATGAAGTTTTTGACGCACTTCTTTAATTACAAAAATCTTCAGCATAAGTAGATCTGTCTCCTGGTAAAATTTCTATATTAGGTTCACTAGAATAATTATCAAAATAAGAACCACAAATAGGAATGTATCTGCCAAAATTTAAGTACGAAGGTGTAACTGGTTTTACACATCATGTTTCGCGGTATTAAAAGCTTGCCTAATATGTGGTATATAAAGATCCCAATCAGTATCATCTCTAACATAAGAACGAATAGCAGTACCAATAGTTTTATTGTTACGTTCAACAAAATTACATTGTGCCGAGTATAAAGGGCTATAGGAAATTTTAACACGAAATTTTTCACATAATGACTTAAAAATTGAACTTATAAATTGGGGTCCATTATCGCAAATTAAAGAATTTGGAACGCCATGTTCCAGAAAAACTCTGTCCTCTATAATATCTACAATTTTAGGAGCATTACTATTCCTCAAAGGCAACAACAAAGTATATTTGGTGAACCAGTCTTCTATCACAAGGAGAAACTTATTACCTTTCTTAGAGCGTGGAAAAGGTCCCATGAGATCAACAGCTATAATTTCCCAAGGTCTACGAATTTCCTTTTCTTTTCCCATTAGACCCATTTGAGCTTGGTTATTATGTTTTTGTGCTCCACAAGTTTTACAATTTCTTATAAATTTAATAACGTCAAATCGCATCTGAGGCCAATAGTAAATTTCTTGTATACGTCCGAGCGTCTTTTTAACTCCAAAATGACCACTCGTAGGCGGGGTATGACATGACTCAATAACTTGATCTCTACGGTCTCTTGGTACCAGAATTTTCCATTCTTGATCGTTTCTATGAGGCAATAAACGGGATGAAACAAACTTGTAGACAATATCGTTCATAATTTTCCACTGAGGAAAATCTTGGGGACACTTCTGAATTCTATCTTTTAAAGATTTATACCAGGAATCGGTTGTATCGTCATCTGTTTTTACTATAGATATTTGGGAGGGTAAAATCTTGGGGACACTTCTGAATTCTATCTTTTAAAGATTTATACCAGGAATCGGTTGTATCGTCATCTGTTTTTACTATAGATATTTGGGAGGGTAAACATGTTATATTCTCGACTCCTGATGTATCTTCATCGGGACTGGCTTCAGGGATACGGCTTAATGCATCAGCTACGACGTTCTGCGATCCTTTTCTGTGAACTAACTGAAAATTATGTTGCCTCAATTTAACGGCCCATCTTGCAAGTCTTCCAGCAGGATTCTTCATATTAACCAGAGTAACGAATGGTGATCTGTAATCACGGTAAATTCTTTACAACCTTCTACATATGGTCTAAATTTATCTATGCAAAAAACAACAGCTAGACATTCTCGTTCAGTAATTGTATAATTTCGTTCTGCGCGGGATAACGACCTACTTGCATAAGCAATCACACGTTCTTCTCCTTGAAGAATTTGAGTCAAAGCACCTCCAATACCACGATCTGAGCTGTCACACTGTATAGTAAATTTTCGGAAAAATCCGGTTGAGCTAATATAGGAGCTGATACTAAAAATTCTTTAATTTTGAGAAACGATTTTTCGGCATCCTCGTTCCATGAAATCGCCTGTTTTTTCTTCCGGCCTTTTAACAAATCATTGAGAGGGCTAACAAGCGAAGAAAAATTCTTTATAAACCGTCTGTACCATGAGCACATACCGATGAAACGTTTCACCTCAGTAGTTGTTCTTGGTCTAGGATAATTTACCATAGTCTCAACCTTGTCTGGATCAGTTGCGAGAGAATTATTTCCAACAATAAAACCTAAATATTTAAGGGTACTTTTAAAAAAATTACACTTCTCCAAATTAATAGTGAGGTTGGCCTCTTTAAGACGATTTTTGACAGTCGTAAGAAGTTCCAAATGATGTTCTAACGTAAAAACAGCACAAAAAATCATCGAGATAACTAAGTACAAAGGGTTCGAACTCAGGTCCGAAAATTGAGTCAACCAGACGTTGTTGTGTTTGTGCAGCGTTGCACAAACCAAAAGGCATAACCGTAAACTGAAATTGACCCCTGCCAATTATTGAAAATGCCGTTTTTTCTTTAGAACTCTCATCGAGAGGTATTTGCCAAAAAGCCTTTCGCAGATCTATAGACGAAATATATTTAGCATTTCGGTGGTTACTCAAAATACGATCAATATGTGGCATAGACCAAGAATCATATTTGGTTATTTCATTAAGGGCACGACCGTCATAAACAAACCTATATTCTCCATTACTCTTCAACCGCAACCAAATCATCTAATGTGAACAATTTACTAAAACTGATATTGTCTTTATTCTCAAAATTTTTGGTACTTATTTTACATTTAATTTTTGATACTACCCAAAGATTATCTTTGAAATTCAAAATTAGATTAAACTGTTTAGCGAAATCCATTCCAAAAATAAAACTATGCGTTATTGAAGGAACCACATACGCCTTAATAACTCCAAAACTTTCACCAACAGACACAGGCAAATCGACACAACCTAAGACTTCCTTCGGTGTTCCATCAGCAGTAGAAACAGTACAATCATTGGTAGGCTTAATTTTAATGTTCAACACATTCAACAAATCAATACCATCGCCACCAACGACCGACGAATTTGCCCCTGAATCTAACAGAGAAATTACTTGTTTGTTAAAAATCTTAACGGGAATATAAGGCCGATTATCTAATGGCTGACGAACAAATAAAGGAGAAGTTTCTAAGTTATGAGACAAGCTATTTTTATAAAATTGTTCTACAAAACTTAACCATGAATCCCATTCTTTTTGATTCGTGTATAGCATAGAAACAAAAACAATTTATTACAACAGTTGAGTCACCATCAGAAGTGAAACTGCCTGGTCTTGGCAATAGACAACATAGTAAAGAACTTGTCAGATATTTGGGGTATTGTGGCTCAATCCTTCTTAATTCTTCGATAGTGATAGGCCTGTATGTTGATGCATCAGTATTAGTATTGAAAATACTTCTGGCCGCGTTTATATGGGACCCATCTTTGAAAAAACGACATGCTAGAAGCAACATGGGTTCAATAACCTGCCTGTCAACACATACTTATGTCGATAGAGCCTGCATTGATGAGCGAACAGGGCAAGGCCGTTCAAATCTAAACCGGCGGATAAAAAAAGCGATATTATTTTAAAAGAACATATGTCAACGTATGGGTTGTTACGTACAGTTTGGCTATTTTAATCTAACTATTTCCGTAAGGGGTAAATTATACGAGAAAGAGCAGAATCACATAAATAATAAATTTAGACTAATTACCATATTTTTTTATATGAGTATTATTTTTTAATTAACAACTTAGGACAAAGAAAAAGCTTGCATGGTTTCCACCGCCAACAGGCGTTAAAACAAATGAATCCATGGCGTTGTCAAATATTTATTGGGATAAGTTGATAAGTTTTTACCGTTTGAATATTGTTGTAAATAATAATTATTATTATTTAATTAGTCCTAACTTATCAAAGTTCACAACACGGCAAAATTTCAATAAAATCGGCCAACGGATCTTTGAGATATTAATAAAAAAATGTCTATTAGGAAACATCTTGACACCCTGTATCTTTAAAATTATGCATTTCCGGACACATGTTTAAATTAACATTTTACCTTAAAAACACTCAAGGAATCACCTCCTAAAGTTGGCCAGATACTACTTAATTAACACTCTGTATTTAAAAATGGCTAGCTAGTGATTTTGTAAGTAAAGCTATGTTTATTTTAATAGAAAAAAAAATTCATAAAAAATAAACAAACCACTATACACTAATTAATTAACTTTAAATGTATCTAAATAGGCACTTTAATAATTGAAAAATGGACATGAGCACTTCATAGAGTATACCAAATATGTAAAAAAAATCCAATAAAAAATCCACAAATGGCACATTAAAATCTGCATTATCTGAAATCAAATTATAGGTACCTAAACGGCCAATCAGCCAGACAACAGTGACAAGACGCCGACATCGATAACGCGATGAGCAGTTTTTAATAATTATTCCGAGTTAATACTTCAAGTAGCATTCCTTTAAATAAATTTTAATTTAAGTATTGTTAATATAGTCATATTAATGATTATAGCCTGTATGATTTCTAAAATAAAAAATCAAGCGTGTTTTTATCAGAATAATTATTAAATGATTAAATAGAAATAGTTAATATTTATTAACTTCGTAAGTGTTACATTTTAATACCGTATGATCGAATAAAAACGGCGTGAAATGAAGATCGCTGTCATTTTATATGTGAAATTATATGGGAAATGTCATCGATCGTCATTTCCAAGCCAACTGGACGCCATTTTTTTTCGATCATACGGTATAATTATGGATTTAATAATTAAATAATTATTTTGAGGTTAAATTGTGATAAACTTGTTATGAGTTTCAATCATTTATATTTAAAATCTTAATGAGGCAATATAGATTTTAGGCAGAAGAACTCAAGGGAAGGACTGTGTAATTAGAAATTAAAACTTTACATTTTTTTTACTTGCCATTTTTCTTGTCTTTCACGTTGCACGTTAACTCTTCGTTGTGTCACACACAATCTGAATTTCGGATATGATGCAGAACTGATAAATTAGACCAAATATATTAATTGCAGGTATACAAAGAAATATTTTTGTTAACTTTGCAAATACTCAAGGCATGCAATAATTTAAAAAAAAATTGACGTGAGGTTACTTCATAATTCTTGAAAGCCTTGGATGATAAAGATTTTAATTATTATGGGTCTGTTTTGTTTAAGAAGCTAATAAATAATTTCAAAAACTCAACTATCAAAATATAATGGTAGAAAATGTTAATCGAACATGCTGAATGTACTAGGTATACATAGTAGATACAATCGATAATATATTTTGCTGCTTATTTTACTCATAACAAAAAACCGTCAATACCGCTACTCACATTATGGGCACTTTTTTATACTTAAATCTTATAATGATTTTTAAAAATACATATATAGGTACATACGATAAAGAAGCTGCAAACTAAATTGCCGTTGGAGCCAACTATATTTTAATTTATTTTTAACTACAGTAACTATGCACGGTAAGGGTTCAAAATATGCCTATACTGTGAGGCAACTCAATTCGAGTATAAATTAACACTTACACTCCAAGTATCTTCTTGGTCTACCGGCACCCCGTTCACCATTATTCCATCATTTCTATAAAAATAGTATGATATATAACTTTTAATTTTTATTGAGAAAATTGTTGAAATTTTGTTGTACGGCGAATTTAAATTTATGGGCCCTCCATAAATTTACACCGTAAGACACCGTAAGTTCGAATATTAGTTAAACCTAGGAATACCCAGGTAATAGACGGAAATATGCAAAAGAAGGGGCGAGTTAGGTTTTAGTTGGTTTTGAATTAATAAAAATATAGACCTAATCTTAACCTAAAACTTAACCGAAACTGACCCACTTTTTGATATATTTCGGGCTCCTACGTGGGCAACTCTACGTTTAACCAATATTCGGGCTTTTACGGTAACATAATACTCATTCTGATTGGTTTAATCTGGCTCCATAACAAAACTGTGGGTTCGAGGTGCTATTGCAAATTAATGCAATTAATTCTATGTATACACTTTCATAAAAAGCCATCACAATAAAAATTAAATATCAAAATTATTTAACGTTGCGAACTTGTTCACTATACGTATCTGGAATATATTTGCGAATGGCGATCAGCAACACGATGGTGCGTCCATACCTATGGAGATGAGCGCGGGACATTCCAAATTCGCTGTGTGGACGAGTCTCGCGAGAGCCTCGCGAGTCAACCTACAGAGCCTCGTTGCTATCCCCTGTCGATTTTGTCCCCTGTCGATTTTTCAACGGCCGATCAAAGAAAGCTCGAAAGTCTGGACGTGTTTTTGGTAGGCTCGCCCGACTGCGAGATATTAGGTCTGATTTATAAATTTCGACTGTTTAAAATTAAGTAATCTCAAATTTTTAAATCGTACACCGTATGTATTATCATTTTTTCTGATAGAATTTACAAATTTTGCGTCACTGATAATTTTTAGTCTACCGAAATCCAACATTTCTTTAAACAAATAGAATTATTACAACATCTATTAATTTTAGATATATAATATCAAAAAATGCAAGAAAAGTTACCGAATTCTTCGTATGTATAGCCCAATAATAAAATAAAAATAGGGTATTCCCATTAGAAAATATGTTATATCCGCAACACTTTTTTGAAGTACCCTGTATACTCTATAGTAATGTTAAAATGTGGTTCTTAACCTTATCAATAACTTTTCTATTTAACATTTTGTTCTAAAACATCAAAAACGTATTATGTAAAAAACGTCGTGTAAAGGATAAAGGGGAAAACAGCCAAAAGAGGGAAAACCGACGATGAATACCATGTTAAAGACCGAATACTATACTAAAGATACAAAAATTTATTACCGTATGCGTTATTATTTGGCCATCGTTTGTTATATTCAATTGCAATTTAATAAGTGTTTGGCTTCCTTTCACTATGATCCCACTCGGCTTGTCTCGTGGCAGGTTTGCATAAAAAATGGATAGTAAATGTCTCGTCTCGCTCTTGTCTGGCTCTCGTCACGCACTCGGCTCGTCAGGTCCGGACGCACCATATACTGCCGGAGTGCTGACGTCACGA
This sequence comes from Sitophilus oryzae, assembly GCF_002938485.1. NCBI lineage: Eukaryota > Metazoa > Arthropoda > Insecta > Coleoptera > Curculionidae > Sitophilus > Sitophilus oryzae. The sequence goes on along the minus strand of NW_022146309.1, from coordinate 1,235,874 downwards.
ATGTCAAATTGTTTTTCAAACAAGGTTTAGTTCTTTTATATTTCTATTGAGCTCTTCCAAATGACGTCACAAATTAATATAAAATGTAAAAAAAAACAGGTGATGCCGACAACCGCCGACTTGTGTCTGTTATTTTCAATACGCCTATGATGGTTGCGCATGTTGCAAAATCTGTGAATTTTTTCTAATATATCATAAACCATAGTAGGGGCTATTGCTGCGATTCTCGCTAAGTTTATTGCATCTGTACCCTTTCCCTTAACTTCATCTAAGATATATGTATACTTGGTTCTCAGTCCTTCGATTTTAGCTTTTCCAGCTGTGTTGGTATTTGCACCCATCTTTGAAATTTTGTTGTAACTTTTCGTCCGTACCTGTATAAAACTATACAATAGCTAGTTAAAAAATATACATTTACAACGTTTTTTACGTAAAAAAGGCCTCTTGGTAAAAATCGTTACGAGTAATGGTTCTCGAGATATTTGGAATCGAAATTACCAATACCTGTCATCATTGACATAAATTAAACATGTTGACTAATTAGTTATCAGACTAAAATCATAAATTTGAAATGTTTTTGTGCCAAAAGCTCAACAGAAACTGTTTCATCATATTTTTTTCGAAGAAAAATTTATGATTAGTTTAAAAAAATACAAAGTTCCCAAATTTCTCATTTCAGTCAAATAACTATCTACTCAACATGTATATTTTTAGTCAATAATGACATGTATTGACTATTTCCATTGTAAATATCTTGAGAATGGTTGCTCGTAGCGATTTTTACCAAGAGACATTTTTTACGTGGAAAATCACGGAAATATATATTTTTTCACTCAGTAACTTTGTACAGGTACGGACAAAAAGTTATTACTCTTCAAAACAGTTAAAACACATGTAGGTGGCGCCCCCTAGAAATAGGAATCATATTGACATTAAAATCAAATTTCTCATGTCAAAAAACTTCCAGACACCAATTTTCATCCAAATATTGACGTTACTTCAGAAATTATTTGTAAAAAATCGAAATAAAAATGAAACTTCTACACCGTGTATTTCCGAAACTAAGCATTTTAGGACATACATTTATATGAACTTTTTTACTTATTTTTATCAGTAAAATATGCTGCCGAAGTTTCCGGAATACAGTTCGGACCACCCTGTATATATAAATATTTAAATAAAATAAAAATATTAGTATTTTAATAAAACACGCTTTTAGATGTATCAAAAAACTTTTAATAAGAGTAACTTTAACTCTACATATATGTTTCGGCTTGTTAGACCTTTTTCAAGAGTTTTTTAAGAACTAGTTATTAAAAAGTTAGTTCTTAAAAAACTCTTGAAAAAAGCCTAATAAGCCGAAACATATATGTAGAGTTAAAGTTACTCTTATTAAAAGTTTTTTGATACATCTAAAAGCGTGTTTTATTAAAATACTAATATTTCAACGATGTTTCACAAGGAACCAACCACAGCTTCAGTACTATTTATTAAAAATAAAAATACAACATATTATTTTGTTACTATCATTTTATTCAAAAATATAAAAGAGGAATTAGCAAATATTGATTAAACAAACATTTTTAACATTAACATTCCACTAAAAATATTAATTAAAAATAAAAATGTTTTTAGTTAATGTTTTTAGTGAGATTTAGCATTTTGGCGATTATTAAGAACAACTTCATTTAGTGACCTTTAGCCTTACGTTTTCGAATCACTTTTTCATTATTTGCAGGCCTTCCTGCCTGAGTTCTTTTAGATCCAGATGTCATTCCAGATCTTTTGGCTCTCCTACTCAGGGAGGTAGGCTGAACCTTGATTAATCTTACACGACATATATTTTTCATAGAGGTGAATAAGCTCAAAAGCTCTGTTGGACTCTTCAATTTTTCTAAAGTTTCACCACCATGTTTGTCGTTTCAGTCGTATAGTGTCCATTTTGACCATCTCTATAAAGGTCCTCACAGACGTCATTCTTTTTTGGCAATTTTACTCGCCCGGTGAAAACGGTACGTGAAGTGGGGTGACTACCCAATTCTAAATTTTAAATCGTGTTTATTTCAAAAATTGTTGTATTTTCTCTAATGCGCATGGTCTATGCTATAAGTGGTAATAAGGACAACACAACAATAATACGCTTTTTTGTTTATTAAAAAATATATACAGGGTGGCCCATCGAAAAGGTTCCGCAAGGCATAACGGCCAGGGTATTTTTTTTTTTAAATCCAAAAAAAACACGTCAATTTTGTTTGTGAGGGGGACAACTTTTGCCCCAAAAATGATTGCAAAATCTTCAACCCTCTAAGCGGGGGTGTCATCCCCCTACTTTTTTCAAATGGGAAGGGGGGTCAAATGGCGCTGTAATGAAAAGAGCTTTCTATTCTCTATATTTCCTCGCTTCGTTTTTGAAAATCGGCCGAGTCATTGAGAAAATATGAAGGATTGAAATTTGAAAAGTTTATTTAAACATTTATCAGAGTAAATGATAAAGATAAGTTCCTTCGACCAATTTGCTGTTTTTTCTTATTATTTCTAGATGTTTACGCATTTTTTCACTTGCCACAAGGTTGAACGATCAGGTGCGGTAGTTGCTAGATAGCTGTCCTGTGACTTGTGCGTTCTTCTCAATATCGTTAAACTGACCCACAATAGAATTTCCAAAAATACCAGCCCACACGTTCAATTTCTGAGGGTTTTGTGTGTGCATCTCGTGAAAAACCGTGAGGTTGTCCTCAGCCCAGTACCGACAGTTGTGCCGATTAACTACACCGTTCAAAAAGAAAGTACACTCATCCGAAAAACACACATTAAATAGGAAATTATTATCATTCGCTACTCGTTCACTCATAGTTTCACAAAATTGCAAGCGACGATCAAAATCGTCTTCGTTGAGTTCTTGTACCAACTGAATTTTGTACGGGTGGAACTTTTGGTTGGAGTTTTTTTAATATCCTTTGGACACTTGTACGATTCACGCCGGTCTCATTTGCTAATTTTCTTGTACTCAGCGCACTATCCGTGGCAACTTGGCCCAATACGAATACCTCCATAGCTTCATTTACTACAGGATTTTCCCTCTGCCTCTTTTTATTCATAACGGAACCAGTTTCGCGAAATTTTGCTACTAACTCGCGAACAATTTTGCCATAAAGGTGTTTGTCAGGATAGCGGTCATTGAATATGTGCGCAACCTGATACATTCATTATTTTTAAAATAAAGTTCGATTATTTCCACTTTTTCTGCAAGTGAGTACACCATAATTGTTAAAAAGGTTAACGACGTTGAGAAGAACTTCAATGCACAAGTCACAGAACAGCTATCTAGCAATTACCGCACCTGACCGTTCAACCTTGTGGCAAGTGAAAAAATGCGTAAACATCTAGAAATAATAAGAAAAAGCAGCAAATTGGTCGAAGGAATGTATCCTTATCATTTACTCTGATAAATGTTTAAATAAACTATTCAAATTTTAATCCTTCATATTTTCTCAATGACTCGAACGATTTTCAAAAATAAAGCGGGGAAATATAGAGAAAAGAAAACTCTTTTCATTGCGGCGCCACTTGACCCCCCTTCCCATTTGAAAAAAGATGGGGGATGACACCCCCGCTTAGAGGGTTGAAGATTTTGCAATAATTTTTGGGGCAAAAGTTGTCCCCCTCACAAACAAAATTGACGTGTTTTTGAATTTTCTGAAAAAAAAATACTCTGGCCGTTATGCCTTGCGGAACGTTTTCGATGGGCCACCCTGTATATAAAAAAGTAAAAAACTGGATGGGCAAAGTTAGTTGCATATATGGGGTGTCTTTACCCTCTTCCAGGTGAATAAACAAGTGGCACTAAAAAGTTTTTTCAAATTTCCCGGAAAATGTCAAGAAAAATTTTAAATTTTCAACATTTTTTTTTCGCAAAAAAAACCTCATAGGCGTGTTTCTGGGGTTGAACTATACTACCAGTTAAAATATCTGCACTTATTTCTGGGACACCCTGTATATATATCATCCTTTTAATTTAGTTTAAAAAAGTTATATAGGCAGTTCAACATATTTATTTATAAAAAATACAGTTTAACATATCTATTTTTTAAAAAAAATATCTTTTATTTATATAAAAAATAAAAATGTATCCTACTAGGTAACTTATAACTACGATATAAACAAAACACTATTTTGATTACTTGAACATGATAATATAACATAAGTAAGCAACTAACTTATTTTAATTGTAACATATGATTAGAACACATTTTTGCTTAATTTACATAGTTTGATAAGCCAATCCCAAAAAAAATTCTCCCTCCGCGGCAGCTTATAGGTGTAGGAAGAACACAAACGATTTGCTCTGTGTTTACATCAGAAATGTCGGGTTCGTTAGGAAAGACAAAACATTTTTTGTCTTTTGTGCGTAGGCAACTAACTGAAAATTCGTTGCTGTTGTCATAAATTTCTGTAATTCTGGCCACGTAGTGCTTGTAAAATGCTTTTTTACCTGTGACAAATTTTACAATTACATAATCATCGATCCTGAGCTTCTCTGGGTCCACTTGCATATTTATTTCAAATCAAGAAAAACTTTCTGCACTATCCGAGCTGTTATGTAAAGAAATATGATCATCCTCTAAGTCGCTGCTGTCATCAGAGTCAGTTTCATAATGCTGTGTATTTCTCTTCTTGAATCGAGAAAGTGAAATATCATTGCTGCAACCTGCTATAGGGTCACCGTTTTCTATAGAGACATTTTCTTTTTCTTGTTTACTCTCAGGAGGTTGCAAATCAATTAATGAAACAGATTTTCCTGCGGGACTAGAAATTTTCTTTTGGCGGCCTTTGGTAGAAAACTCCTTATTTCCTTTTCTGCAAGCTTGCAGATAATTGAGGAGTGTCTCACTCACCAACCTTGGAGCTTCATCCTGAGCTTGCAAAGGCGCATCCGGTATTTTTTTTAATACTTCCAGGCGGTTCACTGGAACAATGCCACACGTCCTAAAACCTGACTTGATGCTTTCAGCAATTCTTGGTTTCATCTCTTCAAATAATCTTTTTAATAGTCTTGGGGAAACCGATTTTTCCAAACTTACACTGTATGGATTTTTCATTTTGCAATCTGTCAAAATATTTCTCCAAATTCTTTTTATAGGGGCGAAGCAGGCCACGTTTAATGGCTGACATAGATGTGTGGCATTTGCAGGTAAAAATACGAATTTTATGTTTAGCTCTTATCAACGCCGTATAATTTTGGTGCTGAGGTGAGAACTCAGATTATCCCCAATAATTCATTTAAGACCTCCTAATTTTCTTGCCCACGGGACAACAATTTGTAAGAACCATTCCTCAAAATTTGGCCTCAAACCACCCTGACGTAGTTCTTCCAAAGACCATCTTCTTCGATCCGGGGTCGTCTGAGAAATTAGTTTCATCGAAGTTAAGAATGTTCTGCGCTGGAATATTTTCCAAAGACCTCTCCAGATGATCAAAGTAAGATGATATTTGTTCTGTTCCAACTGCTGCTCTTGATCTTTTTACGTTTTGACATTTTCTGACAGTGAGTTCGTTTCGATGTCGGTTTATGAAATTCCTGTACCACATGTCCCCAGGAAGATTATTTGTAAATCGTTGTACAACACGTCCCAAGGTACCAAGATATTCTTTTACAATTAGTCTAATGTCAAGGGAATCCAGCGGCATACCCCAATCTTCACATGTTAAGATCTGACGTAAGATGGTTCTTTCTTCTTCTATTGAAAATACCGTTTGACCACCATAATTTTTGGAATGTCGCTGTGCTATCTTATTGTCCAGTGTTTTCCTGGGAATTTTATATTGAACTGCTGCCTGTCTTGCAGACATTTTACCACTCCGTATATCTGCAACTGCTTGAGCGAGCACATTGTCAGAATAATTCTTATACTGGCGTGCCCCTAATTTCTTTTTATAACTCCTGGGCATCTTTCTGAAAAAAAAATATCTAGCTCTAATGGATTGTATAGATGCAAAAAATGCGCCGGGCAAAGCTACTATCTGATTTACATTTGCCTGGGTGACTTTACCCAGAAAAGGGGCACTTTGCCCACCAACTTTTTTACCTCAAAAATATTTGTTATTTAAATATGTCACATAGCGTCATCACCCTCAATATTATAACGAACTTCTGCATAATACTTACCTCAATATAGCGTGGTTAACTATTGCAGCCACGTAGAAGTTTGAAACGCACAAAATAGGCTTTAAAAACAGATTTGGCTTCACAGCACTGTAAATGCTACATCGCAACTGACGGCAAGCGTTTAGCGACGTTCCGAGACGTGGGGCGCCCCCACCCATAATTTACCGATGACACATAACGCGTTTTTTTCAAGTAGTGGCTACGGCTACGTCTAACATAAACACACCGGAAAAGTCTAGGGATATTACAATTTTATCCAGCCATCGTCAGTAATTTTATTGTTTGCATTTCTGATATAATAAAATTAAAATAAACAAATAGTTTACAGGACGCATTGGAAATAAAAATGCGAAATTTACCGAATTTTTTAAATTTGCCTTGATTTTTATTGAACTCAAAGTGTGAGATTGTGCCGGCCAGGGTAAGATGTTTAATTGATGAGCATTGATAAACTCACTTACCACTCTGGCTGTTTGAGGCCGTGCATTGTCATGCATGAGAATGAAGTTTCTCTCAAAATCATTGGCATATGGTAACACAACAGGCTCAAGAATTAAATCACGATATGTGATTCCTGTTAGAAACCTTTCAAGAAAAACGAGATCGGTTTTTCGGGCTAACTGGACTCCTCCCCAGACCATAACTGTTCCACCTTGATAAGGGTGCACTTCCTGAACATGATCCAACCGAATAAGATTTCCTGGTTCTCTCCATACCCTAAGCCTTCGTGAATCCGGATGAAACTCATCCGTGAAGAGAACATTGGCCCATTGTTCATTCGACCACTGAACATGATCTTGAGCCCACAAATATCGTACCTCTCGATTTCCTCTCGTTAAGGGTTGAGCTCTCCAGGGGCGTCTGCTTCTTAAGTTGACCTCTCTTAATCTATTGCGAACAGTCTCAGGACGGTTACATGATGTGTTTCCTGGAGAATTAAACTAAGCTCTGGTGCTGTAAGAGTCGGTCGGCGTCTTGCTGAGGGGTAGTAATGCGATGTCGCCCTGTGTGCCTTTCAGCAACATCACCACTTTTACGGTAGCGTGCACTTAATCGCGATATTACACTTTGTGTTGTATATAATGCTCTAGCTACGTCGATTTGGCGCATTTCAGCTTCGAGCATACCCATGGCCCTTAGCATTTCGTCTCTGTTAAGATGTCTACGCTCCATAATGTTGTTTAATACTAAACAAAGTTATTTGAATGAATGACCAGTTATCATAAAAACATAGCTAGTACAGGTTAAATTCGAACAATTGATGCTAGGTGCTTTTTATACATTTGATAAAAAATGCACAAACACTTCTGCAAATATCCCAAATTTAGAAATATTTAGTGTGACTACTTGTGACGTTTCAATCGAAGTAGAAAGAATCGGCCTACAAATATGTGGTTGTTTATTCAAAACATTTATTTTTAACTTTAATAAAATGATATCCCTAGATTTTTCCGGTGTGTGTATTTTCGGACGGAATTTGGAAAAGTCGCCCCAAGAGGTAAAGTCACCCCATTTCACGTACTACGGATAAGATGGTCAGTGTGTGGCCAAAAACTGCCCTTTTTGCCGGCGCGGCGTTCATAATTATCTGCCATAGCTTGATTTTAACCGTCCGTTTTAAACGCGTTCGTCTGTCAATATGTGGTGGGAACGCAATTAAGAAGGACGGTTTTTTTATATTGTAATGTAAATAATACCATATCAAGACCAGGCGCGTAGTTACTCTTTGTCTCAAAGTATGAGAGTGACTACTTGGACATGTCAAAGGGAATACGTCTATAGCTAAAAATGCAATATATGCCAAATACACACAGTGGCGCGGTAACACGGCCATCCTGAAATTGGGACGCTCTCGGCCCAATAATATTAAATAGTACTCAAATTACAAGAATAATATAACCTTTATTACGAAAACATTTACAATAACAACTAATAACTAATTAGACGACTCGGTCTCATCCTGACAATAATCGTTCTGAAACAAAGGAAATCGCCATCAACAAGATATTTTTCTTCGAGTTACAATAACTTTAGTTAAACACGGGAACGTTAAGATAACCGACCAGCAAATCACAATGTAACATTTAGGTCCAAGCACCCCTAGGCAGAAACGCTGCCGGCCAGAAAACCAAAATGTACATTAAGATCCAGGTACCCCAAGGTTAAAATAACTCGCTAAACAGCATTTTTCGTATTCATTTGCAATCAAGTATATAACCAAAATATGTCATTAGGATCCCCATTAAGCACCCCAAGGCTTAAACGTTGCCGGCCAGAAAACCAAAATATATATTAAGGTTAAATATTTAAAACTAGATAGTCGGACAGAAAACCAAAATGCTAACATCAAGGCCCAGACACCCCAAGGCATAATCGTTGCCGGCCAGAAATCCAAGACGTAACATTCAGTTCCAGACAGTCCAAGACTAAATAATTTCAATCGATGAAGCTAGATAGTCGATCAGAAAACAAAAATGCTAACATCAAGGCCCAGGCACTCTAAGGCATAATCGTTGCCGGCCAGAAAACCAAAATGTAACATAGAGGTCCAGATACTCCAAGACTAAATAATTTCAATCGCTAACACTGCAAATTAATACAGTAATAAACATACCTTGACATTCTTATCAATATCAATGTAACTTTCCAGTATCTCTGCATATTCGTCTGGAAACCATTCTTTGGTCCATAATCGCATTTGACTTGGAACAGCTATTGTCATTCGTATCGATTCGGACACATCATCAACTCTTCGAAGTTCATATCTGCTTTTTGGTAGTTTTTGTGTTATTTTGTAAGGTCCTATCCAACCAGACTCCAACTTTTTGGGTTTGGTTTGGTTTTAACGCTTCCCTTGAAAGCAAAACGAAATCTCCTACGTTATACGTTTTTATGAATTAAAACCACGTATAATACAAATTTTGCTGAAGCGTGGTTTTTACTATGTAAATAATATTTCGCATTTTTCATCCGTCTCAACTTTAAAAGTATCGCTTCCTCTCTGGACCATTACCTTAACATTACCTTAACTTGCGACAGGTAAACTCGTAGCTCAATTTTTTTCAATTTTGCCTGTGAAGAATAGTCTTTCCAGTCGAAAAAATCAGCAACTGCCATTTCTTTAACTGTAACATGTTTCGAGTTACTGGTTTGAACTGCTTCAACAAAATCATGAAAGTCGTAAACTTTTTTTGCTTTCAGCGATAGTTGAAGGAAAAAAAACTATGAAAAAACTAAAGTAAAAGTAAAACTAAAGTACTAATGTAAACTAAACTGTCTGCGGACATAAAAGTATGGTAATATCCTTAGCAGTTATTTTGTTGGAATTTATTATGAAAATTAAAAATTAAAGAAACGACCAGTTTTTGTTTTGCGAAGAACAGTTGTCCAACCAAAACACAAAATGCTCCACATCACGATTGTGCAACATAAATGAAAAAAACGTACTAATAATTGCTTCCTTGCTTCTGCCTGATATTCCTTCGTGCCACACTGCTGCAAATGGCTTTTATTTTCTAATTTTCCCTTTTTCCGTGTACTTTTCATCATCTGTAAAATAAAATATAATTTAATAAAGGTTGAAGAAGATAGAAAAAACAAAAAACCTTGATCGGCGTTATTTTCTTTTGCATCGGATGGAATAATAGGTTCAATAGGTTCAACTAATGTTTGATCTTCCAGTTCTGGTAATATTAATATTTTGTTGGCTAGGTCATCAGCCTCTAAAATACAGCCATTGGAATCTAATTCTGTTTCTTGCTGTTGGTCTTAAAGATAATTTCGGTTCTACATACAATAATTCTAAATTACTTGAAATGAAACTTACTATTATCATTGGCAATAGGGTCTTCTGTCGTGGATATTTCAAAACTATAATTGTTTATTATAGTACCAGCTGAAACATCAGCTGTACAAGTCATTTTTATTGGAGTCGCCGCAATCGTTTATAACATCCGTGTCGGTAACAATGTCGGTAAGACATGCATCATTATTTGTGTAAAAAACTACTTCAACGCGCTCATTTTCAATACTAGGCTGAATAGAAAAACCATCACAATGAGATGACACTTTCAAAAAGCATCCGTCAGTATTTTTTTCCTTTGGTTTAATTTCTCCGTGAAATTTCCTACTTGATGGATCTTGTATGGGACAATGCGATAATGGTTCCAGAACACCTATTTGGATGTCATCTTCGGTATAAAGGGGCAATAACTTCTGTTCATTTGATGATCGATTTGATTCAGTTTTATGCAGCGCAATAGCCACCAATTTCTTTGACCTCAAAGACATGCCTGTTTATAAAATATAAAACCTATTATGGCAATACTTTGTTACCACGGCAGGGATCAGATTTTAATAATAAATTAATTAATAAATAGAAAAAAATAAGTTAGTAAAACCATCATTCCAAATTAATTGTTATGATTTTTATGAGTACCTTGTTTATATAGTGTATTGTTATGATTAACAAATTATGGTTTATGTATATGTCAGATTGTATTATTCATAATGCATGTTTTTTTTATGACAGAGGCGATAGAATGTTACGGGAGATAAGAGTGTGAGTGAGGCGCCCGCCGCAGTCAGTCTGTACCGTGCGCTCGCACGATACACATGTTTGTGTCACGTAATCCTAAGTACTAAAATGTAATAAAGGAGTTATGAGGGAATCCCGTCCTTTTATTTGAAAATACAAGTTGTACCTGTTACATATCAGAAGTTGGATAGAACTACTAGAAAGTACCACAAGAGTTTACAAAAGTGCCAATATGTCATGTTGTGTGTGAATCCATAAGTTAAGTTGCTGGAAAGGGACATAAAAGCCATGAAAGCAACAAGTCCAGCAGTGTTAGTGAATAAAAGGACAATAAGTACATACAGGGACATTTGGAAATTAAGCTTATCCCTCCTACTTCAAAAATGGAAAAAGACTGGATTTCCCTCATAACTCCTTTATTACATTTTAGTACTTAGGATTACGACACAAACATGTGTATCGTGCGAGCGCACGGTACAGACTGACTGCGGCGGGCGCCTCACTCACACTCTTATCTCCCGTAATATTCTATCTTACTCTGTCATAAAAAAGAAACATGCATTATAGATAATACAATCCCAAGCCGCATACATAAAACCATAATTTGTTAATTATAACAATACACTATATAAGGGCTGTACTCATAAAATTCATAACATATTATAAAACAGGGTGGGGCTGGTCAAAAGAAACGCCTTTTCTCTTTACCGTTTTAAAATAAGTGAAAATAACCGGTTATTTAACTTTGAAACTTTGAAAAAAGTGCGACATTTTGAGAGCCGCCGGGATCTCGCGGATCCCCCGTCACCGAAGGAGAGATCTCGCGGATCCCGCTGTATGTTGACGACTGCCACACTAACGTAGTATCTCAGTCCATGGAGCCTAGTACATCATGAAAAATGAAGAACTATCGAATCTTAAGCGTTTTAATATGCCAAAAACTAGCCAGAAATGCCAAATGAATTTTCGATTGCAGAAGTGGATTTTATACACTTTTTTTGAATTATTTTATTTAAATATTGTCCCTACCCCTTCCCCCTGAGACTTCTCTGGATACCACCACTCATTAATAGTAAAAGCAACAATGTACGTATTCGGCTTTGGAGGCTGATAATCCGAACAACATATATTACCTAATTTGCTAAAATTTGATTTAAATACCAGACGTCAACGTACAGCGCCATATATTATAAATCGGCGGTTAGGCAACGGCCTAGCTACGTTGAAACACCGGTTCCCATTAGAACACCGAAGTTAAGCGACGTAAGGCGATACTGGTGGATAGACGGGTGACCGGTTCGAAACTCTGTATCGTGCTGTTGTCCAAAGGAAAAGTGTAAAATTTATTGATGCACACTGCTCATTCACGCCGCACGGTGGGGCCGATTGAAGAATCGTTGGCCAAAACCTTCAAAGATATATGAATCAACCAAAAATATATAGAATTTAACAGTTTTTGCTTAATTGAATTTCTAGGTAGCCAATCTTCAAAATTTTAGTTAACTAAATTATAGTTCACGTATATACCCAGCATATTAGCTCATCAATAAATGTAGCGGAAAAATAACGGACGACAAAACTTTACACTTTTGCCTTGCAAGCCATTTTCGAATATTGTTGTCTTGACATGATCTGTCTGTGTCTGTCTGTCTGACTCTGTTTATCGGTCTGTTTGATATATTTTTTTATCCGTATGTAACCAACAATTTTGATATTTAAAAATAAATATTGTTTTTGGATTCTAGTTTTGAAGAAGTAAAAAATATTAGTATTTTAATAAAGCACGCTTTTTAGATGCTTCAAAAAACTTTTAATAGAGGTAACTATTAACTCAACATATATGTTTCTAATATTAATCAAGAGAGTTAGTAATAAAAAACAAAACCCAGTGTTTGAAAAGTAAAGCCTCTACTGTGTATTGACTTTATTGTGAAAAGCAACCTATTTGAAACACATTTACGTAACTTACAGAATAGTTTAAAAAGAACTTACACGTTTTTTAATTATTTTTTTCTTTATTATATTTTAAAACTACAGTCCCCCTTCCAATACATAAAACATTTATATTCAAATATACTCTAGATAGAGAGCTCCAATTTTATATGAAACGAAATTTGTTCACGTAAACTACCGTATGATCGAGAAAAACGGCGTCAACGATGTTGGAGCCTTTTTCAAGAGATTTTTAAGAACTAATCGTCTAACTACACTGTAACTATATATATATATTTGCTATTGGGGTGGGTTCAGAGAGTTTACAATAGGGGTAATAAAAAATGTGTTTAGAAATCCTTGTTGGTCGTTAACATTATTTTCGTTTTTAACAGATTTTAGTATGTCTAACTGTTCAAAGTAATTTAAGCGTCTACCTTTTGTTTCTCTGTGTAGTAAGTTAATTGAGTTTTCATTAATTTTGTGATTATTTACTATACAATGAGTTGCAAGACCAGAACTATGCTGGAGATTATTAAAATTCTTTACATGTTCTTTAATCCTTATATCTACATTTCTACCTGTTTGGCCTATGTACACGGCATCACAATCATTGCAATCCACCCTATATACACCCGACTTATTTTTGACATTAGTTTTGTCTTTATTATTTATGGAATTTGACCTAGAATTTCTTTTATTTATGTTAATAGTTTTACATCCTATTTTATTGAAGAATAGAAAACTACATGTATAACTTTTTCGTTAACATTTGCAATTCAGACCAGAACTTGTCTGAGAGCTTTCTTGGTTTGTTTAAAAATATCTTACCGTATAACATAAATTTACATCTGAATTAATCTAATCAGATCAAAATTTCTTCATAGTATAGAAAACATCGAAACTATTTGACTGGTAATCGAGCTATCAATAAGCTGACACTAAAATTTAATGCATAATTAAATGGGATAATTATTTTCATGTAAAACAAAACTTTATACTTAATAAGACCACAGGGAGTACATAATAACAGTGTTACTGAGATATTTGATTTAATGTATTGCTTGGTATTTGTAGATCTATTATTGTATTGTGATTACAATTGCCTTCCCATTGATGCATCTAATTTAGATTGCTGATTTTCTAATACGTAATTAAAGTGAAATTATATGTGCTGGATAAAAAAACACTTTCATTAAAAGGGTAAGCTCTAATTAAACATTAAAGGTTATAATTGTTTATTGAAACGATTGAAAATATTTTCTAATATGGCGAAAAAAACTATGATAATTGTTAAGATTTATTTTTCAGTTTACTCCACTGTAAAAGTATTTAAAATATTGCGCGTTTCTCTAGAATTAGTAGAGCAATCTACACTAATATGAATAAAATAAATTTTCGTATTTTTTTCTGTAGCAACTTAAAATAATTGAATTTATAGATAAACATGCAGAATGTGGGTATGGTAGGAGGTGGCAACGTTGCATTCTCTCTGACACTCTCTATGCCCGAATTTCCCGGGGAGTGAACAGTGGCACTCAAAAGTTTTTCAACATTTTCCGGAAAATGTCAAGAAAAATATAAAATTTTCAACATTTTTTTTTCGCAAAAAAAACCTCATAGGCGTGTTTCTGGGGTTGACCTATACTACCAGTTAAAATATCTGCACTTATTCTGGGACACCCTGTATAAACAAGGTACTCATAAAAATCATATCATAATATAAAACAGAATTTAGGGCTGTACTTTGTACGCCAGACCATTAAGGTCGGTTACAAACTTTGATATGTTGACGACTGCCACTAACGTAGTGTCGTCCATGGGCCTAAAATGTCATGAAATGAACTATCAGATCTTAGTTTTAATACCAAAAATATAGTCAAATGCCCGACAACTCGATGCGAAGTAGTTTATACACTTTTTTGTAATTGTTTATTTAAGCCCAATCCTACCCTTCCCCCCTGAGACTTCTCCTGGATACCACCACTCATTAATAGTAAAAGCAACAATGTCCGTATTCACGGCTTTGGGGCTGATAATCAGACAACATATATTATTTTGTTAGTTAAATTGGGAATGTAGGTTTAGAAGTCGATAATTGTACAGCTACATTTCCTAGTTTAACTAGCAAAGATAGGAAATACTCTCAATAACATAAGGTGGAAACAATAACTTTCCCATAAAAACAAATTTAGTCAGAAACCCCAATAATAACGGAGTATGCAACCAATGTCAAACTGAATCGAGCTGTAGTCCAAAGGTGGAAGTGTAAAATCTAATGATGCAGCACTGAACAAGCTGAAACTGCAATTCGGAGCATAAGAATCGCTAGCCCAATTTTGCCTCAAAGATCTATGAACTCCAGGCAATAATCAGTCTTACAACTCGTGTATAGTAAATAATCACAAGGTATCATCTAGAATGGCTACCTGGAAAAATGAATGACACTGAAATTCCAGTGAACAGTATAAACTCAGCATAAAATCTGACACAAAATATGTTAACGACAACAAAGACCTAAACACATTTATTACTATTAATAAGACTATAATAAATATATAGTTACAGTGTGGATAGACAGTGGATGTAAAAACTTGAGAAAACTATTCAGGCTATATATTGATTAAAGATGATAAAAGTTTTGAAACATCTAAAGCGTCAACATATAAAATACTAATATTCAACGATGTTCCTGAGGAACCAACCACAGCTTCAATTTTTTAATGGGAGTAAAAATAATTATTTTCAATCATGGTCTCACATGTCTTAAAATGAGTAGTCGGCACGTAATCAAGAAAGTATGGGCTAGATTTTTCGAGTACCTATTACAGGCAAGCATCTAAAAATTAATTTCGGATGATGAGGGGGTCCAAAAATTTTAATATCCATTTCGGGGGAAGGGTGGTTTTGGGTGCCGGAATTTTTTTTTCTCCTTCTATTTTTGGATTAGAGCAACTAAAAGATTTGAAATTTAGCGTAATGTAATATGTGTTTAAAAATAATTTGTTTAAGTGTTTAAATTTTTAAAATCGGTTCATTATTTTAGTACATATCATAGTTTGAATTTATGTGCGGATATTTTAATAAGTTAAGCCACCTTCTATATTGAAATTTTAAACTGTCATATTTAGACTAAAACGTAATATTTTTAAACATATTGCCTTACTTCAAATCTCCATGTTGTTCCATTAAAAAGATAAAAAAGGAGTGCGGACATTGTATATTATCTAAGCTCGATCTAAGCATTAATTCAGTTAAAACCCACAAAATTTGTAGATTTGAGGTGGGGTGGGACTTAAGTATCTAGGACCCTTGGAACCCCTAACTATGTGCTTGATTACAGGCGATTCATGAGTATCAGATTTTATTAAAATCCCACGAACTTAATCTACATAAATCATAAAGACCTATAGTATCTATTACTCAAAGTACCAGGGACATACTTACATTTAATTTTTTTTTAAGTTGCGCAAAGTTGCGCAAGATGGTAACAAATACATGAAGGGTAATGTCCAATCTTTCAAAAAACATCAGCCAATAAATTGGGCAACTTTGGGCACTCAACAAACTCACGGTTAAATAGCATATTTTATTTTTTATTTTATACTAATTTATTAATTAATTTAGTATGCATCAGTGAAAAAGTTTTTTTTTTCAAAATATAGCTAGAAATAGTCAAGTAGTATTGTACTTTTATAAAAAATGCAAAAAATTAATTGTATTTAAAAATTAACCAAGAAATTTTACTTATTATTCGGGCCCTACAAATTGCATTTATTATACACGGTAGAACTAAACCTTCGACATTACTGCCCTTCACTGGTTACAGATCTGCATCCAAAAATTTTTTCTGTGCATAATATAATATTTCGGTCTTTTCTGTATTCTATGGTCATCAAAACTTTTTGAAAAAGCAACTTCTGTTTTTTAAGGTTCTGGCCGCAAAAATGGCAATCGGCCCCACTGTGCGCCGGTTCGAGGCCGGATGAGATCGGATATCTCGTGAGTAAGAGTTAATTTAGACACTTCCTAAGTCGGTAGGCCACTGACCATGATATGGCCGAGGACCGCGGTTCGGATTCCGCGTAAACAAAGTAGGCCCCGTCCAGATTAGCCCTGGCAGCAAAAAGGAGACGTTAACTGAAATGTTTATTTTTTTTAATCGGCGGTTCTTGTAAACATTAGGTATCCACTCACTTTCATTAATTTAATGGTTTTTTGGCAAAGCATGTTCTGTTTAACTATTCTGTATAGAAAAATTGTCGGATGAATCACTTTTTTTGAATGTCAGAAGCAGTAGGAAAGCTGGCAACGCTCATAGGATTTCGGATTTCCTACATTCAACGACGTCAATCGAGTAGTTTCCGCACTGTAATGTATTATGGAAAAGGGTAGCTAATTGAGGATTATTTTTAATTTTTTTGTGCATCAAAATTGTTTCATCCAACGATTTTTTTCTTTTAAACTATTCTAGACATCGAGGGCTCTTCCTTAAAATTTAAATAATTTGAAAAATAGTGGATAGGTACCTAATGTTTGCAAGACCCTAAATCGGCTTTTACAGACACATTTAAACTTAGGGAGCATTATTATTTCTAGAAATAATAATCCATCCATATCCATCCATACATATATAAAAGCTCAAAGGGTTTTTTTTGTTACATCCATCCCGCCGAAACCGCTTCGCCAATCTTGATGATTCTTTTTTTAAATGAAAGGTATATATGTGTACATTTGTTATGAAGTATTTTTATAGTGCTTAATGGCTATTTCTTTGTGTAAAACGACTAAATACTAAAACATACCTGAAAAACACCTACGCACAATACCTCCAAAAATAAATTATTTGTCATTATCAGTGGTGTGTCAGTTAGATTATATATCAAGTTTTTAGATATTTTAGGAGTCAGTTAATAACATAATAGTAATTTACAGTACAAATGTGTTTATGAACATGATTACAACGAGTGTGAACGATTAGAACGACGAGGTCGTAGACCGAGTCGTTCTAATCACACGAGTGTTGTAATCATATTTAAACGCACGTGTCATGTACAACGTTTTATCTACAACCGAAAAATAAGAAAATAGGGAGTTTTCGTTGCTTACAAATTGCAATTCCGGTTAACGGTAATTGACAACTCGGTCTACGACCTCGTCGTTCTAATCACACGAGTGTTGTAATCATATTTAAACGCACGTGTCATGTACAACGTTTTATCTACAACCGAAAAATAAGAAAATAGGGAGTTTTCGTTGCTTACAAATTGCAATTCCGGTTAACGGTAATTGACAACTTTGACATTTCAATTTCGATTATCGTATATCGTAACCGCTAACTGCCGATATTTTACGGACGTTAGCCAAAGCCGTTAACATAGCGGTACGCATGCGCACTAGCGCAGTAGAACACAACATTGAAAAATACAGATCTAACCTAACCTCGTTCTATTTTGTTTATGTTTTGATTACTTATTTTATCTGTGTTAAACTCGTTGGGAATTCTTAGTGCTTCAACTAATCGAGGAATGTCATTTTTTTTTCAAAGCGTATCCGTTAACCGTACCGTTGAATTTTTTCAAAGCAACGAAAACGCCCTAATGCTGTTTTAATTTTCGTTTATTAGTCGCCCACCTTTAACACCTTTAACTATGATATTTGTTACAATTTTTTTCTGAAAAGTCAGTTTGCCCCTCTGGTTTGCCCTGTCAAGTAAACGCGAGCACTTTTTGACCAGAAAAATGTAAAACTTGGAAAATAAGTTCGTCATAATAATGCTTTTATTTATTCACTGTTCTAATAAACAATATGCATTCCTTCGGAAACTCTCTATTTATTTATCTAGTAATGCTAAAACACTCTATTTTAAAGTCGATTAGAGAAAATAGTATGATTCATTGGCAAGCGATGTAAATATTTGTGATCAGGTAAAATTGTGATGTAAGAGGAGGCTTAGCTTGCCTACGGCGGTTCAGTAGTAGACTGGCCAGCCGGCTGTTGTGTTGTGTTTTGTCATAGAGCTGATATTTGGGGGTTGAGAGTCTTTTGACTATAAACGTTGCAAGTACTGTAAGGCAACGGGTCGTTTGACCGGAAGAAAACCTCTGGTGACGTCTTTCCTTCGAGGTTGGTCTGGAGAGTTTGAGGTCTCCCTTGTCTTGTCGATTGACACGATGCGGCGTTGGGGTAGAGAGACTAGTGAGGTACCCCAATTAGCTTATTCGATTGGGATGCGAATCTGTTTAGCGGCAGAGTTGCGTCCGGGAGAAGCCCCTATACTATTTCAAGTGACACTAGCTAGTTGTTGAAGATTATTACCAATATATAACCGAAAGATATTTGAATTAGATGGAAAATATGGAATGGGATATATTGAATAGAATATATCAGTGGCTAGGGGGCGGAGTACTCCCGGGCGAGTCTTACTATTTAACTATCAATTTTATCCAGATCAGTAAATGTTTGTTTTGTTATTTTCATGTACAATGAGAGAGTGCTTGCCAATGACCAACTAAATGGATATTTGAGGTGAATTTGCGTTGTGAGACCCGGCAGAGTAAGCCCCAGAAATAAGCGATTTTACAAAAATCATTTTAAAAATTACGATGACCGATTCCGAAAGTCTCCCTTCAGATGTAGAAGTTGCCGCTGTACGTGCCACGGAATCATTATTGCCGGAAAAGTTAATATATTTAGATGTTCGTAGTTGTTTTTCGTTATTATAAAAACTAGTTGTGTTATAGATTCATAACACCACTAGTTGTGTAGTTAAATACAAGAAGAAATGTCAAGTCAATGTTAAATTATGGAAACAGTGTGGCCCATTAATGTATATGTATGTGTGGATAACAAATTTCAAACATGGCGGCTGTGACATTTGACATAACTATGACATGACAATTTCAATTTCTTTAAATTCATTTCCGTTTCCGGTTTTTTATCCGCGGGACCTTCAATTCAAATATATGCGTATTTTTATCCTTTTTATCTCTAAAATCAATTAAAAATAAAACAAAAAGTAATTGAAGGGGTTAGAGCAAAAAGGGTATAAGTGCAGAATATATAATTTTGAGTAATCAGAGTTTAAAGTCAATTGCTTTTTGAAAATTCTACGAAATAAAAATATTTTTGTTGTTAAAGCGTGTGAGTAACAAAAATAAGTACAAATCCAATCAATAAAGTAAAATTTTGAATTAAAAATTGGTTTAGACAAAATTTTGAATTTGATGTACTTATACCCTTTTTGCACAGACTGAAATAGTAATTTTGTTGAAGTCGATCAAATAAAACTAATTTTATTTTAAAGTAAACATTTTTATTAAAGGGAAACAATTTATCATTCATAATCTGAATCAAGGTCATGATCATCAAGGTCTTCTCCATCATCCGATTCTACATTTGCTTCATTGTTGTTAGTAGTACTGGGTCCTGGTTCTGGTTTAGCAGTTGTTGTTTTGGCCTTTTCTGTTTTCTTTCCTTTAGATTATTGGTGGATCATGTTTGTGTAAAAAGCATGATAAATAGGTGGAATGTACTCCAGAAGGCTCTGGAGATTATTCCATTTTTCAAGTTTAATAGGCATTGAGGTTTTGTTAGATTATTGAAGTGTTGATTCTAGGGAAAACAATGGACGTCCAGTGGAATGTAATCCGCAAGAATATTTTAAAAATGGAAACAAATCATTTAGAGTATGTTTAAACTCAAATGAAAATGTTTCCATATATTTGCCATATTTAAAATAAGCAATTTCTCTAAATTTAAGTGGCTTTCCTTCAGAGTCTTTTTTAAAATCTTTTATGAGATTGTTTAAGTTTTTGAAAGAGTAAAACATTTCCTGAGTCATATTACAGACGATAAATTTCTTTGAGGAACGAGCAATCACTGTCCTCAATGATCAGGAATATACACTTGCGGATTCTTTTTTATTTTCTCGATTAAGGCAAAGTTTCTGTCACATTCCATGTACGTATGGCCAGGTTCTAAAATTTATGATGGATTTCTTCTAGATGAGTAGCTTTTGTTAGAAACATAAATAATTTGCAAATGTGTTTATTTTATTTTGTCCGCCACATGAGTCACTATATGCTATCAGTTTGGTAACATTGGGGAGCAATAACTTAATAAAGTGTATTAAACAGGAACCAATTTCTTCTGATCCTCGACCTGCTACAGTTTCATCCCAAGTGTACATGTAAGCTTCACCAGTAATCAAATTATGGATGCAAAAATTGTATGTTCAAAGTTGGCGTAGATAAAATACCTTTGATGTTGTTAATAACGGAGTAGGTAATGTTTGTTGTAAATCAAAACATATTACAGTAGTATCTGTCATGTTCTTGTGCATTGTAACGTCTAAATCTTCAGTTGCTTTATTGGCTTTTCTTTGGTGGATTTCTAAAGCTATCTTAGCTGAATTAACACTCGCTTCATTGGCTGAATGTTTAATAATATTTTGCAAGCTATCGCACCTTGAGCAAGTGTCAGTGTGAGGTTTGTGGAAACGTAGATTAAACTCTGTATTAAAAATTCTGCGATAGTAAGACAACTTAGCAGGGACTTTATTATTTTCGACACAGTGTTCTTTATATAAAGAGTAAAGTTTTGTTATATTTAGCTCAGGGCATAAGTATCTAGTATTGCTATTATCTTTTCGCGAATAGTGGCTTCTGTATCTTGGAAACAGCTTTATATGTTGAATAACAAAATCTCTAGTGTCTTGGTCAATTTTATTAACACTTGGCTGTTTTCCTCGCTGATCAACCTCACAAATACCTAGAGCATCAGTTTTTTACACATCACGGTAAAACGCATATTGCTTATGTCAAAAGTTTAAAAAAAATGATTTACAAACACGCTTGTTTAGCAGCATAATTTTTGTAGAGAAATTTCGTGGTCTATTAGATTTTTGCCTTTTTGGTTTGTTTTTATTATACAGGATGATAAATAGGCTATTTGTAAGTCGTAACTAGGTAATTTATAAAAAAATTTTCAAATAGTGCCTGCCTATTGGCTTGAGAAATATTTTCGTTGCATTTATACCTGCATGTATGATTAAATACTTGTAACTGCTTTTCTGGGTGTTCTACCCCCCTGTATCCTATGTAACATTTTCCCTCGGTTCTAAGCTTCTTCTTATTATTTCTATTCCATTCAGGCATGCATATTTTTCTTTTTCTTGTTCTTTTCGGAGTAACATGAATATTATGAACATGTTGAGTATCAGTTTCTGATTGTTCTGAATTTTCTGATGAGTTTTCAGATAATGAGGTTATATTTGGAAGAAACTCTTCATCTTCATCGGTATGATATGGGTCGTCTGATGAATAATCATCTAAAAAATACCCTAATTATAACCTCAAAATTAACTGCGGTTCCTGTGCTTTCTCTTACCTTCATTACTGGAGTTGTCTCTGTTACTGTTACTGGCCATTTTCTTCTGTTTTAAATTTGCAAGGCACTAATAAATTTTGTTTAGTGCAAAAACGGTATAAGTGCACTTGTACCCCTTTTGCAGGGACCGATTTGTTCAAATGATTAACAAGGTTTTATATCTCACCAAAAAATGGCAATCCCGATCGCCCATCGCGCTTATATCCGTTTTGCTTTGAAAGAAATTTCATTTAGCTAGATGAATTTGTACTTATCTCAAAAATAATAAATAAGTCACTTATACCCTTTTTGCTCTAACCCCTTCAATTTAAAATAATTTATTTCAAACATGCAATCAAAATAAGTACAATATATAACAATATTGTTTAAAGATCCTGAAATAAAATCTAGCATTTAAAAAAGAGCTATTTTAAATAGAGCATATAAATAAATATATATTATTTGTTATCACACTTGTTAATATACTCCAATCACCCCATAAAACACCTTTAAATGGTATAATACAATGAAAATACAAGCTTAAAAAGCTGGGTAGGTTAGGATTATTTGAATTAAAAAAAACATGCAATTAACAGTTATATTAAATCAATGTCATATTAAATGTTTTAATAGAAGATAGAACACCTACTACTGTGTATTAATGTTTAAATGGTTAGGAATATAAAGGGTCTATATTTGCTAAATATGGAAATAAATGAAATCGATTTGATGACTAACGTGCAACTCTAAATTTTGTAGTATTCTACTGTAGGCACAGTACATTATCTAAATATATTCTGTGCTATAAGTAAATAATGCATGCAGATATACTCGTAATCAGATTAAACACTGCCTTATAACTGACCCATTATAAGATTATGAAATAAGACTTTAAATTATATTTAATAGACTACAGCAAATTTTAGACCTTGTAACTTGTAATAATAAATAATTGACAAAATGGTGAATTATATCTACATGCTGATCTACTTAATAAAATTTAAATTAAATAAATATAAATACAACACTGCAAACACCAAACGTATACATTCTTAAACCGATATTAAAAAAAAAACAATTATGACCAAAGCATATTAGTATTAACCTAATTTTTGTTTTTTAGAAACATTACCACTATTTTTAACTTGTCTCTTATTTGTTCTCTCATTTATGTTTTTACAAAATTTAAAAATCGACAATTTTATGCATTTATTTATTAAGTCTTCATAAACGTTTAAATGTTGTGAGCAATATGGAAAGTTATTAAAAATATGTTTATATACTGTTTTAATTTTAGTTATAATTGGAAATTCATGACCAAGAAATTCATTTACTGTTTCGAAAATTTGGTCAACGATATTGACAATTAATTGGCTGGCATATTTTAATCGGGATTGCGTGTCATATTCTTTAAACTGAATAAGTAAATGCTCTGGTTCTATATCTTTGACAAAAATTAGACTAATACAATTGGTACAGTGAGGTATTGATAATTTTGAAAGTAAATGTTCGGCAGTATAGGCAGTTCCCAATTTGTTACTGTAATCAAAGTTATCATCAATTTGGTCTTCAATCTCATTATCATCATCACAATCATCAGGAGCATTGGTCGCTTCGGCGGTTGTGTCAGTCAATAAAATGGACAAGTTTGATAAATTTTGACAATAATCGGGTTCTACATTTCCCTTTTTTATTGGTATTGACTTAGAAATATTATTAAGAATTACTGTTTTTAAGGCAGCAGTAAACTGATGATATGAGGGATGAGTGTTAAGTATTCCATGCTGCCTTACTAATCCAAATGTGTTTTCTAAGGGGTCCTGATTAAATGCCCTCATAGGTAAAAATAAAAATTTAGTATTTAATTTATCCCATACAGTATTGGCCATAAGTGGATGAACTTTGTTAAAATAATGGGTTTTTCCTAATATGTTTAAAATTAAAATTTGAGCTATATTTACTTGAAGTCTAGTGTCAGTGCTATAAAAATAAATAGCATTGTTTTTTTAAAATGTCCTTTAATAAGGTAGCAAAAAATTTAAATTGAAAAAACTATTGGACAAAAGTAGATGAACAAAATATATATTTAATAAAAAAAAAATCTTATGTTAACAAAATCTGAAAAATTAACTTATAATTTACTAGTACTTAGTGTAATAACCCTTATTCTTAATTACTTTCAGACATCGCTTAGGCATGGATCCCAGAAGATTTTCAATTATAGAAAAATCGATATTTTTCCAAGACTCTTCCAAAGCTGCAAATAATTCTTGCTTATTTTTGTAGAATTTGATCCTAATGTGTTGATCCAAAATTTCCCATAAATTTTCTATTGGATTCAGGTCTGGGGATTGCGATGGCCATTTGAGAACAGTCACCATTTCATCTTCCAAAAACCTTTTAACCAATTGTGAGGCATGTTTCGGGTCGTTATCATGTTGGAAGTAGTGAACAACTGGCATTTTTTCCTCAAATAAGGCACTAAAAGTTTTTTGTAAAATGTCTTTGTAGCCAAACCGATCCATTATGCCCTCAATTTTATGGAGAGGCCCCATCCCATACCCAGAAAAACACCCCCATACCATGATTGAGCCCCACCATGTTTTACAGTGGGTTGCGTGTACTTTGGTAGCAATCGTGTGTTGGGAGGTCTTCTTACATGTTGAATTCCATCTGATGACACCAAATTAAACTTTGATTCATCACTAAAACAAACTTTTTTCCATTGTGCCACAGTCCAGTTTTGATATTCCTTGGCAAATGCTAATCGGGCCTTCAATTTTTTTTTGATAGCAGTGGTTTCTTGGCGGGTCTTCGGGAAAACAACTTCTGGTCAACTAATTTACGTCGGATCGTCCTTGTACTCACTGGTGGATAGCCCATTTCTTCAAGTTTTGCTTTTATCTTCGTTGACGGCAAGAATGGATCTTGTGAAGAAATTCGTTTTATGGCTTTTGTCATATTGGGACCAACTTTTTTAGGTCGTCCTGGTTTTCTTTTTATAGAGACATCTCCTCTCTCATTATATCTCTTTAAAATATAATGTACCGCTGATTTTCCAAGTCGTAATTGCTTAGCGATTTCCGATTGCTTCAAACCATCCTTAAAAGCATTCACTACTCGCAACTTAAGATCTGCAGACAAGTTAATTCCACGTGGCATGATATATCACAAGAGCTCAAATGTTTTTAAATCGCAATTGTTCATGAAAGCAGAACAAATGAAACTAACGATTTTTAAAAATATTTGGTTCATCTACTTTTGTCCAAGACAAAAAAGCAATATTTGCCAATTCTTATCTATAAATGATAAGACTAACAGAAGAATTTATATTTGTTTGTAGTATTTTGGTGAGAATGTATTAAACTTTTAACATACAAAGGTACATAAAAAAATGTTGATATTTAACACCTCAAATCTGATTTTCTTTCACTCACGAATAAAATTTTGATTTTTAGTTATATCTATAAATTTATTAAATTAAAAAACAAAAAAATTAAATTTATTAACATTATTAGGATCATCTGAATTGATT
Source organism: Sitophilus oryzae (assembly GCF_002938485.1). Lineage (NCBI taxonomy): Eukaryota > Metazoa > Arthropoda > Insecta > Coleoptera > Curculionidae > Sitophilus > Sitophilus oryzae. Next base: position 1,210,335 of record NW_022146309.1, on the reverse strand, counting down.
TCTTAAAGTTTCCATAAATCTAATTTATTTAACATTTCGCTTAAAAATTCAAGATGTGGAGAACTGGCAGAAAAGGCACATCTGTAGGGTTTTTCACAGGAATTAAAATTATTTGAGTTTAACAGGTCAAATTGTCTATCAATTAACTCAGCAAACTCTGCAGTATGTATGGCTTCTAAGTCTAATTTGAGGGGGTTAATTGCAAAGTGTACAATCTCCAGTTTTATAAAAAAATGACAAAACGAAAAAAACGTATAACTTTAGTGCACTACCATATTTTTTTTTGCTGTTTTAATCAGTTAAGGTAAGTATTTAGTGTTAGTTTGTGAATTTGCTGAAAAAAGTTATTTTAGTGGCGGTATTGACAAAAAAAAGATGGAGATTGTACTTTATGGAACTCATTGATGGAGATTGTTCACTTTGGAAATAAGTCAACGTCTCTATTTTTTCTGTATGCTTTTATTTAAATTTTAATTGAAACATAAGTCGTGGTTCTAGTTTTTTTTTAAATTATTAATAAAACATTAGAAATAAATGTTTTTATAAAAAAAAATTAAATATTGAGGCTGCATTCTTCTTCCATTGGTTGGCAAACTGAAGGTACTTCTTCAGCAGTTCTTTTTTCATGACTTTCGGCTTCCAGCACAAACTTATAAAATTTCAATTTGGGATTATTTTTCCAGTCTTCCCCATAGTGAGAGCGCAGAAGGTTGTTTACATCTAACTTCTTGTTGGAGTTTACCGTGTTAGCGTTGGCGATTATGGTTGGATTCATAGTAGGAATGGCTTTTCCTTTTTTTGTTATTGACTTCCCCATTCCTAAGTCTGAGCGATAGGTACCTTCACCTCGGACTACAACAATCCCTTTTAAATTTTTGGTAATCACCATTCTTTTCATTTTTGAAAATGCGAAGTGCCACTGGCCAGGTGTTTTTATGAACTTACTCGTTTCATTCTTCCAATTTTTAATTTGAACATCATCGCCAACTTTTAAAACGGTTCCATATCGTGAAAATAGGTTCAGATATTCCTCTGGTTCTAGAATAATTTCCTTCTTACGAATCTCCTTTTCTATACGATCAAAAACCCTATCAGGGGGAATAAATGAATGACCCCTGACAGGAGAAATAACCTCAATTTTATCTATTACATTTTGTTTGGTTTGATTTTGCTCCCCGCACCCATCACACATAAGCCTAACAGTATGGATACCCGTTATGTCAGAAGTGTCCAGAAGGTGATAGATGCAGGAAGCAATCTCGTTAGATCCTTTCTTAAATTCATTCTCGGTCCAACAGAAACAAGTAACTGTTGACGGATTCAGTTGGGTTTTTGAAGTGCCTCTCACCACTGTAAAGTTATAGATATACAACTGCCTAGAATAATAGGCTTGTTGATCAGGCACCTTAGGCAAAACTTGATTTTTTTGGCAGTCGAATGAAAAAATCACAACGCCATCTTCTGCTTCTCTCAAGAGCTGGAAATACGCTTCAGCTCGCATTTTATGCACTTTTTTCTCGGCAAGCAAGTCCTTTTTAACATTCTCGTCAAACAGCTCTTTATCTTCTCTGTCAACTGTAAACATGTTGAACATACGTCAGTGCGCGGATTTCCGAAACCCAAGTTATAAGAGGTATTGAAAATATACCTAAAATAACTATGTTTAACTAATAGTTCTTTGTTTTCATTTAGGTACATGGTCCACATTTTACTAATATTTAAGGAAGAGTCTAGGTACATCCTTTCACTTTGCCCCCTGCAATAGTGACTGTCTATCACCTTAAACTTATTAATAAATTCCATAATCGATTTTCTCCGGGCTTCATATTTTTCCGACAGCCTATCACCACCCCGATTTTCCTTCGCTGGTAATAACGTTCGAAAATGATTTTTAGTCACTGTGTCAATCCTTCTTCGTGTTATTCCCAAAATATTCATAAAAGACTGTTTGCAAATTGACACAAGTCTTTTTTGTTCACTAACGATATAAAAATGCGCTTGGAACTTTTTTTCGCAATGTCTCAAATTTTTTGGCCTTTTTCGCTTCACCGGAATGTTCTGGCAATATTTTAGAATGAAGTTTCTTGGTAAACCTTTTCCTTTACTTTATAAATTTTTTTGTGAAAACTGTGTATTTCAGCCATTGTTAGCAAACTGCACTGAAACACAGAGGTTTTGTGGCCACAAGTTGGGTAGATCGGAAGTAAATGTGGACTATACCTAATTAAAAATTTTCTCATGGAATGAACTCTATTACACCTAATATAAATGCTACTTCTTACCTAAGACATTTCTCTTGTTTTTTCTTCCATCCGGAAGGATTTTGTTTTCCTCTTTCGGCCTTTGCCTTCACTAACTGGTGTGACATTAAGATCCATTGTTAATTAAAACTATGCTGATTACTTTAAACACTTAATAACTACAAAAACATAAGAGCGTACAAACTAACAACCTTATTACTTTTCAGCAAACAACACAATAATGGCGTTTAGAAACCGTTAATAAACTGACGGTAAACAAATTTAGGCGCCAATCGGATATTGTACACTTTGAATATTAACTTTGGATATTGCCTTAAAATACATTGGAGATTGTACGCTTTGCTTTCATTGATGACCAAGAAGTTTGTACAATTTGAAACTAACAAATGGAAGGAGATTGTACAGTTTAGAACTAATCTCAAATTTTAGCCCTAATTTTATGCTGGAGAATGACCGTTTTGACGCAAAGTAATTTTATTTTTGAATCTAGCGCCACAAATTACACCAGAAACGACATCTATCTCATTTTTTTCAAAACTTGGGATTGTACACTTTGGAACTAGATCCCTCATTTATCTATTGCAGCATTAGTCTCAATGGAAGCAGCCATTGAATGGCTAAGTTGCCGTGCAGCTGTTTTAACTTTCATTTTGTTGTAACTATCTTAAAATTTAAAATTTTCATTTGTTAAATAGGGTAACCGACTAAATGCTCTAGTTTCTTTGTCTATATAAAATCCTGACTCTATATACTGAAATTTTGCAAATTTGTTTTTATCAATTTCCAAAACACCCCTTAACAGAGCATTTCGGGTATTTTTGAGTAAATGAGGCACATCAAAAATAATACAGATATCCATTATTAACGGAAAATAGATGTTGAGTTGAAGGTTTTGTTTCTAAATCAGAGCTCTAAGGGCGGCTTGGTTAGTTGCACCTTGATCACACACAGTTGAAATAATTTTTAAACCAAGGTCCTGTAATTTACTTATTATATATGGTATGGAAGGTACCCGGTGGCGTAGAGGTACAGGCTCTCGTCTACCAATCTCAAGGTGTGGGTTCGATTCCCACACCCGGCATTTCAACCCGGACTCAGCCTTAAATGAGTACTTGGGATTCACAATCCTGAGGTAATAATAGGCGGTTGAAGCGTAGTGCTAGCCACATTACCTTCCTTGTAAAACGCTATATACGGGAGCTATTATTATTATATATGGTATTAGAAGTTTTAAAGACCCAGTGGAAATTGAGGAAGATGTAAAATAATAAGTGATAACTTGTTTCCACTGTTTTCTTATTCCTCGAATCATAAAAGCAAGAGCATATTTTGCTGGTTTAATAGATCGCCCTAAATGGCCAAGATCTTCATAGCCGATCATTATTTGTTTATGAACATCAAAATGCAAACCACTACTTAAGACCATCTCGTTAGATAATAAGCAACAATATTTATCGTCTTCATCCATTTTATCAACTTCTATTTTTAAATATTTTATTAATTTATTATTATCGGTTCAAACGAAAATTTAGCCAAAACACGTTTTAAAGAACGAATTAATGGTAGTTGAAAATAATGACAAAGATACCTATACAACCTTGGACTGCGTTTATACATAGATAAGGCAAAAGTTTTGTCATCAATAGAGCATCTTTTACCTTTGTATGTTCTTTCTACATTACGCAACTGAGAATTTATAAAATTTTTAGGGACACTGTTTAAAATGATTTTCAATAAATTCAAATTTCCCTTAATCCTGTAACTTTTTTAAAACGTTTACTTTATTCCGTTCCATTTCTAATGTCTTTTTTAATTCTGAAAATTTTGCATTAATATTTCTGTGTACCTTATACATTTTATGCTCTCTATCAGACATAGAAGTGTTAGCTTGGCTTGTACTGGCCACTGCATTATCTGAATCGTCTGTTAATGAGATATCTGTACTAAGAAAATTGAATTGTATACTATTATTCAAATTAAGTCTAAATTTGATATACTTTGTGAGAGATCAAAATTACTCGTGTACACTGGATTGAAAATTTCATTAGAAATACCAGGTAAGCAATAATCATTATCGATTTGAAGATTAGAAACATTAGAGAGAACTAAGTTAGGTACTTCTTTAGATGTACTAGGTTGGCAATCATTATTATTATTTTTAGAAATATTTAAATTAAAAGAGGGTACAAATTTAAGAATTTCATTAGAACTATCAGATAAACAATAATCATGATCATTTTGAATGAGGTAACATTTTGGAATAGCACCAAAGTTTAACTTTTGTTATCAAGGTTCTCCTTAATAACATTTTCGGTAACTTCGCTGGGCAAAAACTGATGGTCATGGACAAATTTCACTTTTAAAATAATACCGAAAACTTGATAAAGTCCTACGGTTCTACCAGGTACCATCTCTTGGTTGTCTTACCATCTCTTGGTTGTAATAAGGATCGAGAGGTCCGAAAAATGAGACATCCAGCGGGTGCGTCCGATGTGCGTAAACGGTTCCATTGTTTGCAAATCAAACGAAATCAAACAAAACAAAACTACTAAAATAATTGTCAAAATACGTTATGTGATCTGAAGCAACCGCAATTTTTTCCATAAGTTAAGTACCATTTTGGATTCCAAGGATATTTTTTGGTTGAAGTTTCTTGTGACTTTCAGCACCGCAATAGGTGTCAAAAAATAGCTGTACCCTGTAGAACTACTCAGAACCCAATTCTTATAACTAAAGCGGGTTGGCTTTCCTTTTATAAATTGTTTAGCCGAGTGATGGCCGAAATATCGAATCATGGCTTGATCTATTGCTATAAAAGCTGCTTATCGAAAATACCAAACTGCAAAAAAAATTGATTGAGCAGCTGCATCAAACGCCGTAATTTTGCCATCTTATCATCTTTATCTTATTTATCACTATTATCCAAATGAACGTATCTTTGTATATCTTGGAATCAAAATATCTTGTTTCTAGACATATAATTGACAACAAATGATATACTAGTGTCTTCATCAAGACTCCAATAGTCGAAGTCAGAATGGAAGTTTGTAATACCCGTTAAATAAAAAATGTCGAGAAATAATTTTATATCAGCTATAGAAATAAAGAACTGGTGATTATTTTTCTGAGACCAAAAAAGTTAGTATATTATCTACAATAGACCTATTACGTCGTCATCAACCAAATTTTGTAAAATTTCTTTAACAATTTCGTATAAGTGACTTTACAGTCTCTAATCTGTCATCGGCTCCTGTCGTTGATGGTAATGAAATGGCAGTTATTATATTTTGAGTCCATTTCAGTTCAGCTGGTTAGGTCTTCTGTCGCTTCGGTTCACTCCCTTCTTGACTTCATCTTCTCGTCAGTAGTGGAATTACTTTCACTTTCCACTTGGAGGATAAGTTAGATCGAAGGGCACTATCAGTGCACTTTGATCTCTCCGGTCTCCGCCTTCGATCTCCGAGGCTGTAAGGTTTCTGTCCTCAATGAAGTCATTATCTACATTGTCTTCATCTATTTGAGCATCTGCGTCAGATGGTATTATTATGATGCCTACATATTTGCTTGAGGAATTCAGATGTTGTATAGTGGGTTCTGTACTTCGAAATTTTTTGCCATAGAAGTTACGGGTCGATATTGGGAGGGTATCATCAAGATTCATACTTATCAGAAGTAGCAGGCTGGCATATAACAAAACTGGACAATTATGTTTGTTTTATTCATATTGTGGAATCTCCACCCCCAAGTGTTGTTGGTTCAGCTTCGATAGATTCAAACACGAAAGATAAACACGTAAGTAGGCATTATGAAAAATAAAGAATATGTTGTTAAAGACTCTTCTGTTGGTACCATTGGCCCTTTGAACGATGAAGGATCAGGTTGTTGGGTGGAAATTGAAAGTCCAGTTTGTTTCTCTGGTACCTCTGGGTCTGGTACATCAGTTACATCCGCACGTGCAAATATCTAATCCGGAAAAATATTTTCATTTAGTGGAAATATTCCAGTAGATGCGAAACCACTTTGGCCATTTTGTACTGTTACAGCTCGAAGATAAGCTTCTTTGAATATTCCTGCAATTTGTTGGTGTGTTACCGTCCTACCAGGATGACTTTTGAGTCAAATATTCAATTCTTGATTGTAGAAAGTATTTAGAGGTCCAAAGAACGTCTTTTTTTTTAGCGAGGTGGAAAGATCTTTTATAGACGAAGTGTGGGACTCTTCCCACTAAAAAACCACCCCGTGTCTAACACCACTCATGCCGGAAACCGCTCTCGCATTACTTCAGCATGAGGGCTGCTCTCGCTTATTTGCGTTGCTCTTCCTTTTTCTTTAGTATTTTCTTAACCGTGGCATGTGTCGCGGTCCATAGTTTTTTACCGCCAACCAGTCCAGCATACATGCTCTCCACAGTGAATACTTGTGCAGTCTGCACCTCAAAATATTTCCTCTCATTGACCCAGCGTGGGCAGTTGAACAGAGTATGCTCAACATCCTCCTCCATTGTGCAATATGAGCATCTCTCAGTTTGTGATCGAGCACGTTTATAGAGGTATTTGTTAAAGCATCCATGACCGGGAGGGCCTGGGTCATAAAATAGTCAACTTCCCCATACGACCTATTAATCCATTGTTTTAAGTCCCGGATTATCCTGTAGGTCCATCTACCAGTACTGGAGCTCTCCCATTCCAGCTGCCATGCATTTAGTAAGTTTTCTCGTGCCTCCTGTTTATGAAGGCCCATATATGTTTCATGTCTTTCTCGCAGCAGTAGGTGTATCGGGGGAATCCCTGCTATAACCAAGGCTGCATCTCCCGAGATAGTCCTATACGCGCAACATGTCCTGATTGCTGCAATCCGTTGCAATCGGGCAAGCTTTATTTTATTTTGGGATTTTGATATTGCTTGTATCCATACAGGAGCGGCATAAAGTAGTTGTGAATGGACTACCCCAAGCATGACTCTTCTTTTTGAAGCTCTTGGGCCCCCAACATTTGGTAGTAAACGTGATAGTGCTCTTAAAGATTTCTCAGCTTTCAGAATGGTCATGCCTATGTGCTCTTTAAAGGTGAGTTTTTTGTCCAGCCACACTTCCAGGTATTTGATTGTATCTTTCAGCATGCAATGGAAATCGAAAAGTGGATTCAGAGTGCTTTTCACTGTAAAATTTGTCGCACGCCGAAACACGCGTCTTCTTCAGATCCAAATTCTCAGAAAAAAAGACCTTCTTCTCAGTTTCAGAACCGAAGCTAAAACCTTTTCACCACAGACAAAATGAGAGAGAAAAAAGTGATATCATATGATCGAAATCATTAGAACAGAAAATCGCAATCCACAGCGAAGTGAGATTCGGACAAGTGAAATGCAATTAAGGAAGTTTGGCATATAGCGAATAGATGGCGCTAATAAACAAGACAAGTGAACTGTAATAAATGAAGTTTGACATCTAGCGAATAGATGCGCTAATAAAAATTAAATATCGAGACAAGTGAGCTGTAACAAATGGAGTTTGGTATCTTTGGCATCTAGCAAATAGATGGCGCCAATATTAAGAAATTTAAATAAAAATAGATTTTTAAATTTAATTTTATTAAAGGAAATAAAAAATGCTACAAAATTATAAAATCTCTCAACTTGGAATTTTTATTTTTAGTCCTCTTCGTCTTCAGTTGGGTCAGTTATCTCACCCCCAGTTGCTTGTGATGAAGATCTTATATTTTCGTAAAATTCCTGATTTATTGGGGGAATAAATGCCATTAACTCAAGAAGGTCTTTCTTCTTGGCTTCATGATGTTTCCGTTTGTTACGGATATAAAAGCGGGAGTTCAGGTATGTTCTTGGAAATCGATTTTCTTTTACCGACATCAACTGTTTCAAAAGGTACCTCTTCTCGATTTGAATATTTGTATTGAATGGTATTGGGAAAAGCTTTTCTAAACCTCAGCCATTGGAGTTTTAACCACTCCACTTTCGTTTTGGCTTCACTAACTTTTCTATTAGTAATATTGTTTTCAAGCGTTTTTGTAGAAAGAAAATTTGACTTATTCATGTCAATCAATCTAAAAGGACTTTTTTTCCTGGCTTGCCTTATGACGGCATGCCAGTCTTGAGGTAGAAAGATATGAGGGTGGAATTTCTTTTCCTTTTCTATAATTCCGAAATCTTGGTCGCATGGTAAATAAGATTGTCCACTTACTAGGAATTTGTGATCTATTTCCTCCACAGTGAAATCTGGAGATGAGGTAATATAATTACACAACAACGAGAGCTTAATGTTACGATTCTGACCTCCACATTGGTCAGAATACATAATAAGTCGTTTGGATTTAACGAAAAGCTTTATAGAAAATAAAATACAAGATCCAACCTCTTGAGGACCTCTAGAGGCAACGGTTTCATCCCACACAAACATGAATGAGTTAGTTGTGCCCATTTCGTGAATGTTAAAGCAGTAGGTCCATAACTGTCTTTTGTAGTAGCAAATTCCTGTAGTAAGTACAGGTGTGGGTAACGTTTTCATTAAATCAAAACAAATGACTGCCGCGTTTTCTTCTTTTGCCATTTCGGTGTCCTTTCTTAGGCCATCTCTAGCACTCTGAGCTTCCTTTGATGAAGTTCTTTTTCAATTTCGATCTGTTTTTTTATCACTTCATCGGAAGCTTTTATTTTAATAGTAAATAAGTCACACTTCTTACATGAGTCCGAAATTGGCGGGTGAAAGTGTAAATTAAATTCCTTATTAAAAGTTTCTCGAAAAATAAAATAGGACAGAGGATCCGTCGTGTCTTCTTTATATAACTGATACATTTTACCAAGACTCAAATCTGGAGATAGATATTTCCTATGGTTGCTTTTTTCTCGGGAATAATGAGATTCATAACAGGGAAATTTTTCGATGAATTTCTTTAGTTCACTTTTTTTTACATCAGCTGTTTTGTTGTGCGGTGGATGTTTGCCGCGTTTGTCACATGGTGGTGGTGTCCCAATTGATTTGTGTTTTAGTAGTCTGTCTAGTCTACCGGCAGAAATTTGAAAAACTGCTTGAAAAAACGGCTTGCACACCTTATGCTCTACATCATCCGCATTGGGTAAATAATATAGTCTGTTTTTTTCTCTCCTGGAGTCGGTATTTTGAGTGTAGGTACGTAACTTATTTACTACTTTAATCAAGGCAAATAAATAAGCAAGTCGAGGGTTTCTAAGGCATAGAAATTTCTGTGCAGTTCCTCTTGTCGTTCTGCTGGAATCAAGACTGAGCATTTTCCTTTGCAAGTGCATTGAAATGGTTTGAAAGGCTTTCCGGGAACGGTTTCACCAGATTTAGTGGTATATTCTAGTCCAGCGCATTTCCTTCTCTTGTTTACGTTTCTCTTCCATAGTTCAGGATTGCGAACACGCTTTTTGGGTTTACAATGTTGGGGTGTCGTTTGCTCGGGTTGTTCGATGTTAGCTTCTGTACTGTCTCTTATCCCATACCTATTAGTTTCTTCATAAACTTCATCAGATGGCAAGTACTCGGAGCCTGAGTCAGCAAATGGGTCTGATTCTGAGCCATCTACAAAAAAACACACAATGGAAACTGTTTTTTTAAGATAAAATACAAAATAAAACAACTACGTATTATTTTTTAAAAGTTTTAGAGCGAAAGTGGACCAACCCACTGAAAAAACTCAGTGAGTGCTATTAGTTTTCTTTACAATATAAGATTATTTAGTAGAGAAAACGGAAAAAAATATATTCGGGTCTTGTGATAAAAAAAGAAAAATGGCGGTGGACTTCTGGGGTTTCTCAAATACAGTGTGGTCATTTTAATGTGCAACATATGGGATTTTTTTTATTTATTGCACTACCAACATTCTAATATTGCCAAAAGTTGGTGCATGTTTGATAATCGTATTAGGTCGATTTAGAATGGTTAAAAGTCAAATAGTATACAAGGTAGGACAAAAAATTTAAAAATTGCACAAGAGTAAAGTGCCCTTATTTCAAAAAAATCAGCAAACTGCCATTAGGAAAAGTTATTTAGGATTAAAAGTTATGCCTAAATACCAAAACCCGGCCTTCTCAGTTAAAATATATTTTTTTCTCGAATAATATTAATTATGGCCTTAAAAATATTTCTTTTAGATTTATCCTAAACACTGTCATAAATTAATTAAAATCAAATCAATTTGGCATAGTTTTGTTCAAATTCAAGCACATTTCTAAAATTTACCAAGATATTTTATTTTTTATGAAATCGCAAATTTCACGTTTGTTGCAACGGTATTAAATAAAACTTTAAACTTTCTCAAACATTCTTTTTAACTAGTCAAACCATCAATTATTACAATAAGAATATTAAAGAATCCTGATTTAAAAAGGTAAAATTTATTTTGAACGGTTTTTGTTACAAACTATTAACCCTTAAGCAGGCGCGTCCACTTTTACAACGTCGCCAGTCGCGTGGGGTGTCTACAACACCCCTCAAACAAAAATCAAAATATGGAAACCTGAATTTTTTTTAATATTTTATTAAGGTGCATTTTACTCAGACATGTTTAGTTAATATGTCAGCATGTTCATACGACTCCTAAAGTGCTGTCAAAGTATATAAAAAGGACAAATAAAAGAACTATACAAATTTAATAAAAAGTAAACATGTATTTTCTAAATATCGATTTTTGGCACAAAAACACAAAACTATATTTTTAAAAAGCAGGAAAGTAATAAGGGGTGATTATAATTACAGAAAAAAAATATTATTTTGTAAAAAAAAATTAAAGGTCAAAAAAGCACAAACGAGCAATATTAGTCACTTTCCGAGTCCGATTTTTTTATTTTCTGCAAGCATTCTTCACAAATATGTTTCATATGCCCCATACACATACTTCTGGAGCAATTTTCACAATGATATTTTGTTTTGTTATCTTTTTGCCTCGGACATACCACACATCTTCCCTTTCTTACCGGTAACTGTGCTCTGATATCTCGATTTTCCGGAATTCCAGATATCCTTGCAATTTTTGGGCGCAGGTATTTGGGCAAAGTTTTATTTGTCGCTCTACTACAAATATGTTCGTTTGCCAGTTTAAAACCAATCTGCCGCAAGAAGGTTCTTCTGGGAACTTTTAAGTCCGGATTATTGCTCAAACAAATCACCTGGCTATTTATACCGGCTATATCAAGAAGTCTAAAAAAAAAGAACTAACGGCCAACGTCTGCATTTTCTTGATGTGCTGTAAGTACCACACATTTCATCAACGGTGTCGACACCGCCCTTGGTTAGGTTATAGAATGTGATAATTTCTGGTTTTTTCATATCTCCCGTGCTTGCATCTATAACACCATCCTGGTGCATTGTAGAAATAAGAATTACATTTTTTTTCTTTTTCGGAACGTAAGACACAATAGTGGCAGTGTTTTGCAAGCCGAATAAACTGCTTTTTTCTTCCCTATTTTTGACATCAACAAAACATACTGGCAGTTTCTTTTTATTTTTTCTCAATGTCCCAGTAAACGAAAGCTTTTTCGAAAGTAGATATTCTGCTAGTGGAATACTACCGTACCAGTTGTCTGCTGTAATATTTCCCCCGGTGTGTTCAATTGGACGAACTAAACGTTTTACAACTTCAAATGGAGAATTTGACATTTCGTAGGGTCCTTGGTGCTGTCTACCAACATATATATCCTTCCTAATGTATACCAAGTTCTGCTCTCACAAATAGTTTGGATCTTCAAGCCGTACTTTGCAGGTTTGCTGGGAATGTACTGGCGAAAACCACAACGTCCTCTAAAGGGCACAAGCTGTTCATCTATAGTTGTGTATGCAGATACAGAATAGTGTTTTTCGCAGTTGGAGGTAAACCATTCAAAAATTTCTCTAAAAGGAGCCAGACGGTCGACACGTCTTCTTTCTTCCCTGTCCCTAATGTCATCAAAGCGGATACATTGTAACAAAAACAAAAAACGTTTTAGAGACATCACTGTCGGAAATATTTCCACTCCTAGGCCATTTTGGTCCCACAAATCTTCTAAGTTCTGATGTCCGGCCCGATAAGAACCTGCTAATAACAATAATCCGATTAACGCTTTTATTTCGGTTTCATTTGTTTGTCGGGCATCTCGTTCTCTTTGGTACTTGTGTTGAATACTTGCTATGTAGATATTTGTGTTTACGGAAATTGATGTAATTATTCTAGGATCAATAAACAATGAAAAACAGTCTATAGGTTCATTTGAATTTCGGGCGGTTCCTATAGCCCCAGGAAGACGAATAATTATATTTTGTGTTCGTGTTCTAACATTTGACGGTGCAGGCGTTCGAAACCATTTTGTATTTTTGTCCCGTCCAATTTAATATTTTTCCTTGGGTACGACCAAATAGGAACTTAAAGGCTCATCATCAGAATCCGCATTGTCAGTTTCCGACTCACTATGATGATCTAGCTCTTCGCAATAATCTGAGTGGTCAATTTCAGGTTCATCGTCACTTAGTACTTCTTGCATTAATTTTTTAAGCTTGGCTTGCTCAGACTCGTAGGAATAACCGGCCATTTTAGTACTAAACTAATTAATGCAATATACAAATAAACAAGGAAAATATTACCAAACTTACCAAAATTATTCAAAATAATACCTAACTAAATTGAAACTTCGAAGGTTGCGCGGGGTGTTTACAGCACCCCAAGCACCATAAACACTTTTTATCAGTACACCGACAGATTGACACTGAAATAAGAGACAGTACCCGAAGGCTGTTTGGCCGATAGGAAGGTACCCAGCGGCGGAGCGCACTAATTTACTGTAAACAAAATTTACAAAAACATTTACAAGAGTGGGGTGTTACCAGCACCCCGCGCGAGCCCATAAGGGTTAAGTAGGGTAAGGGTATCCCATTTTAGGCACTTTTGCGGGATATCTCTTTTCTTCTGAAAGATAGAAGGTTGCAATTTCCGCGATTGTGTTCTTTCTTCTGAAACTAAATACGGCAGAATTAAGTAGTTTTAATAATATGTAAAAGCACAAAAAATAAAATTATTTTATAAAAATACTATCGACGTTTCTCAGTGTGTCCACCTTCTCGATACATCTAATTGTACGATCATAAAATTCGCGAGTGGTTGATCTTAATACACGTCCAGGAATATTCTTGCAATGACGCGTTATGGCGGAATTCTCAAGTTCCTGAAGGTTATTGAATGGACGATCCTTGTAAACTTGTTGCTTTAGGTATTCCCATAAAAAAACTCCGCTGGGCGAGATCGGGCGATCGAGGAGGCCACCGTGGATCTGTATTTCGTCCTAACCATTTAATTGCAAATTCTCCGTTTAAACATTTCGAAACAATTCTAGCAAAATGAGCGGGACGCCCATCATGAACAAACCATAATTTTTGACGATCTTCCAAGCATATATTATCCAAAAATTCTGATAATTCATTCTCCCAAAATTGTAAATATGTAACACCAATCATATTTTGGCGAAAGAAAAACGGCCGTACTAGTTTATCGTTAACGATACCGCACCACACGTTTGTTTTTTGGAAATATTGATTTTTACTGTCAATGAGAAAATTTGAATTTTCGTCCGACCACCTCTTTCTCCACAATTTTGAGCAGACACAACGCCATTTGTTGTGAACGTGGATTCATCTCCAAAAAGAAGTTGCTTGTGGAAATCACGTCGTTTAAAATTCTATTTGGGCTTGAATCCATATGCAGAAGTCATACCGTAAGCCGTAGTCTCTTTCTCGAAACGTGCAAATACATTTTGGTTTATAAGCATGATATTTTTTTCCTAAGAATCTTCTTAACAAAACTTTTTTTAATATCCGTATAGGTTGAAATTTCTTGGGTAGATCTAGGGTTCTCAACAACTCTCTCAAAGTACTCTAAGTTGATTTTCTTCGGTACATACAGTATTAACACGTTCTTTCTTGTATTTATAATCTAAAGACCCTGTCTGTTTGAAATGAGATAATATCCTGTTAACGGTTGAATAGTGAACTTGTTTATCTGGATGTCGTTCGTTGAAGATATCTGCTGCTTCACGTACTGATTTATAATGGGGTGGCTGCAATAACGAGGCAGCTCCACTTTTATTCGAAAATGAGGTTTTTAATGCCGAGCAGCTCTTTTTCGATTTCCCACAAATTTATTAAAATGGAGCCGCCTCACAGATCTTATTTTAATTTTTTTAGGAATCAATAAATCGAAAAAATAAGGTATCAAAAAACCTACGATTGATGTTGTATTTTATTGTCAATAAACCAGAGACATGATTAAACAAAAATATTTTTTTTTATCTCAACATAGTGTTGATAGTGTTAACATTTATCTCAACATTAGTGTTGAGTCTCAACAACATTTTTATATCTCAAGAATAGTGCTTAGGCGCAACGTCAAAGTTGATTTTTTCTTAGATTGTTTACTTTATTCGTTTTGTGACTTATTTTTGAATTTATAAAATTGTAATTTGCATAACTAGGCAGCGATTTTTGAGACCAAGTTGGTGTTTTTAAGTATTTTTGAATAATTTCATAATATACGTTTACCTTCTTTTCTTGGGATTTCTTTTAAATGTTTAGTAAAAAAATATTTTTCTTTCTCAAGACTGGATTTTGTAACTTGCCAAATACAGGATTTATTCATATTTATTTTCGAACGACGTTTTTATTATGAGTCATTCTAAAATTGGCTGCCAAGAAGTGCCAAGAACTTCAAAAATTATTTTTTAGAGACATAATGTCAATAAATAAAAAATTGTATTTATCGGTACCAAATCTGTTTGGTACGAAGGCAGTCCCTTTGAAGAGCAAAATACCCATATCTCGACATATGTTTTCAACACAATCTATGTGGTAAAATGCGAGGACGACCTAAAATATATTTTTTTTTATTTTAATTCTTATATTCATTTCGGAAAATTTTACCACCCTGTATCTTAAAAGTTATGACGTTTGAGACATACATTCATATGAAGTTTTTTTCTTAAAAAGGGTCTAAGAATCATCTCCTAAATACGAGCATATCGTTTAGGAACATCCACTATATTAGTGACTTATTTCAACAAACACACTGTATAATAGTACGATTAATTTATTTTAATTATATAATCTACATTACTTTCCGACCATCATTCAAAAAATATACGTTTCAACTGTCAAAACATGTATTTTTTGAATATGTATTTATTACTACCTAATACTGCAATAATGACCTCTGTGGCGCCTGGTTATTGCAGCCACCCCTTCAATTATCTCCACATATTAAAATTAACTCTGCTTTCTCAGCTAACGTTAACTGTATTGGAGGAGGCATTTTAAAGTAAATTATCTTAATAATAATTAATGAGCAATAATTATTAGTCATTATTTATATGTACAGCGTGACCCACTCAAGACCGGGCACCCTCCATAAAATCTGGGTTTATAGTCCGATTTTGATGATTTTTTTTCAAATATAAAGTTTCAAAAAATGTACTTTAGGGCTCAATGTCATGTTATTTCACAAAAAAACAAGGCCTACTTAATAAAGTTTTTGTGGTGAAAAATTTGCAAAATCATATTAGCGATTTTTTTTTAAAAAATTTGAGTACACCCCTACATTCGGCATCCCCCAAAACAGTTCTGTACCAAATTTCGTTTAAAAATATTAATTATTAATAATTCTGCAGTTAAATTAAATAATTCCCTATTTTTGCCAATTTAACGATGAGTTATCAAGTAACCCTTGAAAAAAACAATCCACGACAACGAGTTTTATTACAAACAATGATAAAAATACTACAAGCAACACAATAATCGAATAATAAGTTAAACATATTCAAATAATTCTAGTTGCTTCTACCAGCCCTCCATTCAGTTCAATACATTTGTCGCATCTTTTTCTTAGATTAACAGTTACATTCCTAAGCTGCTGTGGTGTAATATTTGCAGAAGCCTCTGTAATTCTAATACGTAATTCATCTACAGATTGAGGTCTAGACTTGTAAACTTGTTGCTTTAAGAAACCCCAAAGAAAGAAATCAAGGGGTGTTAGGTCCGGGGATCTCGGTGGCCACTCAATTGGCGGGCTATTTCGACCTATCCACTTATTTTCAAAATTTTCATTTAACCATTCCCTGACAACTGCCGCGTTATGCACAGGTGATCCGTCCAATTGAAATTTTAAATTCAAACGGGTTTGGCATGGTAAATTATGTATTGCATCCCAAAAGTCATTAATCAGAAAATTCAAAAACGTTGGACTATTCAAATTTCTCTCAAAAAAATATGGACCAATGATTCTATCATCAAGTATGCCACACCACACATTTAATTTCTGAGAATACTGTCTTCTTGTATTGATCACCCATTCAGGGTTTTCGACTGCCCAGAATCGCGAATTTTGAGAGGATACTACTCCGTTTGTACTAAATGTTACCTCATCACTAATTAAAATTTCTTTTAAGAAATTTCTATTATTTAAATACTCTGCTTGAGCCCATAAGCAGAATTCTAATCGTCTAACATCATCTCCGTTTTCCAAAGTGTGTAAAATCTTTGGTTTAAAGGGGTTAACTTTATTAGTTCGCAAACATCTCCTAATATTTTCCCTTGGTATATCCAAATCAACACTGGCGCCTCTAATGCTTGCACGAGGATTGTTACGAAAATATTCTAATATTTCCTCATTCCGCCTATTTATTCGATGTTCCGGCCTTCTGTTTTTTAGTAAGTATTTTGACACACAACCAGTTTCATTAAAAACTCTATTTATTCGTTGAACCGTGCTTCTACTTACTGCAGGTCTGTCGGGATGTCTGTTGTTAAATTCTCTGGCAGCTTCTCCTGCTTGCAGATTATTATCACCCACTAAACGAATAATTTCAATTTTATCCCTAATATTTAATTGTTCCATAATGCAAATAATATTTCTTGATACAACACTTTTCTGCGTGCTATTAAATTAATATTCAATTCTATGCTGCAAGAATTGACATCTAATAAAACCCATTGTTGTGGATTGTTTTTTTCAAGGGTTACGTGATAACTCATCGTTAAATTGGCAAAAATAGGGAATTATTTAATTTAACTGCAGAATTATTAATAATTAATATTTTTAAACGAAATTTGGTACAGAACTGTTTTGGGGGATGCCGAATGTAGGGTGTACTCAAATTTTTGAAAAAAAATCGCTAATATGATTTTCCAAATTTTTCACCACAAAAACTTTATTAAGTAGGCCTTGTTTTTTGTGAAATAACATGAATTTGAGCCCTAAAGTACATTTTTTGAAACTTTATATTTGAAAAAAAAATCATCAAAATCGGACTATAAACACAGATTTTATGGAGGGTGCCCGGTCTTGAGTGGGTCACACTGTATATAATTATATGATTCAGAAGAACTCCCCATATCATTTACGACCAGGTTTAGCGAATGACTACTGCATGGCACATAAAAATTTATTCTGGTTGATTTTGCAACAGTAATAAATCCTAAGAAACTTTCGCAGATTTCTGATTTAGTATCACCATTGTTTTCGTCGATATGAACATACCTATAAAGAAATGTACCATCAATACACAAAATGTTCTATAATAGTAATAACAATAATATACAGACCTTGATATTATTGTCATCTGCTCCACTTTACTAATATCTGGGGTACAGTCCAAAATTATATTATAATATTTAGCTTTTAATATTCTGGAAATAAAGGTGCCCGGTAGCGTAGAGGTACAGGCTCTCGTCTACCAATCTCAAGGTGTGGGTTCGATTCCCACACCCGGTATTTCATAAGCCGACTATTTTTATTAAAATAAAAATAGTTTGGGTACCTAGGTCGACTCAGCCTTAAATGAGTACTTAGGATTCACAATCCTGAGGTAATAATAGGCGGTTGAAGCGTAGTGCTAGCCACATTACCTTCCTTGTATACCGAACGGCTCTAGTATGGCAAGCTGTACCTTGCTACTCCCAAGGCGTTAAACGCTATATACGGGAGCTATTATTATTATTTAACATATTCCACGGAGATGGCGGTTGAAGTTCTCCGGTAATTATTGACTAAGTCCAGTTCCCTTATTATTATTATTATTATATATCCTGGAAATTATTACGGACTGGATTTGTGTAAAAATCAAATCTATAACTTCATTTTGGATATTCTTCCCCAAGTTATGACTTGACTTTTTTCCTCTTGTGTCAACACCCTCCTTACATGTTCATTCATTACCGGATCAAACTTCGATAATAGTTGCATATATTTAAAAAAAAATCCATTTTCGTTTTCGTATAGCCTGTCAGATGATCCTCGTAAAGCAAGACAACTCTCTGCTAAACATTGAATAATCAATATGATCCGCATTAAAACACCATACCAGTGTTTGGTTTGTGCATCAATCCCTCTGCTTTACTGTATCTATAGTCTGATTACTTTTCAGCCTGAGAGAGAGAGTTCAGCATACGATGTCACGGCCTTCAAATGGGTTTTACAAACTTCGTGTTATTTCAACGGCTCGCATTAACCCATTTAATCCCACAACACTTTTTTCCAAAAACTGATTTTGTCTGCTATATATTTTTAGAATTAAGTCTAAAAAGAACCATAAACAAATGTTTTATCACTTGCATGCAAAGACAACTTCCAAGCATTTACAGCACAAACGTTGAGAATGTGTGTAAAAAGCGGCCACCACCATTTTTACCCTGGATGGAAATTCAGTAGTTATTGACAGCTTGATCCAGAAGATCTACACCTCCCATTGATGCGTTGTCAGTAGCAAACAACTTTGGTTGAGGAATTTCAACTTTCTCATTTTTTTTTGAAGACCAGCGTTTTTCCTTTGGCAATGATTCTACTGTCTCAAAATTCGAAAACATATTTACAAGGTTGTTATCCTTCCACTTAACAAGTAATAAAGAGCTGGTTTCATCATAAAATATTTGAAAATGACCGCGGTCTCTCTTATTCCATAGTCTTTTCTCATCGAAAGGACAATTTTTTGTCCTATTCTCACGAATAGTGCCCGTTGCTCTAAATCCTTTTTCTCGTAAAATATTTAGCAAAGAATAACTCGAAAAATAGTTATAAAAATAAACCAGATGATCGGACGGGTGGGGTTTCAAAAGTGATGGGTGGGGTTTTAAAACATTTCAAAAGATCTAAATCCCCTCTTGATCCTAAGGCCAGGTTAGTCTGTGGGTTACTGCCGGATTCGGTTTTTTGGCACCGCAATAAGTTTCAAAACTATAGCAATATCCAGATGAACTACATAGTATCCAGTCTTTAAACCCGAACCGCACAGGCTTTCCTTTTATAAACTGTTTGGAAGGATGATGACCGAAATATCGTACCATGGCTTCATCGATTGACAAACTTTCGTGAAAAAAAACCATTGACGAAAATTTGCATCCAGGATATCAACAAGCGGTCGTAATTTATACATTCTGTTATTTTTATCAATTTTTGTGTTGTCTGCAAAATGAAGATACCTTTTTATTTCGTGAAAGCGATTTCTGGATATTGCACTGTGAACAATTGGTACCGATGAGGATACATCCTCATCCAAACTCCAATATAACCGCTCTCTAGGAAGTCTATGATAATCGCTTAGTAATAAAAGCCCAATAAATATTTTTATGTCCTCACACACATATCTACAAAAAAATTATGGTTATTTTGCTGTCTAGCATAGAGAATTGATTGTTCTGCTATCAATTGTATTACTCTTTCATCAAATAGCTTTTCAAATGTTCCAATGGGTGTAGAATTCTGCAAATTTTCTTTGAGTTTATTTAGATTTTCTTTATATAAGACGTTTTTTTGTCCATACTAATATCAATATAATAGTTTTTCCATGCGGACTGCGCTTCATTTTTTTCGTTGTTTTTCTTTCTCTTTTTTTGGCAAGAACGTAGACAAAGGTAAATTATCCTCACTTGAATCTGTGTCATAATGAAGTTCAACCTCACCTGGAACGTCCCGTGGCATCATTTTTTCGTCAAGATTTTCATCGTCGACTTCTTCGTCTGTCAGCATGTCAGCTTCTGGTGGTAAAATTACAATTTCTGGCCCACCTCTATGAGGCTCAACTGCTTCTACGGCATCAACCAAAGAATGAAAACGTTGTCCGTAGAAAGCCCGAGTGCTTATAGGTTCATATTGTCACGGCCCATTTTGTGGGTTATGACTAGGGGAATAGCGGAATGAAACGGATGATTCAATTTAATAATTAATTTAATTAATTTACGAATAATGCATAATTAATTATAAAAATAAATATGTACTTACATTAATTTATGGATGAACATTATCACTGGCTCGGGGTAGTGTCAGGGCTTCGAACGTCAATGCCGGAATCTCGACCGCGACCTTCTCGAACAACAGGTGACATTTTTTGTTGCTTTATTTGTTTACATATAGACAATAAAAAAAATGTCTTTTAATACTGGCACTAACGTAAACTGCACAATACCTATATAGTTTTTAAGTTCAATATATTGCACTGAATTCGTTCATAAAACACCAACCCACAAATCTCGTCGGCTGCTCATGGAGGCTGAGAACTGAAGTTTTGATTGTAGTATCCACCTTCACATCATAAACCTAACGAATGCACACATGCCTCCCGACCCCTGTAACAACACATTGACCTGATACATTTAATCTAAGTGTGTGTGGTGCATATATTATATGTAAAATGTTAAGATAGGCAGAGGACAGATTAAATCTTAAATGGTATATATGATCAGAGTAGTCTTTTTCGGGAGTTTCTTTCTCCTCATTAAAATCTGTAGATGGTAAATATTCAAGATTTCTGTCAGTTTCACATAATTCAATAAGAAATGGAAGAGAACTCTGCAGATAGATGACTGGTTTTATAACAGTCAAATTTTCCTTTTTTGTTAAGGCTTTATCCTTCTTAAGTACTACTCCTGAACCTAAGACTACCTCAGGACTCGTTTTTGATATTTTTATGGGTTGAATCTTCCAACAATAATTTTGATATTTAATATTTCTATTGGACATGATTGTATTTTCTAACAAGTCAATACATCCTTTTGATGGAATATTAGAATGAATCATTTTATCAAAGATCATTGAAGATACAGTATTTCTTACATCTACCCCACCACCCCACCGTTACTAATGTGGTAGATCAGATTAGACCACATGGTAATAAGTCTATGAATTCCACATCCTGGAACAATATTAAATGTTATATTTCTACTAACTTCTGTTCGTCTCTTAATAATCTTATCCATCTCCATCATTAAACGCCTATTTAACATTTTAGCTGCCCCTACAGGTGATTCATAAACTTGAGACTGATACATATTCCCGGATAGATGATGCAATTCTTGAACAAGTTTAGGCAGAAGACATGCTTGAGCCATATCTTGCCAGATTTCAATAGAATATACGAGGAGTAATTGCCGAAAACTATCCAGGTCTTTGTAATATTATAGAAAAAGCAAAGTAGCTAAATGATGAATTATTGGACTTATACCGAGTTCTATAACCGTTCTTACACTGATTTTGGTACTTAAAGCCCGGCGCCTCCACCATATATGTCACGGCCCATTTTGTGGGTTATGGCTAGGGACATAGCGGAATGAAACAGATGATTTAATTTAATATACAATTTAATTAATTTACGAATAATGCATAATTAATTATAAAAATAAATATGTACTTACATTAATTTATGGATGAACATTATCACTGGCTCGGGGGTAGTGTCAGGGCTTCGAATGTTAATGCCGGAATCTCGACCGCGACCTTCTCGAACATCCATTCTCGACTATCGACTGTCCTCCCAACAGGTGACATTTTTGTATTTATTGGTTCCTTACGTCGAATCATCGAATCAGCATTATTGGTCTATCGGTGCGATGACCGGTGCGATGACCGCGTTAGTGCTGATTTGATGATTTTATAAATTCGTAATATTGAAAGGAAATATTTTGGCAATTGCCAATTATGCTTATAACTTTGATTTTTAAAACTTTACTTTTGTTGCGTAAATGCCAATGAACTTTAAATATTTTATATTTCCTTTCAATCGAATTATTAATTTACGAAATATATTTAAGTTATCTTATATATCCAATAATTCCATCCTTGACACTTCCCTCGCACCTCTAAAGCTGGACCCCAGCGATAATTCAAGATTTATGAAATTATACTTTTAACAATAATTATACATTGCAATAGTTAAATTGTGCTTAATAATTAACGTTTCATAATAAAAAAATGTATTAAGTATACAATATTAAAAAAAATATATTTTTAAAGAAATTATTAACTAAAAAAAATATCAAAAAAAAAGCTTCTCTATAAGTTTAACGATGGCGATTAGCCGTTTACATATAGACAAAAAAAATATAGTTTTTAAGTTCAATACATTGCATTGACTTCGTTCATAAAACACCAACCCACAAATCTCGTCGGCTGCTCATGGAGGCTGAGAACTGAAGTTTTGATTGTAGTATCCACCTTCACATCATAAACCTAACGCATGCACACATGCCTCCCGACCCCTGTATTAACACATTGACCTGATACATTTAATTTAAGTGCATATATTATATGTAAAATGTTAAGATAGGCAGAGGACGGATTAAATCTTAAATGGTATATATGATCAGAGTAGTATTTTTCGGGAGTTTCTTTTTCCTCATTAAAATCTGTAGATGGTAAATATTCAAGATTTCTGTCAGTTTCACATAATTCAATAAGAAATGGAAGAGAACTCTGCAGATTGATGGCTGGTTTTATAACAGTCAAATTTTCCTTTTTTGTTAAGGCTTTATCCTTCTTAAGTACTACTCCTGAACCTAAGACTACCTCAGGACTCGTTTTTGATATTTTTATCGGTTGAATCTTCCAACAATAATTTTGATATTTAATATTTCTGTTGGACATGATGGAATTTTCTAACAAGTCAATACATCCTTTTGATGGAATATTAGAATGAATCATTTTATCAAAGATCATTGAAGATACAGTATTTCTTACACCTACCTCACCGTTACTAATGTGGTAGATCAAATTAGACCACATGGTAATAAGTCTATGAATTTCACATCCTGGAACAATATTAAATGTTATATTTCTACTAACTTCTGTTCGTCACTTAATAATCTTATTCATCTCCATCATTAAACACCTATTTAACATTATAGCTGCCCCTACAGGTGATTCATAAACTTGAGACTGATACATATTCCCGGATAGATGATGCAATTCTTGAACAAGTTCTGACAGAAGACATGCTTGAGCCATATCTTGCCAGATTTCAATAGTCAATAGAATATACTAGGAGTAATTGCCGAAGACTATCCAGGTCTTTGTAATAGTATAGAAAAAGCAAAGTAGCTAAATGATGAATTATTGGACTTATACCGAGTTCTATAACCGTTCTTACACTGATTTTGGTACTTAAAGCTCGGCGCCTCCACCACATATGTCACGGCCCATTTTGTGGGTTATGACTAGGGGTATAGCGGAATGAAACAGATGATTTAATTTAATAATCAATTTAATTAATTTACGAATAATGCATAATTAATTATAAAAATAAATATGTACTTACATTAATTTATGGATGAACATTATCACTGGCTCGGGGGTAGTGTCAGGGCTTCGAATGTTAATGCCGGAATCTCGACCGCGACCTTCTCGAACATCAATTCTCGACTATCGACTGTCCCCCCAACAGGTGACATTTTTATTGGTTTGGATGATTTTATAAATTCGTAATATTGAAAGGAAATATTTTCGCAATTGCCAATTATGCTTATAACTTTGATTTTTAAAACTTTACTTTTGTTGCGTAAATGCCAATGAACTTTAAATATTTTATATTTCCTTTCAATCGAATTATTAATTTACGAAATATATTTAAGTTATTTTATATATCCAATAATTCCATCCTTGACAATATTCGGGTTCCATTACAGTAAACCACTAAAAAGTATATAGAACTGTTATGTACACGAACGCCCATTGTCCTCAAATGAGTACACTAATAAATTTTGTCAAATATTACAAAAAAATTGTAAAATATATAACAGGGTGGTCCGAACTGTATTCCGGAAACTTCGGCAGCATATTCTGCAGATAAAAATAAATACAAAAGTTCGTATAAATGTATGTCTTAAAATGCTTAGTTTCAGAGATACAGGGTGTAGAAGTTTCATTTTTATTTCGATTTTTTCTAAATAATTTCTGAAGTAACGTCAACATATTTGGATGAAAATTGGTGTCTGGGTAGTTTTTGACACGAGAAATTTGACTTTGATGTCAATATGACTACTACTAGTAGAGGGCGCCACTTACATGTGTTTTAACTGTTTTGAAGCATAATAACTTTTTGTCCGTACCTGTATAAAACTACCGAGAGAAAAAATATACATTTCCAACACTTTTTACGTAAAAAATATATCTTTGTAGAAATCGCTACGAGCAACCGTTCTTAAGATATTTAGAATGGAAATAGTCAATACGTGGCATTATTGACGAAAAATAAACACGTTGAGTAGATAGTTATTTCACTGAAATAATAAATTTGGAAATTTTTATTTTTTTAAATTAATCATACATTTTTCTGCAAAAAATGATAATAAAACAGTTTCTGTTGAACTTTTGGCACAAAAACATTTCAAATTTATGATTTCAGTCTAATAACTATCTAGTCAACATGTTTAATTTATGTCAATGATGACAGGTATTGGTAATTTCGATTTCAATCTCGAAAACCATTACTCGTAGCGATTATTACCAAGGTTTGAATAAGAAGACTAAGGAAGGAGCATAATGCTATCCATGTATTCATGCATGGTGGGCGGAAAAAGCTCTCTAGGGTGGGGATCCTTGACAGTTCTGTTTGACGATTCATTTGACACATTTGAATTTGATTTGAAATTTTGTGGATTTGTCAGTCTTTACGGAGCTTATTTTATGTTATTTATTATTTATTCTACTACTGATAGTTGTATAAAGGTAGTAAATCTAGATGGAAATTGTGGCAGAACTTAAATTAACAGTGACACTATCGCGATTTATCGAAAAGACTCTAAAATTGTTGGTTGTGTAGCGTGCGGTAGATCTCGGCAAAAATTGAGTGAAATAATGGAACAACTTTTCGCTAGTAAGTGACTATATAATATACATACGTGTAGTAAACCGATCATTTATGAAATTCACTTAAATTAACTAAATTATATATTTTTCTTGCATTTTAGCTTTTATTTACTACTTGTCAAAGATCAGATGTCAACATATACATGTTAGTTAATATATATATGGATGTCAAAAATTTTTTTGATACGTTAATTTGACTTACCTGCTTCAGTAGCGTATCGGATGTTTGTGTTAATAAATACTTATTATAACTTATCTATTTTTATTAGAATTATATATTTTTATAACAATTTTAATAACTACCAACATTTATTCACAACGTAAAATAAAATAACAAATTATTGAGTTTACCCCACGCCTACCCTACATCATAGTTTTACATTTTTTAAATAAAATTAGAACGACACTGATAAACCGGAATTTAAGTCGGCCATATTTGGGGCCCATCGCGGTGTACCTAAGATTTTTGATATGCTCCTTCCTTAGTCTTCTTATTCAAAGTTACCAAGAGACCTTTTTCACGTGAAAAACGTCGTAAATGTATATTTTTTTACTCGGTAGTTTTATACAGGAACGGACGAAAAGTTATTACTCTTCAAATCAGTTAAAAAATATGTAGGTTACGCCCTCTATTAGTAGGAGTCATATTGACATCAAAATCAAATTTCTCATATTGAAAAACTCTCAGATACCAATTTTCATCCAAATATTGATACTTAATAAAAATGAAACTTCTACACCATGTATCTCCGAAACTAAGCATTTTAGGACATACATTTATACGAACGTTTTTACTTATTTTTATCTGCAGAATATGCTGCCGAAGTTTCCGGAATACAGTTCGGACCACCCTGTATATTTATGATGCATCATATCTAACAATACATACCTACCACTATGTGAGCAAATGTCAAAATAATTACTCGTGTACCCAAATGAGTATAGTGGGATGAAATGGGTTAACAGAACGAGAGTATGTTAGCCAATTTCTTCTTACTTTTTCGCCCTTCGCAAGAACACGGTCGTAATAAAAAGCAGTAAACTTGCGTCCCCGATCATCAGTTGGAGAATTGTATTTTAGTAATGAAGCAGTCCATTTTTCACAATTAATGTTCGGTCAGTATCTGATAAATTAATAAGCCATTTAGCAGGATCTTCGGGATCAATGATATTAACATCAACGTTACTGGCGTCACTGTCGTTGGCGTTAGTAGCAATTGAACTAGCAACGGTTTCCAATCATACTTGCATCTGCCGTATTCTTACTTTGGATATGCGTTTGGTTGGGTTGTGTTAAAATTTCTCGAGAAATAGGGCACGATATTTCTGGTGTAATTGGGTCATTTCTATCAGTAATGCTAGTTTCTAAAGTATCATTTATTCTTGCTTCAAAACAAGTACTAGTAGTAGTACCTTCTTTGTTTTTCCTTTTTACAAGTAAGTCTAAAGCACCAGTTTGTTTAATAAGATTTGACTCTTTTTCCTTTCGCCTTTTCCTGTATTGATAACCCGACAGCCGTTTTCTAGCGTCAGACATCTAAAAATTAAATATTTAATAGATATTCAATATAAATTACTAAGTAGGCAGGTGTTTCATATCCATCACCGTATCATTCCGTCACGGAAAAGTTCTTTCAAATTTTGTTTCACGAAAAAGTTCTTTTCAAACGGTAAAACTTTAATATAATTTTTTTGACGAGCCCTTCTGTCGTTCTTTATGTTAATTTAATAATATTAATTATCAGTTAATCAGTTTTTTATTTAAAAATATGAAAAGAAAATAGCTGTTAGTTAGAGTGTAATACCTTTATTATATTTGCAATATTTTTTATTTTTGTAAAAAATCAAAATTATACACCTGGCAACGCTGCCAAGAACGCACCTCTAAAGAACGAAAGAGCGAAAGGGGTGGAAACACTGTTGACGATAAATTCTTGATTTGATGACGTCAGCGAAAATATTTGATTCTAATTCCATACCCCCAGTGGCGCCTGGTTCTAAGGCGTCTATCACACCAGCGACACGCGACGGCGACGATACCGCGACAATATTGAAATAATAGCGACTTGTCGGCAACCAGTTCCTACGAAGACACTACACCAAGGCTACGCTACCGCTACGTAACTTTAGTATCAAAAACAAAAAACTGGTGTTCAGTGTTCATCATGTCTTCATCGAGTGAAGATGAAGCAGTCGTAGTGGCATTGTATTATTTAAGAAAGCGAAGGCGCAGATTTTGGGTTCTCATCGAAAAGCCTTTATTTGCGCAAGAGAATTATTATATGACGAAAATATGTTTCAGTCATTTTATCGAATGTCAAAAGAAACATTTAGGTTACTAGTCTGCATAACAGGTCATTCAGAAATTGGATACACATGTATCAGCAACGAACATCATGAATGAATATAGTCATTAGTTTTAAGTAATATACAACTGTGTTTTCTTTCTCTGTACATGCCTGGCGCCCAATATCTATTTTTTTGTTTATTGTTATTAATTAGTTTTCATTCCAGTGAAATACCTTATCCACGACTGCTCTCCGATGAAAAGCTGCCGTTCGCAGTGGTGGTTGTTTAAAAAACGCTACACCTTAATGACTGAGTTGTAATCTTCCTCGTTTCTCTCTTCTTTGGTTTGCCTACGAGATTCAGGAACATTGAAAGCTATAACATTCGACTCTCTTCTCTTTCGCTCATTAATTTCACTGATAACTCCTTCGGATGCCAGGGCATTACCATTGGTGTTGTAGTCTCTTTCAAGTTGATTCAACTTGTTCCACATGGCCTGGTTTTCGTCTTTTAATCTTTGGTTTTCTTCTAAAACCAAACTAATATTGCTCTTTATGTCAGGAAGGGTCTTTTCAATCTCGATCTTAAAAGGCAAGAAGTATTTACAAAAAAGAGCTTCCATTTTGTCAATATCGGTTTTATTATTTGTTTCGACATCTTGCTCATTGACTATAATACTAACTTCAGCACTAAGACAAATGGAACAGACCCATTTATGAGAGTGTTTCTTAGACGTAGAGGCCAATTTTGTAAACTCCTCATTTGTAAGGTCTGTGCATTTCTTGTGTATCCAACAATCACAGTAGTTACATTTTATTGCTGGAGAATTTGTTCGAATATTCTCCTCGCATACTTTGCATTTATCAACAGGAGCCATTTTTAATAATTATTTACAAAATACTTTTTGATTTGCCCTCGTATGAATAAAACGAGTCGACAAATCAACACGCAAAAAAGAAGGTTTTTTTATAAGGAAATTTATCTTTAAACTGAGAAAAATCGTAAGTTAGTGATATTTATGAACCGTAACAAGTATGTATAATTATAATTATATCTTTATAATCTGAAAGCCACAAAAAATATCCATATATTTATATCATTCACTACAAATTCTAATTTCTAATTTCCAACAAAGCAGTTTTTTAACGTTGATATCAGTTTATTCGAACAGAAAACGCTAAATCAAAATAAAATTCGTCGTTTTCCGCAACCCAAATTTAAAAATTTGCGATTCGCAAAAATATTGGGTGTATGGTGTATGGTGTATGGGGCGGCAATGTAATACAGTAATTTAATGATAAAACAAATTGTATGATGTGTATCTTACAAAAAAAATATAGTGTGCATTTATTTATTTCTCGTTCGTCGCGATTTTTAAATTTCTAACCACGTCCTTCGATTTTTGCCGCCCCTCGACCCTTGCCGCCTCGTGCAGGGGCACGGGTCCTGGATGGTCTACCAAAAGACAAGCTAAAACGTTTCTTGAATATCTTTCAGTAAAAGCTGTTCTTCACAGATGATTCAGGATTGTTTGTGATTCATACATTTTCTTAATATCTAATTTTTCACTAAGGTAGTGATAGTCACGGCTGCTATAATGTGAGTTTTTAACGGGAAATGAACGAATATGTTCTTCTAGTTGCCTGACTAGCCCTCCCGGTTTTGCATTCCCTGGGGTATACCTCTTCTGAAGTGAGTTTTTTTTTGTAAAAGTGGTTTTACACTGTGGTTTGAACTGGAAGATACACAGTATTTATATGATTTACTTTTTGGTTTTGCATTATTTTCACCTACTACCTACTAGGTCGTTTTCTTGAAATTTGTGAACACTCAATTAAAGTTTGCAAATATGCATCTTGTTCATTCTTCGCCTTTAGAGAATAATCAAAAATCTCTAGTCGATCATCTTTGGGAATTTTAAGAAAACAGTTTCAGAGACAACTTCAGATTTGTTCTCAGAACAAATTCGAAAATATTTGACGCCATTTTAATTCATTCCGTTTAGTTTCGTTTTGAAGTTCAATTTAATGATTGGCTGAAATTTATAAATATAAAGGTAATAAAGTTATATAAAATATATATTAGATGAAGAATCCTGGAAAATGACGTTTATGCAGTAGTAGGTATGTCCATGTATATGAAAATAGGTAGTAAATAAACACTGTTTTTTACATTTTTTAGATGCAAGAAAATGCTGTTATAATCTCTTTGATCGGCGATTTTTTTGAAAATGGAAACAATTTACAGCAAGGTAAGATCATTTTTAACTATAGCCAACATTAGTTATCTCCAGTATGTGCGATTTATTGTCAATAATGCAATAAATCGGACTGATAATCTGATTATGTTATCCGACTAAAAATCTCTTTTTTCATCTTTTTGATTTGAAAGCTAGGTTCTTTGGGAATAATGGACGCTTTTTTTAAACAGTATATTTATATTTTATACCTATTGATATTTTTACATTGTTAATTTTAGTATAAACAAATTGTTTTTCTGTTTTCAGGTTTTTGTATAAGGCTCCCGTTTTCATATTCCTGTGTCCGTTTTCTGTCCTTGAAGTTTGCGAATGCGTGTGTTTATTTACAAATTACTGTAAGTCATGCTTATACCTTAACTAATTCATTACGTTAAAAAGTGCATATAATTAACTAATTGGTATTGAAACAATACAATCCTCTATATTTTATATTTATTTAGTCACGTTTGTTTCATATTTCAAATAAATATATGTGAATAAATTATTTTTTGGTTTTATTTATGAAAAGAAAAATACAAAATACATTTGAACTGAAAGAGGGCCCGCCATTGAATAACCGGAAACGGAAATGAAAATTAAGCCATCATGTCAACCTGTCAATTGGAAAGTTAGTTCTCCAGACGACAACGAAGGCTTTCGGTGGCGTATCGTGTTTCCACGATTTAACACAGAGTTGACACTTCTTTCTAGTTAATTATTTTATGGTTTGAACTGGAAGATACACAGTATTTATATGATTTACTTTTTTGTTTTGCATTATTTTCACCTATACCTACTAGGTCGTTTTCTTGAAATTTGTGAACACTCAATTAAAGTTTGCAAATATGCATCTTGTTCATTCTTCGCCTTTAGAGAATAATCAAAAATCTCTAGTCGATCACCTTTGGGAATTTTAAGAAAACAGCGTGACCTACACCTAAAAGTGAAAAATGTCCATAGTGACATTTTGATCAACAAAAAATATGGTTAGTTATCTTACCGGCATGGCTCACCCATTGTCCGTTGATTTACTTTGACGCCTTTATAATTGAAGGGGTTAGAGCAAAAAGGGTATAAGTGCAGAATATATAATTTTGAGTAATCAGAGTTTAAAGTCAATGGCTTTTTGAAAATTCTACGAAATAAAAATATTTTTGTTGTTAAAGCGTGTGACTAACAAAAATAAGTACAAATCCAATCAATAAAGTAAAATTTTGAAATAAAAATTGGTTTAGACAAAATTTTGAATTTGATGTACTTATACCCTTTTTGCACAGACTGAAATAGTAATTTTGTTGAAGTCGATCAAATAAAACTAATTTTATTTTAAAGTAAACATTTTTATTAAAGGGAAACAATTTATTATTCATAATCTGAATCAAGGTCATGATCATCAAGGTCTTCTCCATCATCCGATTCTACATTTGCTTCATTGTTGTTAGTAGTACTGGGTCCTGGTTCTGGTTTAGCAGTTGTTGTTTTGGCCTTTTCTGTTTTCTTTCCTTTAGATTTTTGGTGGATCATGTTTGTGTAAAAAGCATGATAAATAGGTGGAATGTACTCCAGAAGGCTCTGGAGATTATTCCATTTTTCAAGTTTAATAGGCATTGAGGTTTTGTTAGATTGTTGAAGTGTTGATTCTAGGGAAAACGATGGACGTCCAGTGGAATGTAATCCGCAAGAATATTTTAAAAATGGAAACAAATCATTTAGAGTATGTTTAAACTCAAATGAAAATGTTTCCATATATTTGCCATATTTAAAATAAGCAATTTCTCTAAATTTAAGTGACTTTCCTTCAGAGTCTTTTTTAAAATCTTTTATGAGATTGTTTAAGTTTTTGAAAGAGTAATTCCATTTCCTGAGTCATATTACAGACGATAAATTTCTTTGAGGAACGAGCAATCACTGTCCTCTAATGATCAGGAATATACACTTGCGGATTCTTTTTTTTTATTTTTCTCGATTAAGGCAAAGTTTCTGTCACATTCCATGTACGTATGGCCAGGTTCTAAAAATTTATGATGGATTTCTTCTAGATGAGTAGCTTTTGTTAGAAACATAAATAATTTGCAAATGTGTTTATTTTTATTTTGTCCGCCACATGAGTCACTATATGCTATCAGTTTGGTAACATTGGGGAGCAATAACTTAATAAAGTGTATTAAACAGGAACCAATTTCTTCTGATCCTCGACCTGCTACAGTTTCATCCTAAGTGTACATGTAAGCTTCACCAGTAATCAAATTATGGATGCAAAAATTGTATGTCCAAAGTTGGCGTAGATAAAATACCTTTGATGTTGTTAATAACGGAGTAGGTAATGTTTGTTGTAAATCAAAACATATTACAGTAGTATCTGTCATGTTCTTGTGCATTGTAACGTCTAAATCTTTTGCTTCAGTTGCTTTATTGGCTTTTCTTTGGTGGATTCCTAAAGCTATCTTAGCTGAATTAACACTCGCTTCATTGGCTGAATGTTTAATAATATTTTGCAAGCTATCACACCTAGAGCAAGTATCAGTGTGAAGTTTGTGAAAACGTAGATTAAACTCTGTATTAAAAATTCTGCGATAGTAAGACAACTTAGCAGGGACTTTATTATTTTCGACACAGTGTTCTTTATATAAAGAGTAAAGTTTTGTTATATTTAGCT
This sequence comes from Sitophilus oryzae, assembly GCF_002938485.1. NCBI lineage: Eukaryota > Metazoa > Arthropoda > Insecta > Coleoptera > Curculionidae > Sitophilus > Sitophilus oryzae. The sequence goes on along the minus strand of NW_022146309.1, from coordinate 1,177,776 downwards.
CAGGGCATAAGTATCAAGTATTGATATTATTTTTTCGCGAATAGTGGCTTCTGTATCTTGGAAACAGCTTTTATATGTTGAATAACAAAATCTCTAGTGTCTTGGTTAATTTTATTAACACTTGGCTGTTTTCCTCGCTGATCAACCTCACAAATACCTAGAGCATCAGTTTTTTTACACACCACGGTAAAACGCCTATTGCTTATGTCAAAAGTTTAAAAAAAAATGATTTACAAACACGCTTGTTTAGCAGCATAATTTTTGTAGAGAAATTTCGTGGTCTATTAGATTTTTGCCTTTTTGGTTTGTTTTTTATTATACAGGATGATAAATAGGCTGTTTGTAAGTCGTAACTAGGTAATTTATAAAAATTTTCAAATAGTGCCTGCCTATTGGCTTGAGAAATATTTTCGTTGCATTTATACCTGCATGTATGATTAAATACTTGTAACTGCTTTTCTGGGTGTTCTACCCCCCTGTATCCTATGTAACATTTTCCCTCGGTTCTAAGCTTCTTCTTATTATTTCTATTCCATTCAGGCATGCATATTTTTCTTTTTCTATTATATATATTATGAACATGTTGAGTATCAGTTTCTGATTGTTCTGAATTTTCTGATGAGTTTTCAGATAATGAGGTTATATTTGGAAGAAACTCTTCATCTTCATCGGTATGATATGGGTCGTCTGATGAATAATCATCTAAAAAATACCCCAATTATAACCTCAAAATTAACTGCGGTTCCTGTGCTTTCTCTTACCTTCATTACTGGAGTTGTCTCTGTTACTGTTACTGGCCATTTTCTTCTGTTTTAAACTTGCAAGGCACTAATAAATTTTGTTTAGTGCAAAAACGGTATAAGTGCACTTATACCCCTTTTGCAGGGACCGATTTGTTCAAATGATTAACAAGGTTTTATATCTCACCAAAAGATGGCAATCCCGATCGCCCTTCGCGCTTATATCCGTTTTGCTTTGAAAGAAATTTCATTTAGCTAGATGAATTTGTACTTATCTCAAAAATAATAAAAAAAGTCACTTATACCCTTTTTGCTCTAACCTCTTCATTTATATTTCTTATCAGTAAGAAACATCGGCCTAGTCGGCCTTGCAGAATTTGTTGGGTATTTACAATGGTCGAATTGTATAATTACCAGCTTTTATAGCATAAAATCATCTAATAGATAAAAAGTATCGGGTTGATTAGTACCCAATGGCCACAGTCCAAAATTTATCGATTTTTATTTTCTTTGTTTTTATTGGTCGCCCAAGAATTCAGAGTAACAAAAAATATTTTTCAGTAGTAAACCACTATGAAACCAGTTACTACGCATGCGCAAATCCTCAATGTTGCTAGATTGCAAGCTTTTTCTAATTATTCTCAGTAGAAAACAAGTGTTTTTTTGAGTGTTTTCAATATTTATTATTTTAATATTTAATATTTAAGGTGTAAGAGGTACAGCTCTCGTCTACCAATCTAAAGATTGTGAGTTCGATTCCTACAGCCGGCAGTTCATCAGCGTACTATTTTTAATAAAATAAAAGTAGTTTGGGTACCTAGGTCGACTCAGCCTTAAATGAGTACTTGAGATTCACAATTTTGAGTTAATAATAGGCGCTTGAAGCGTAGTGCTAGCCACATAACCTTTCTTGTATACCGAACGGCTCTAGCATGGAAAGCTCTACCTTGTTACTCCCAAGGCGTTAAACGCTATATACGGGAGCTATTATATTATTATATTTAATACTTGCAGCACGGAGTTACAATATCGGTTGATTCAACTCCAATTTTTTCTATTACTGGTAAATGTAGCATACGTAGAGCTGTAATAATACTAATTCTATGATTAATTTTATATTTTCAGGTTTGTCTTGATGAATATCAAAGATTCAGTGTTGTCAATTATGTGCAAAATCGAGGAACTAAGGTTAATATTGGTCAGAGAACAGAAAAAACTAAATAAAATATACATTTTATTAAAATTTTATAATGTTGAATGTTGACCCAATGTCGAAAGAATTTTTTCCACGGCACAATATATCTCAATCAGTCTCAATATAGTTTTTGTCAATCTCTGTTGACAACTCTATATACTTATTTTCATTGTCAATAAAATTAGACATAAATAATACACTAGACTAGATTGATACTAGGTTTAAAAATTACTTTAATAAAAATTCGGAAAATTAAAGGGGGTGTTCAAGATGCTTTTTTTTGGAATTTTTAAATGCTGTAGATCAATATTATGTTCATAATAAGTTTTATAATATTTTATTAAAATTGTTGAATCAGCAACATTAATAGTTATCCTAGATATTGTTAGACCTACCGGTAATTCTAACAGCTCGAGGGAGGAGAGCCATGGTAAGATCCTCACAATAGGAATTGCCCTCAAATCCAAGGAGGCAATAGAGAAAGATATATCTTCGGTAGAGCGGGTAGGAGGGGAAGGAGAGGTAGGAGGGGTAGGGGGTTCAAAAACAGGCTCCTGAACAAAGTGGTGGAGGTTCATTAGAAGCAGGAGCTGGAGCAAGAGCAGGGGCAGGAGCTGAATTTTCGCGGAGTGGCGGGAAATATACAAGGGGGGGGGGTTCGTTTAGGGCAGGTGCCGGGGCAAGAGCACCTGCAGAGCACCTGCAGGAGGCAATGGCACTGGTTCAAGCTGCACCGGAAAATTTGCCAAATTAATGGGGTCCCTCTCTTCACCTTCATCTGGCAAATTATCGTTCCACGCATGAAGTTGCTGGTCGAGGCCTTCAACAAAATGTACCGACTGACGTAGGAAATCCTCGACAGTAAATCTACCGTCCGAGAGTTTGTCCCATTTTTTTGGCTTGATTCAGTCTCAAGTCAAAGACCCTGTTTTTGGTGCATACTCGAAATACCCTTCTTTGTTGTTCTAGCTGCTTAAACTCTATAACTTCGATATTTTGAATATCTATTAGTGTTTCTGAAACGAGTTTATATTAGGTATGTTATAAGGTTAATAAAAATTATAAATAGCTACCCATAAGATCCCATATACCTGGATGCCGGACAAGTTTGCTATTAAGTCGTCGATGATACGACTCCATAACATTATTAGCCCGGTGTGTACATTTAAATACACTGAAGTGTTCTGGGGTAACACTATTTATCCACTGCGTCCTGAGATATTCAAAAAGTGGCCTGAATATCGCAGCTAGTTCTATATCCTCTGAGTTATAAAAAAATAATAGATTGTGGTCGTTGTAAAAGTATTTAAAAATTATTACCTTCAATGTTTCGAGTGCATGAATTATCATGCCAGGAGGAAGCAGAGCCAATGAATAGATCTTCTTTAAAAGAATTCTTTCATTGGGATTTGCCTCAATAGCCCTACAAATTCCTAATTGCTTAGCCTTTCGCAGGACCGCCTGAAAAAAATTAAAAATATATGGCATAACTACCAGGTGATCCGCTATATTTTATTCTGTTATGGGATGTAAAAATAATTTATTACCTGGCAATAATGGAAAAAACAACCATGTAACATTGTATTAGGGTAGGTATTTCGCAGAGACTCAACCAGTGCAACCTTGTAGTCTGTAATAATATTTCCATTTAAAAAATTTGGAAAATGTTGCTGTATGTACGCAAATACTGCATCGTACAATGATTTCGTCCGACTTTCCATGAAAACATGGATTACCGGAAAAGCCTGAAAGCAATTAATAATAATTAATACGATGTAATTCTTAATACCCATAATAAAAGGTATGCATTAGTTCCATTATAACATTAATTATTATGATTATTCATATTTTATTATCAATAAAAACTTACGTGTTCCATTGCCGATGCAAATATAGTAAGTATTTGTACAAAATGCGGCATCCTCGGGACAGCCCTAAAGGTGCCATCCATAAATGAATGGCGTGATCCTGCGAACTTTCCCACAAATTGAGGGTTTCCAAAGATAATCGCATGGCTGTTATTAACAGAGACAATCCCTGCATAAAAAGGCCCCTCACAGCATGTAGAAAATCCAGGAAACTCTCCGGATGCGCATATTTCAGCAAACGTTTGAAAAGATATATCCTCTATTATAGATTCGGGACAACACCGGTATCAGGTCTAAGGAGATACCAAGTTAAAGAGGTGGAGAAAATGGAGACAGATCCTTCACCTCACGGGTATCTCAGCTGGAGACAAGAACAGTGGAAGTCGTGGAAGGGAAGTCGTAGGGGCGTAAGCAGGGGCAGGAGCAGGTTGAGGCTGCACCGGAAAATTTGTCAAATTAATGAGGTCCCTCTCTTCACCTTCATCTGGCAAATTATCGTTCCACGCATGATATCGTTCCACGCTGGTCGAGACCTTCAACAAAATGTACCGACTGACGCAGGAAATCCTCGACAGTAAATCTACCGTCCGAGAGTTTGTCCCAGGCTTGATTCAGTCTCAAGTCAAGGACCCTGTTTTTGGTGCATACTCGAAATACCCTTCTTTGTTGTTCTAGCTGCTTAAATTCTATAACTACGATATTTTGAATATCTATAAGTGTTTCTGAAACGAGTTTATATTAGGTATGTTATAATCACTCCATCCCATACACCTGGATGCCGGACAAGTTTGCTATTAAAAAATAATAAATTGTGCTCGTTGTAAAATTATTTAAAAATTATTACCTGCAATGTTTCGAGTGCATTACTTATCATGCCAGGAGGAAGCAGAGCCAATGAATAGATCTTCTTTAAAAGAATTCTTCCATTGTGATTTGAATCAATAGCCCTACAAATTGCTAATTGTAATTGCCTTTCTTAGGACCGCCTGAAAAAAATGTAATATATATGGCATAAGTACAAGGTGATCCGCTATATTTTATTCTGTTATGGGATGTAAAAATAATTTATTACCTGGCAATAATGGAAAAAACAACCATGTAACATTGTATTAAGGTAGGTATTTCGCAAAGACTCAACCAGTGCAGCCTCGTAGTCTGTAACAATATTTCCATTTAAAAAATTTGGAAAATGTTGCTGTATGTATGCAAATACTGTATCGTACAATGATTTCGTCCGACTTTCCATGAAAACATGGATTACCGGAAAAGCCTGAAAGCAATTAATAATAATTAATACGATGTAATTCTTAATACCCATAATAAAAGGTATGCATTAGTTCCATTATAACATTAATTATTATGATTATTCATATTTTATTATCAATAAAAACTTACGTGTTCCATTGCTGATGCGAATATAGTATTTGTACAAAATGCGGCATCCTCGGGACAGCCCTAAAAGTGCCATCCATAAATGAATACCGTGATCCTGCGAACTTTCCCAGATCCTTCACCTCACGGGTATCTCAGCTGGAGACAAGAACAGTGGAAGTTGTGGAAGGGAAGTCATAGGGGCGTAAGCAGGGGCAGGAGCAGGGACAGCAGCAAGGGCAGGTTGAGGCTGCACCGGAAAATTTGCCAAATTCATGAGGCCCCTCCCTTCACCTTCATCTGGCAAATTATCGTTCCACGCTGGTCGAACCTTCAACAAAATGTATCCTCGACAGTATCCTCTACAGTAAATCTACCGTCCGAGAGTTTGTCCCAGGCTTGATTTAGTCTCAAGTCAAGGACCCTGTTTTTGGTGCATACTCGAAATACCCTTCTTTGTTGTTCTAGCTGCTTAAACTCTATAACTGCGATATTTTGAATATCTCTAAGTGTTTCTGAAACGAGTTTATATTAGGTATGTTATAATCACTCCATCCCATACACCTGGATGCCGGACAAGTTTGCTATTAATTCGTCGATGATACGACTCCATAACATTATTAGTCCGGCGAGTACATTTAAATACACTGAAGTGTTCTGGGGTAACCCTATTTATCCACTGCCTTCTCAGATATTCAAAAAGTGGCCTGCATATCGCAGCTAGTTCTATATCCCTCTGAGCTATAAAAAAAATAATAAATTGTGCTCGTTGTAAAGGTATTTAAAAATTATTACCTGCAATGTTTCTAGTGCATTCATATCATGCCTGGAGGAAGCAGTGCCAATGAATAGATCTTCTTTAAAATAATTCTTCCATTGGGATTTGAATCAATAGCCCTACAAATTCCTAATTGCTTAGCCTTTCGTAGGACCGCCTGAAAAAAATGTAATATCTATGGCATAAGTACAAGGTGATCCGCTATATTTTATTCTGTTATGGGATGTAAAAATAATTTATTACCTGGCAATAATGGAAAAAACAACCATATAACATTGTATTAGGGTAGGTATTTCGCAAAGACTCAACCAGTGTAACCTCGTAGTCTGTAACAATATTTCCATTTAAAAAATTTGGAAAATGTTGCTGTATGTACGCAAAAACTGCATCGTAAAATGATTGGATTACCGGAAAAGCCTGACAGCAATTATTAATAATTAATACGATGTAATTCTTAATACCCATAATAAAAGGTATGCATTAGTTCCATTATAACATTAATTATTATAATTATTTTATATTTTATATTATATTTTATTTATCAATAAAAACTTACGTGTTCCATTGCCGATGCAAATATAGTAAGTATTTGTGCAAAATGCGGCATCCTCGGGACAGCCCTAAAGGTGCCATCCATAAATGAATGGCATGATCCTGCGAACTCTCGGGGGGATCTCTATAATGGGGTAAAAAAACACAAATAATAAAATAAATAATACCATTATCCTTTATTACTACATAATCCTAATGGACATAATAAATACGAAGATTTTTAGTATTTCTTAAAAAATAGGTTTTGGTTGACCCATATCATGTTTAAACATGTTTCCAAAATGAAAGCTCCATCTTGGCTAATAAGAGGAAAAAACTTCCATTCAATAAAAAAAAAGGGTTAGGGATCCTTGTACAACTTTTAATACTCTACAATTAGGGTTGCCACCTTTTTGACAAAAGAAAACCGGCCTTCCAAAAAAACTAAAAATTCCGGATTTTTTGGATGCTAACCGGCCAGGCCGGTGGAAAACCGGCCAGGTGGCAACCCTATCTACAATGCTCTAATTCGTACATCTTTCAGTGGAGCTCCGCCCCAAGCAAAAAATAAGTGTATTTACCTTTAACCAGAGGGATAGAAGTTCCACGTTAAGTAAAAAAACAATGTCGTGTGCCATGAGCTAAAGTGAGGGGCAACTAGAAAGAGAAGATGTAAAATAAAATTTTATTCTCTAAATAATTTAAAAAAGTGTATTTACCTTTAAACAGATTAACCTAAAAATATAATTGTGTTGGCTAGTGATGGGTTGTTATTTAACTATCTGTTATTTTATAACAATTATTTAGAAATAACATAACGCAACCGTTACTACTTCTAAAAAATAACAGATATAAAATAACGACACGTAGAGATCGGCCGCTCGTGAAACGAAAAACGAAGTCGGCGCTCTGCACCGCCTCGAAATTCTATGCTGCTCGAAGCAATTCAACAACTAGTATGGATGGAAAACCTGTTATTTCGGTCAACCATCGATACAGGCGGCGAGACAACGGACAACGGCAGGTGGGGAATGCGCTACGGCGAACGTAGCTGCTTCAGTCGATCCTGTCGACGGTCGTATTGCGCTTATAACAGCTTAAAAATAATAGGATATAAAGAAGCAGGTTTTTGAAACAGTTGCTTTGGGCATAACGCCTGGCCGTCGAGATAACAGGAGTGGGAAAGGAAGGCTACTGCATCGGTCGATTGTCGATGGAAGTTCGAAACAGGTTGGAGAATAACGCATCAGTTGTTTTAGATATATTGTTTTTCAACCTGTTACGAGCATAACGGGCGGAGGTCGAGATATTATGGCGCTGTATGTTTCAGTACGTTATTAAGTTTCAATATTTGAGGTATTTATTTATTCTGAAAAATTTTCAGAATAATATTTTAAAATTTTTTAAAAATGTATACAGGGTGTTCTGAAAATCTGGTCATTGATTAATCACGATCCTGCTTAAAGCCCTTGACGTAAAAGCTGATTTTTTGGAAAACGGATTGACTTTAGGGTGTAGAGGTTCGATAAGAAGGGATTTTCGAAACTCGAATTCAAAGGGGTGAAACCACCCTCAAATATTAGAATATTTTTTATTTAAAAACCGGTGAGTTTTCCGGAAAAACTCTTTAAACACGTATATTTTTATTTCGTTGTTTTACATATTTTAAGATTTTTAAAATATATACAGGGTGTTTCATAAAATGTGACCATTGAGTAATCACGATTCTGCTTAAACTGCTTGACGTTTAAAGCTGATTTTTGGCAAACGGATTGACTCTGGGGTTGAGGTTCGATAAGGAGAGGGTTTCTCGAATCTTAAATTCCAGAGGGGTGAAAACGCCCCTCAAATATTACAATATTTGTTATTTAAAAAACGGTTAGTCTTTCGGGAAAACGCTTGGACACGCATAATTTATTTTGTTTTTTTACATATTTTGAAATTTTTAAAAAATAATACAGGGTGTTCCAAAAAGTTGAGTAATTGAATTAACCACGATTCTGCTTAAACTGCTCGACGTTTAAAGCTTATTTTTTGGCAAATGTGAAAAATTTTATCCAGTTTGTATGTCAATAGAAATTCTTGCTTTGCTTTATCATCACCATTACAAATTATTAATTCGACGCGAACGAAGTCGCGGGTTTTTGCTAGTTTAAGTGTAAAAATTAATTCGAACTCTAGTGTATAGTTGGTTTACTTATGAAGAATATACTACACATTTTTCTTATATTGCTATTTTTGACCACAAATGGTAAAATTATAACTAAGGGCTTCTTGCCCGTCGAGTGAGATGCACCCTGTACACTGCTACGCAATTCAGGATCTACGCCGATCGAGGGGCTTAAAGGCGTAGGTAGATCGGAATGTATACGTATAGACGAGTCGCGGAATTTTGGCTTTTATATCGCAATTTGTAAACAGCGCTTTTTTGTAAACAACGACCGTTTTAGAGAGGGTATTTTAGATAACAATCGATATTTAGAAATTTTTTTAGACACCCTGGAAATACTACCACCGAGCATGTCATTGTAGCAACTTGCAACTGCGTTAATACGCCTGGCGGCGACCGCTTCATACTCTTTCAGATATTTAGCAATAAAATAAAGAAACCTGTTATTTTTAAGCTGTTATTTTAAGCTGTTTTTTATAAATAACTATAACAGTTTCAACTGTTATCTAAAAATAACAGTTTTGCCCATCACTAGTGTTGGCGCATTCTTTATTGATTTGCGGCAAAAAGCACATAATGGATCAGCCAGGTCCAGTATTCTTTCTGCACACGAAACACAAACCATGTAACCACATTCAAACGTAACCTGCTTTCTGTTTAAGTAACACACGTTACACCTCATGGATAAGTGCAATCATCATAAGGTGTGTCTTGCACTGATGGTGTCCAAGCTGTAAGAGATTTGGTTATTTATTGAATCGTAAAATTAGAAACTATCTTTTGAATCTATCCACTTGCCTACTCTGGGAATAGGATTTTCGTATACATTATCCTCATCCTCCGATTTGATCAAATACGGGTGTCGGGGGAAGTGGGATATTTGGTAGAGGGGAAGCAGGATTGTTTGGGGAAGGGGAATGAATTCGGGGATCAGGAAATTCAACCATTTCTGGTTCAGGTAAGTGGGGCGAACTTGGACGTGAGTTAGGAGAATTACCAGGAGAGGATAAAATAGAGGAAGAAGAGTTATCAGGAGAATAATGAGGCCGAAAAAATGAGGTAGAAGGTAAAGAAAAAGAGTTGGGGGTAAGTAAGACGAAGATGGAATTGGAGAAAAAGAGTTAGAAGGTGAATGAGGGGGTACGACGAGCTAAACGTCATTAAAGGAGAATTAGGTGTTAAGTTCGAACAAGATGGAATTGGAGAAGGTGAGTTATTTGGTACGGTACAACGGGTAGGAGGAGGAGGGGTAGGGGGTTCAAAAACAGGCTCCTGAACAACTGCCACAGAAGAATTTAGAGGGGGCTGAAAATAATAAAGTGGTGGAGGTTCTTTAGGAGCAGGAGCAAGAGCAGGGGCAGGAGCTGGATTTTCGCGGAGTGTTGGGAAAAATACAAGGGAGGTGGTTCATTTAGGGCAGGTGCCGGGGCAAGAGCACCTGCAGGAGCAGCGACAGCAGCAAGCAAAATTAATGAGGTCCCTCTCTTCACCTTCATCTGGCAAATTATCGTTCCACGCATGAAGTTGCTGGTCGAGGCCTTCAACAAAATGTACCGACTGACGCAGGAAATCCTCGACAGTAAATCTACCGTCCGAGAGTTTGTCCCAGGCTTGATTCAGTCTCAAGTCGCAGACCCTGTTTTTGGTGCATATTCGAAATACCCTTCTTTGTTGTTCTAGCTGCTTAAACTCTATAACTGCGATATTTTGAATATCTATAAGTGTTTCTGAAACGAGTTTATATTAGGTATGTTATAAGGTTATTAAAAATTATAAATAGCTACCCATAAGATCCCATATACCTGGATGCCGGACAAGTTCGCTATTAAGTCGTCGATGATACGTCTCCATAACATTATTAGTCCGTTGTGTACATTTAAATACACTGAAGTGTTCTGGGGTAACCCTATTTATCCACTGCCTCCTCAGATATTCAAAAAGTGGCCTGAATATCGCAGCTAGTTCTATATCCCTCTGAATTATAAAAAAAATAAATTATGCTCGTTGTAAATGTATTTAAAAATTATTACCTGTAATGTTTCGAGTGCATTAATTATCATGCAAGGAGGAAGCAGAGCCAATGAATAGATCTTCTTTAAAAAATTTATTCCACATTGGGATTTGCCTCAATAGTCCTACAAATTCCTAATTGCTTAGCCTTTCGTAGGACACCCTGAAAAAAAATGTAATGTATATGGCATAAGTACAAGGTGATCCGCTATATTTTATTCTGTTATGGAATGTAAAAATAATTTATTACCTGACAATAATGAAAAAAACAACCATGTAACATTGTATTAGGGTAGGTATTTCGCAAAGACTCAACCAGTGCAACCTCGTAGTCTGTAACAATATTTCCATTTAAAAAATTTGGAAAATGTTGCTGTTTGTACGCAAATACTGCATCGTACCATGATTTCGTCCGACTTTCCATGAAAACATGGATTATGGATTACCGGAAAAGCCTGAAAGCAATTAACGATAATAATTAATACGATGTAATTCTTAATACCCATAATAAAAGGTATGCATTAGTTCCATTATAACATTAATTATTAAAATTATTCATATTTTATTATCAATAAAAACTTACGTGTTCCATTGCCGATGCAAATATAGTAAGTATTTGTGCAAAATGCGGCATCCTCGGGACAGCCCTAAAGGTGCCATCCATAAATGAATGGCGTGATCCTGCGAACTCTCCCACAAATTGAGGGTTTCCAAAGATAATCGCATGGCTGTTATTAACAGAGACAATCCCTGCATAAGAAGGCCCCTCACAGCATGTAGAAAATCTAGGAAACTCGCCGAATGCGCATATTTCAGCAAACGTTTCCAAATTTTGGGGAATATTAGGAGTGTTTGTTCTCCTCCACCTAAGCATGGCACTTCTAATTGAATTGTGGGGCACATGTATCGCAGCATCAGGATATCTGAAACGTGAATGTTAATGACATCGTAATGAGTAAAATGATGCCTTTTGACTAAATAAAATAATTTTGTACAGATTGTTTGTGGTAACTATGTGATTTCCCTCGAAAGATGATAAATTCCGTATAATTAAACATCATTTATCACTTAAAGGTGCCTACCAAGAGTCCTAACTGAAGTTGAAACTAAACAAAGTTTTAAAAATTTATGTTATTTTTTTAGAATAGAAATGGGCATAAATAATACAAAATATTAGGTAACTGGTCGATTTTAGTTGTATTCTGATCTTGCACTTCAGTAAGTTTTTCCAAATGCTGAATAACAGTCTCGAAACGGTTCCTTGAATCTGTTGGAGCTGCCTCGACATTCCTTGCATGTGTTGGAGTTGTGATTCTAGAGGCAGTTGGTAAAGAATTTTAGGTAGAGAACTGCGATGCATTATTAAGTCTTAAAATATTGCTTGGTGCAGAACTTGGGGAACTATTCCGGGGCACACTTAACTTTTGTAAAACCGGTATCGGTTGGGCTCTGTCCTAAAATTCAACAATATCGTAATATCGTTTCCTTTTCCTATATTTATGAAAATTTTCTAAACGGAGTTCCTAAACTCCTCTATCAGAATTTGTGTAATTTTGATAATTTGACCACTTATTTTTACTTACAACGTTTATCTAATGTCAGCTTAATGAGGAAAATACATGTTTTTAAATAATGGTTTTAAAAAATAGTTCATATAATTACAAATTGAACAAAAAAAAATCGTTGAAATCGGTTAAGAAATGCCTCTAATATAAAATAATTAAATATTGTTAATTTAAATGGCCGGGCAAACGCTCTCTACCGCGCCTTGCCGCTGTGACGTCACCCGCCGTTCTTCTGGTTGAGTGGAGCCAGACGCGTGTTTATTTTACACAGTTTGCTTTTAAACGCTGTTGAATCCGAGTCAAAATTTTAGTTATTTGTGTTAATTAATACATAATTAGTAATTAGTGATATTTATAAATAGTAATGGATGAGCGAAAACAGAAAAAAAATGGTCCAAGGCTTTTTTGTCTCTAGAAGAGATGAAAAGAAAAACGTTAAATTATCCTCTATTTTTACGATTTATTGTTGTGAAGATCATTTTGATGTAAGTTCATATATTTATGTATATTGTCTTACATAGGTATATGAAATTTGAATGTGTACAGCGTTATTCATTATATTTTGACACCCACATACAGCCTTAACTGCAAGTTTTAGAAGAAAACATTAAATAAAAAAGTTGCATGGTTTTTCATATACTCTCTTTTAAAATTAATTCTAGTTATACAGGGTGTCTCAAAAAAGGTGGTCCAGAAAATAGTAGGTATTTTTCGCTTTTCAACGGTCAATATTTCGTAAACCTTTGAAGATAGGTATAGGATATTATACATGAAATATATCTAGAATATCTAGAAATTTCCGAAGAATCCAAAAATATATAGTGTGTTTCACTTAAAAAAGTAACTTAATTTTGGCGTTTGCTTATGGGACACCTTGTATAATATTTTAATTACTGATAAACAATTTATTTCCTATAATTTCGTAAAAAAACAATCTTTCAAAATAACAAGGGTAAGGGGGTGTCAATATATAAAAAAATTCACAGATTTTGCAACATGCGCAACCATCATAGGCGTATTGAAAATACCAGACACAAGTCGGCGGTTGTCGACAATCACCTATTTTATTACATTTTATATTAACTTGTGGCGTCATTTGGGAGAGTTTAATAGAAATATAAAAGAACTAAACCTTGTTCGTTGGAAAGCAATTTGATATTCGTGACGTCAGCACTCCGGCAGTCTAACGTAAACGTATCATTGATCGCTATTCACAAATATATTGCAGATACGTATAGTGAACAAGTTTAACGTTCGCAACGTTAAATAATTTTGATATCGTGATGGTTTGATTTTTATCGTGATGGTTTTGTGTAAAGTGAAGAATTTAGTGAGGAAAATATTAATGATGGATATGAACGTGTGCGGATTCGTGATTGGTCACGATCACGGTCACGACACTATGACGGGCTCCTATACCCACGTAGGAGCCCAAAATATGCAAAAAGGGGGTCAGTTTAGCTGGTTTAGCTTAAGTTTAGATTTGGTCTATATTTCTTATTAATGCAAAACCAACTAAAACCTAATTCTAATCTAACCTAAACTCACTTCTTCTTTTGCATATTTCGGGGTATTACCTGGGTATTCCTAGGTTTAACCAATATTCGAACTTAGGTGTAAATTTAAATGTATGGATGGCCCATAAATTTATATTCGCCGTACAAAAAAAATACTTTTCACCAATTTTCACAATAAAAATTAAAAGTTATAAATCATAATATTTTTTTATAGAAATGAGGGAATAAGGGTAAACGGGGTGCCGCGCTGGTACACCAAGAAGATACTTGGAATGTAAATGTTAATTTATACTCGAATGGAGTTGCCTCACAGTATAGGCATATTTTGAACCCCTACCGTGCATAGTTACTGTAGATAAAAATAAATTAAAATATAGTTGGCTCCAACGATAATTTAGTTTGCAGCTTTTTTTCATCATGCCTAATAAAAAACCGTCACAACCACTACTCATAGTATGTACCTGTGTATTTTTAAACATCATTATGAAATTAAAAATACATAGGTGCCCATAATATGAGTAGCGGTATTTTTTTTTCGTTTCATCATAACGGATTTTGTTGTGCTGAAAATAAGCAGCAAAATATATTATCGATTGCAACAACTATACCTAGTTTACATTCAGTATGTCCAATTAATATAGAACATTATAACTATGCATCCTTTTAAAAATTTGCTACGAATATATTTTGATAGTTGATTTTTTGAAATTATTTGTTAGCTACTTAAACAAAACAGACCCATAATAATTTAAATCTTTATCATTCAAGACTTCCAAGAATTATGAAGTAATCTCACGTCAAAATTTTTAAAATTATTGCAATACAATGAATTTCTTGTTTTCTTGTATGAGTTTCAATCATTTAAATATAAATGATTGAAACTCATACAAGTTTACCATAATTTAAACTTAAGATAGTCCCTAATTATATTAGAATATAACACTTACGAAGTTAATAAATATTAACTATTTCTACTTATTTTTAATCATTTAATAATTCTGATAAAAACACGCTTGATTTTTTTGTTTTAGAAATCGTACGGGCTATAATAATTAATATGACTATATTAAGAATACTTAAATTAAAATTTATTTGAAGGAATGCTACTGCATTATAATAATTGTAAAACACGTATGTAATAATAACTCGGAATAATATAATAATTATTTAAAACTGCTCATCGCGTTATCGAAAATATCTTTTATTTAGTCTTGTCAGTATTATTTTATTAGCCGTTTAGGTATAGTTTGATTTCAGATAATGCAGATTTTAATGTGCCATTTGTGGTTTTTTTAATGGATTTTTTTTGCATATTTGGTACATTCTATGAAATGATTTTAAGTGCTCCTGACCATTTTTCAATTATTAAAATGCCTATTTAGATACATTTTAAATGAATTAATTAATGTATAGTATTATGAGTTGTTTTTTATGAGATGTATTTTTCTTATAAAACGTATATTACGTATCTGGCCAAACTTCAGGAGGTGATTCTTTGAGTGTTTTAAGGTAAAAAGTTCATTTAAACATGTGTCCGGGAATGTATAATTATAAAGATACAGGGGTCAAGCTGTTTTCTAATAGACCTTTTTTATTAATATCCCAAAGATCCGTTGGCCGATTTTGTTGAAATTTCGCCATGTTGTGAACTTTGATTAGTTAGCACTAATTAAATGATAATTATTATTTACAACAATATTCAGATAAAATCTTATCCCAATAAATATTTAGCAATGCCTTGGATTCATGTGTTTTTACGCCTGTTGGCGGTGGAAACCATGCATGCTTTTTCTTTGGCCTAAGTTGTTAATTAAAAAAATAATAATCATAAAAAATATAGGTCCTAATAGCCTAAATTTTAGCAAAATGTATCAGCAGATCCGATGAGATCCGAGTTATTATGTTTTGGAACTTAATGGTTTAATTAATTATTCCCTTTAATGCATTTACATATTCTACGCGCCAAGAAAAAATATTGCATTAGTCTAAATTTATTATTTATGTGATTCCACGATTTCACGTATAATTTGCCCCTTGCTTCTCATACGGAAAGAGCTAGATTAAAATAGCCAAACTGTACGTAACAACCCATATGCCTTGACGCATATTCTTTTTTATAATAATATGGGCTTTCTTTATCCGCCGGCCCAGACAAACATCCATATCCATAAAATAGTTGGCCCACACACACACACACACACACACTGATAAATTAATAAGACCTCATTTCGGCCCTCAAACGTCCTTCGATGATCAAGGCCGGCTAAACTATCGACTTACGTGTTGACAAGTTGATTAGGCAGGTTATTGAACTCGTGTGGCATCGAGCATGTCGTTTTTTCAAAGATGGGTCCCATATAAACGCGGCCAGAAGTATTTTCAATACTAAAAACTGTCTTTTTCACGCTATGCTCTGGAGTTATTTTTCCACGTACTCAACAAATATTTTTGTCTCTTTTCACTTCTACATAACCTACAGCATTATCTCCATACGTCTCCCTACCTGATCTGAAAAATAAGTTTATAACATTAATATTTATAACCATATAAAAGTTCGTAACAGTAGGTACCTACTTATACTTAAATATGCCTCAGTACTACAAAGAATAAATGTTACATACCTCTCTGTTTTTTTCCTCATAATTCAGCACCAATAAATTGGGAATTTGTATTTATAAAAGCAGCCAATATAAAAGCATCGACTTTTGGCAAGTTATCTGATTGTGCTTTTACAAACCCGGAATCTGCCATTACTTAAAAAAATTCTCAGAACACACAACACATACAAATAATACTGCAAAAAAGCATAAAAAGCTCCTTCAATCAACGCTAAAAGCAACAAAAATGTCTTAGTACGCCACCTAAATACGTACATAAACGGAACACGTCTGGCTGCTGCTGGCCATCGCGCGTCGACGAGAACGGCGGGTGACGTCAGACCAATAGAATACCGTTTCAATTCGCGAGGCGTCGTTTGCGTTATCCATAGTATTCTAATGGCCCTTTTTTTAAAATTGTGGTACTGCTTTCAAGAATTTTTTTTTTGCATTTACACATATTTATTCTAATAAATTGAACAGTTTCTGGCGAAAAATAAAATATATGCATCTTCCTCATTGCGCGCGTTAATCAATAACACTATGCAGATGATGAAGTTTACTGATGGCAAAGAAGATTATAGTTACACAATAGAAAGTTCATCCTGTCATTTCGAGCCGGGCTCCATCGATTTTTCGCAACGTTTCAGAAAGATATTCGATTGATCCTCGTTGATTCTGGCCTATAGAGCGAGGACCCATCGATAAGAAAAATCGGTGTCGATTTTTGGTTATAAAACGAATGACAGGATGAGCTTTCTATGGTGTAACTATAATCTTCTTTGCCGATGGCGATCGCATTGTGACGTTCATACAAGCTTTCATTTAAATAAACTGTATGTACATGTCATTTAAAGACCCCACAGATAACAATTGAAAGGTATAGGTAAACGAATTTAGTTAATTTTAAGAGATATACCTTAAAGTTCAGGTTATTTAAAGATTCTTCCTTTGGAGAATTGGAATCTTCATTTTCGGAGGCAGTAGAAGTTGATTTAAGAGATGCAACATTATTAATGCTGCCTGATGAATTATTTTTACTTGGTTTTTTATCAATATAGGTAACATAAATAAAATTAATGTGTATTAATTTTTTAGTTGGAAAATACTTGCCTTTTGCTGGTGCTGCGTCTGTTGTGCCCATCTTCATCAGTACTGGAAGAACTGGGCCACATGTTAGTTACTTTAAATAAATAAATGCCTTTATTGTCAAAAAATTTTTCAATTTGTAGACAAAGGTAAACTAAACAAACAAGGTACACAAACAAACAAACAAACAAAATATAATACAAAACATTATACAATGTTATACAATAAATGCAAGCATTTTTTTCTTTTTAGCTTTTAACTTTTTATTTCTTCCTCTCGATGCACTAAAACTGTATGGTAACAAATAATTAAATATTTGCACGCAGATTAATTACTTACCCTGACTTAGTAGACTTCGTTTTATTTATTATTTTCGCACTTTTTGGTAAAGGAGTGTAGATCAAATTTTGGTTTGAGGGCGTGAAAATTAGAAAATAAAAACATTAAACTAAAAGAACAAAATATACATATATAAAAGTAAAGTACTTACAAATAATAGAAAAACAATTAAACTAAATTAAGTGTGGGAGACCTAGATGTCGAGGTGGCTGGATGACGCTACGTCTGTAAACAAGCATAAAAACATTACCTGAGCAACCAATTTTACATTAATAAAGCGTATAATATTTAATGGACACTATTCATGTTAATTAGCTCAGTTTCCAGATAGGTTTGTTCGTTAGTTAATGCATTCTCTGATAAATGAAACCAAAGAACTATAAAACAAAATCGTAGACAGTAGAAAATATAAGATATAATATAATACATACATATGCATATGCATATAAAAATATACACACATACAAATATACATACACGCAGAGACTAAATCAGAAGCAATGGATATACTATAGCTAGGGTGAAGTCATTTTGTGTGCACACGGTACGAAGGGATGTCAACGCGCGACGTACTAATCTTCTACCACCAGCGCTAATTACCAGGTACGTGCAATGAGACCAAGGGAAGTCAAC
The DNA here is from genome assembly GCF_002938485.1 of Sitophilus oryzae. Classification (NCBI taxonomy): domain Eukaryota; kingdom Metazoa; phylum Arthropoda; class Insecta; order Coleoptera; family Curculionidae; genus Sitophilus; species Sitophilus oryzae. The sequence goes on along the minus strand of NW_022146309.1, from coordinate 1,159,373 downwards.
GCGCGAGGTCTCTGTTACAAGATAATGAGCTACAGACCTAAAAGCGTACTAAAAGGCCGAAACACTGAAGGGACGTGTACGCGCGACAGTGCTGTATACTTTATGCTTTACTTATATCTCTGGTAAATAAAATAGTTCAAGACAATAAACAATATACAGTTGTAGAATAGTATTAAGAAATAGATAAAAATGGTATGCTCTGTGAACAACTCACCCTATTAATTTGACTTCTTATTTCAACACAAGAACACCTTCGACTAGCACAGGGAACGGTTGCTTTGGAAATGAGAGAGGACAGTTCCTTTAGGAGTTAGAGTCATCGAGGTACCATAAAGCTCTGGGAATTTCCTGTCGTAAACGACCCTAAAGGACCAGGCAGCGTAAATAGACGAATTTATCCTGTTCTTAGGTTTTTAGTATTGACAATACTTCTGGCCGCGTTTATATGGGACCCATCTTTGAAAAAACGACATGCTAGAAGCAACATGGGTTCAATAACCTGCCTGTCAACACGTACTTAAGTCGATAGAGGGAAGGCCGTTCAAATCTGGACCGGCGGATAAAGAAAGCGATATTATTTTAAAAGAAAATATTATGTCAAGGCATGGGTTGTTAGGTACAGTTTGGCTATTTTAATCTAACTATTTCCGTAAGGGGCAAATTATACGAGAAAGAGCAGAATCACATAAATAATAAATTTGGACTAATTACGATATTTTTTTATATGATTATTATTTTTTTAATTAACAATTTAGGACAAAGAAAAAGCTTGCATGGTTTCCACCGCCAACAGGCGTTGAAACAAATGAATCCAAGGCGTTGTTAAATATTTATTGGGATAAATTGATAAGTTTTTACCGTTTGAATATTGTTGTAAATAATAATTATTATCATTTAATTAGTGCTAACTTATCAAAGTTCACAACACGTCGAAATTTCAATAAAATCGGCCAACGGATCTTTGAGATCTTAATAAAAAATTCACAGATTTTGCAACATGCCCAACCATCATAGGCGTATTCAAAATACCAGATACAAGTCGGCGGTTGTCGGCAATCACCTGTTTTTTTACATTTTATATTAATTTGTGACGTCATTTGGAAGAGCTCAATAGAAATATAAAGAACTAAACCTTGTTTGGAAAGCAATTTGACATTCGTGACGTCACCACTCCGGCTGTCTATGGTGCGTCCAGACCTGACGAGCCGAGCGCGAGACGAGAGCAAGACAAGAGCGAGATAAGCGCGAGACGAGAGCGACACATTTTCTATCCATTTTTTACGCCAACCTGACACGAGACAAGCCGAGTGGGATCATAGTGAAAGAAAGCCAAACACATATTAAATTGCAATTGAATATAACAAACGATGGCCAAATAATAACGCATACAGTAATAAATTTTTGTATCTTTAATATGATATTCGGTCTTTAACATGGTATTCATCGTCGGTTTTCCCCCCTTCGGCTGTTTTTCCCTTTATCCCTTCCACGACGTTTTTTTACATAATGCGTTTTTTAACGTTTTTAGAACAAAATGTTAAATAAAAAAGTTATTGGTAAGGTTAAGAAGCACATTTTAACATTACTATAGATATACAGGGTAATTCAAAAAAGTGTTGAGGATATAACATATTTTCTATTGGGAATACCCTATTTTTTATTTTATTATTGGGTTATACATACGTACAATTCGGTAACTTTTCTTGTCATTTTTTGATATTATATATCTAAAATTAATAGATGTTGTAATAATTCAATTTGTTTAGAGAAATGTTCGATTTCGGTAGGGTAAAAATTATCAGACATAAAATTTGTAAATTCTATCAGAAAAAATGATAATACATACGGTGTATGATTTAAAAATTTGAGATTTCTTAATTTTAAATGGTCGAAATTTATAAATCAGACCTAATATCTCGCAGTCGGGCGGGCCTACCAACAACACGTCCAGACTTTCGAGCTTTCTTTGATCGGCCGTTGGAAAAGCGACAGGGGACGGATAGCAACGAGGCTCCGTGGGTTGACTCGCGACGCTCTCGCGAGACTCGTCCACACAGCGAATTTGGAATTTCTCGCACTCCTCGCTAGATATTTAATTTTTATCGTGATGGCTTTTTATGAAAGTGTATACATAGAATTAATTGCATTAATTTGCAATAGCACTTCGAACCCACAGTTTTGTTATGGAGCCAGATTAGACCAATCAGAATGAGTATTATGTTACCGTAAAAGCCCGAATATTGGTTAAACGTAGAGTTGCCCACGTAGGAGCCCGAAATATACCAAAAAGTGGGTCAGTTTCGGTTAAGTTTAGATTAGGTCTATATTTTTATTAATTCAAAACCAACTAAAATCTAATTCTAATCTAACCTAAACTCACCCCTTCTTTTGCATATTTCCGGCTATTACCTGGGTATTCCTAGGTTTAACTAATATTCGAACTTACGGTGTAAATTTATGGAGGGCCCATAAATTTAAATTCGCCATACAACAAAATTTCACCAATTTTCTCAATAAAAATTAAAAGTTATAAATCATACCATTTTTTATAGAAATGATGGAATAAGGGTGAACGGGGTGCCGGTAGACCAAGAAGATACTTGGAATGTAAGTGTTAATTTATACACGAATTGAGTTGCCTCACAGTATGGGCATATTTTGAACCCTTACCGTGCATAGTTACTGTAGATAAAAATAAATTAAAATATAGTTGGCTCCAACGATAATTTAGTTTGCAGCTTCTTTTCATCATACCTAATAAAAAAAACCGTGACAACCACTACTTATAGTATGTACCTACATATGTATTTTTAAACATCATTAAGAGATTTAAGTATAAAAAGGTATTGATGGTTTTTTGTTATGAGGAAAATAAGCAGCAAAATATATTATCGACTGCAGCAACTATGTATTCCTAGTTTACATTCAGTATGTCCAATTAATATGGAATATTATACCTATACATGCTTTTAAACATTTTCTACCATTATATTTTGATACTTGAGTTTTTGAAATTATTTGTTAGCTTCTTAAACAAAACAGACCCATAATAATTCAAATCTTTATCATCCAAGACTTTCAAGAATTATGAAGTAATCTCACGTCAATTTTTTTAAGTTAACAAAAATATGTCTTTGCATACCTTGCAATTAATATATTTGGTCTAATTTATCAGTTCTGCATCATATCCGAAATTCAGATTGTGTGTGACACAACGAAGAGTGAACGTGCAACGTGAAAGACAAGAAAAATGGCAAGTAAAAAAAATGTAAAATTTTAATTATTAATTACACAGTCCTTCCCTTGAGTTCTTCTGCCTAAAATCTATATTGCCTTCCCTAAGATTTTAAATATAAATGATTGAAACTCATAACAAGTTTACCGCAATTTAAACTTAAGATAATTATTTAATTATTAAATCCATAATTATATTAAAAAATAACACTTACGAAGTTAATAAATATTAACTATTATATACATCATTTAATAATTATTCTGATAAAAACACGCTGGATTTTTTATTTTAGAAATCATACAGGCTATAATCATTAATATGACTATATGTATTAACAATACTTAAATTAAAATTTATTTGAAGGAATGCTACTTGAAGTATTAACTCGGAATAATTATTAAAAACTGCTCATCGCGTTATCGATGTCGGCGTCTTGTGACTGTTGTCTGGCTGATTGGCCGTTTAGGTATCTATAGTTTGATTTCAGATAATGCAGATTTTAATGTGCCATTTGTGGTTTTTTTATTGGAATTTTTTTTACATATTTGGTATACTCTATGAAGTGCTCATGTCCATTTTTCAATTATTAAAGTGCCTATTTAGATACATTTAAAATTAATTAATTAGTGTATAGTAATTGAATTATACAATATTCAAACGGTAAAAACTATCAACTTATCCCAATAAATATTTGACAACGCCTTGGATTCATTTGTTTTAACGCCTGTTGGCGGTGGAAACCATTCTTTGTCCTAAGTTGATAGTTAAAAAAATTATAATGATATAAAAATATATGGTTATTAGTCTAAATTTATTATTTATGTAATTCTGCTCTTTCTCGTATAATTTGCCCCTTGTTTCTCATGCGGAAATAGTTAAATTTAAATAGCCAAACTGTACCTAACAACCCATGCCTTGACTTTTCTTTTAAAATAATATCGCTTTCTTTATCCGCCGGTCCAGACTCGACTTTGCCCTATTCAACTACGGTACTACGGTACCCTATTCAACTACGGGTATGTGTTGACAGGCAGGTTATTGAACCCATGTTGCTTCTAGCATGTCGTTTTTTCAAAGATGGGTCCCATATAAACGCGGCCAGAAGTATTTTCAATACTAAAAATGTCTATTAGGAAACATCTTGACACCCTGTTAAACACCTGCTCTTGTTTCGCTCTTGTTTTGCTCTCGTCTCGCGCTCGGCTCGTCAGGTCTGGACGCACCATAGACTGCCGGGTGCTGACATCACGAATGTCAAATTGCTTTTCAAACAAGGTTTAGTCCTTTTATATTTCTATTGAGCTCTTCCAAATGACGTCACAAATTAATATAAAATGTAAAAAAAACAGGTGATTGCCGACAACCGCCGACTTGTGTCTGGTATTTTCAATACGCCTATGATGGTTGCGCATGTTGCAAAATCTGTGAATTTTTAATTAATTATTATTTAATTATTGTTTAAAATATTATTTGAAAAATAACTGCCTCTTACAGGAGATTCCAATGAACACTCGGAAAAGTTGTTCATTTCGGATGGACCGTCATCTTGATTTATCAGCTCTGTATTAGTGTCACTGGAAAAAACATTGTGTAAAAATCAATGTAATAATACATGTATGTAAGTATACTTTGAGGTACATATATTCTTTTTTTATGTCAATTAAAATTTAAGGATTTCTTTACCTATCATGACATTCATCAGCAAATTCCCCTCCTATGACTTCATTATTGAATTTGTGTTTATGATTTCTCTTCGAACCAAAGATAACGCTATACCTACTGATTCGGAACTAGAATCTTCTAAAATTTGTGGAAGTCGTTTTTCACAATTTTCAACTCTAAAACAAATAAGATATATGTTATTATATCAATAGGGGAAGGGTGTAATGAAAGAGCCAGTTTTAAAAAAAGGGATCAATAATGTTGAAATATATAAATAAATAAAAAAAATAGTGTAGTACATAATAGTTACATTTATGTAAGTAATGACTTGGAATATTTTCCAAAACTAATAATATTTTTAGACTTATAATCATTTAGAAAAATAATGAAATTCGACTTTTTCATAACACACGGGCCTTGAAAAAACCAGCTAAAGTTATAAAATAGCCATATTTTTCTATATACAGGTCTGGAATTTTACTTTAATAAAGATATTATTTATTAATCATCTTAAGATAGAATTTCATATCTTATATAATTATAAATTGTTTTATATAGTGCCAACTCTAGATAAATATAAATTTAAATCTGAGAGACATAAGCCGCTTGAGATCAATCATTGCAAACTGTCTAGGTATGCTCTTTTTAAGAACTAATATAATGCTAATTAAGAAACGTAACAGAAGAATTCAAAATTAAAACAAAAATAAATAATTCGAAAAACTGAAAAACATTTTTGGCAAAAATAATGCAATTTCCCTTTTAGGCCACAAGATTCCTGCGCCCAACCGCTACAAACTTTGCATTGATACCAATCTTGATTGCTGTTACTATAATGTTCATTGCATGCTACACAATTATTACTCTGTCCTCTTCCGCTCTGATTTTTATCCTTAACTGATGTCTTTTTGATTTATCTGAGTCTGAATCATTATTTATTTTCATAAACTCTTTTATAGATTTCTTGTAGTCATTCTTTTTACATTTTTCTTCATTCTGGCATTTATGTCCTTCTCTTCTATCTTGTTTTAACATTGAAAATGTTTCTGTTATCCTATATAAGGGAGCCCAAATCGAATTAAAATGCTACATTTGCCACACCATGACGTCATATATACAAGGGTATAGGAAATCTCGGCGCAGCGGCGGCAGTCGGCCAGCGCGCGCAAAAACCATTACATCGCTAATTGTTTATTGATATATCTTTATTAGTTTAAAAGCAAAAATATGGGGTTTGCTTTGTTACCTTGTCAAGACATAAGCGAAACTTTTAAATTGTTTCTTTTTTTCATTTAGGTCTTCGTTTTTCGTTAAATGAAAGTTATATTAAAAAAAATCTATTTTTAAACCAAATTTTCGCATGATTGAAATGAGTTATTCATGTTTAAAGTTTTTTTGGTCATAAACGCTAATGGAAATGTTTTTTTGTAAATAATTATAAAAAATTACTCCCTACGAAGACTTTATTGTGTACTGGATCAAAACATAAGTATTTGTTTTCTCTATACGGTGGTATTAATATATCGATTTTTGATGATTGCCCTTTTACCCGGTCTAATTTTGTACTACTTTCGGAATAAGGGTCCCCATATCATGTACTGTACTTCCATCCCTGAAAAATTCAGCTTGTGACACCGAAGTGAGACGTAAAGTCAAAATTAGCTTTAATGTACCTACATCATAGGTAGGTGTAGGTACTCTAGGTATATTCTACCTAGACAGTAGCTGACAGTAGTAATTAATTTGTTATCCAATAAGTAGTTGTCATTATATAAGTTTAATCATCTTATACCTCCTACAACGGTAGGTTTTGGATTTTTTCCTGATTGGTTTTTCATGATTGGTTTGGATTAATTTATTATACACCCCTTAACCCAAACACTCCAAGGAGGATATTTCGTGACCCTTTATTTAAAGTGGACAAGCTTTATTAGTCAATGTTTTAATTACCCAGCGTCTTTAATAAAAATCTAATGTAATTTTTCATAGAAATGATCTGACATAAAAGCAAATTTTATCTAAAAACTTTTTGATTATCTACAAGGAGTAAACCGCTGACAAATGTCTGTATACTAATGCCAAAGTAATGCCAAAAATACAAATTAAATACCAAAATTTCTCATATAATGCCCCACTAATGCCAAGCTGATTCCAATATAATACCACTAATACCACGAATAATATGTAACACATTTGTTTAACGAATTAACCTGTAACAATAGTGGTAGGTACGTGCACAGATTTTTTCCTAGGTAACTTAAAAGTCGTTAAAAAGTGTAATTATATTTAATGTGGTATATTATTTTGTGGATCTCCCAAGCTCACCTGATGATGGAGTAGGGCTCCGAAACCGGTAGTGAGAGCAGGTTGATCCGCATTATGACAAACACAGCGTAGAATTAAATTTCTATATTAGCAGTTAAGTGGCAAGAATCCTTATATAATTTTATTATATTTAAAGATATAATTCCAACTAATTGCATTATAAGGCCAATAATGCACAAGTAATACCATTAAAATTTTAGCCTTTTTAATTTGTGTAACATATTTCTTTCAAAAATTAACCTGTAACAATAGTGGTAGGTACGCGCACAGATTTTTTCGCTAGGTAACTTATTAAGTCGTTAAACAGGCCTATAAAAGCTATAACAACATAGGTAACTAATATTTATAATTTCATTCGAGTTTTAATCTCAAATAATAAATGTTTTTACTGGTGTATTTCTGAAGTGTTCATTATTAAAAGTAGATATTCTTCAAGTTATGTGAAGTAATAAGTAATGTTTCCGGTGAGACCGCGTATATGTCACCGGATTCTGGTTAGTATAATTTTTTCTATATTTTTCTTTCAAAATAACACTAATTTCTTCTTATTCTTTTAAATATTACAGTGTTTCTTTTTCCTAAAATGTTATACTTAATTTTCGCTTAAAATTAAAAAATCACAAATGGAGGAAAATATAAGTTATTGAATAAAGTTTATACAAATCACTTTACCATAACAAAAAAGTAAAAACATGTCATGGCGGAAGATATTCAGGTGGCATTTCACATATTTATCTATTAAAATCGAGATTAAAATAATAAACTTGCGTAACATGTTATAGATGGGATAGAAAGTTTCAGAATCGATTAATACGCAATACGCTACGCAGTCAACTTGTTCCTATGCGCGGATGAGCGTCTTCAAGACTCTTCCATTGGCCAGGGTCACGACGCCGCGCGGCCGAAGAGGAATCGGCCTACGTTTGGCTAAACAGGCTGGACACGGTGGACTACGATATTGGCGAGTCTGAATATTTATAAAAATTTGCAAAGTAAAATATGTTGGAAGAATAATTAATCCATACATATATAAAAGTTCAAAGGGTTTTTTTGTTGCATCCATCCCGCCGAACCCGCTTCACCAATCTTGATGATTCTTTTTTAAATGAAAGGTATATATGTGTAGATTTGTTATGAAGTATTTTTTATAGTGCTTAATGGCTATTTCTTTGTGTAAAACGACTAAATGCTACCTGAAAAACACCTACACACAATACCTCCAGAAATAAATTATTTGTCATTGTCAGTGGTGTGTCATTGTCAGTGGTGTGATTAGCACAAATGTTCGTTTAAACGACATTAGTGAATGAGCTACACAAAGCGATTTTAGGAAATTCATCCTCTTAGAGAGTAAAATTATGTCGGAACAGTTTGTTGTATGAAAATTCCTTATTATTTGGTCTAGAAGAATGAAATCCTACAAAAAGAACTAGAAGAAATTTTTGAAATTCATCAACCAAATGGATAAAGTTAGTAAAAATTTATATAAAACTTGGTGACCTCTGGATTATACACATAAAAATTGGCACAAAGATAAAGCGAATTTATGAAATTTGTACACTTAGGGAGTAGAATAGGGAATGAAAGTTTGCTTTACGAAAATGCAATACTATAACATTATAAACCAGACAGTATAAAATTTTATACAAGGGTTTATTTAGTGACATCATAACGAAATATATCTTCCTCAATTATCCTTCAAAGAATAAAAAATAACCTATAAAGAGAGTATTAGTGCTCTTAATAAATAAAAAAAAATGAAAAATATAAAACATCTATGCTCCCTAGCTCTCTATAAAGAAGTAAAAAATCATTTAAATCAATGCATGAACGATTAGAGGTGTAACGCGAACGTAGTCGCGGGAAAAAGCTAGTAATTTATTAAATTATTTTATTTAACTCATTAATTTTCATTGAAAAGGAATGTGTTTAAATGGGGTTTGCCTTTAACAGTTAAAAAATTATATCGTAAAGTGTAACTTTCCGTAAGAATTCTTTATCTGTCATCGATCATGATCTGTCATCATGTTAACCTGATGTTTTGTATGTTATTTTGTTTTTTTTGCTTGTTTGTTTTACGGATAGGTGCGATCGCATAATTAATAATAATAATAATAATAATAGTGTTTTATTGAAAAATATACAAATATTGATAATGTTTTATTTAATGTTAACATTACTACTTTTTCAGTGAATCTTTAAATCTGTTGTTTTTTGTTAAGTTCGTTATTTAAACATATGTATGTAATACACTCATATTAACACTAATCATAATTTTACGTTTTTATTCATCATTTTCAATGCCCCCCCGGTTGCATCTTTGTAAAGGACTGTGAATTTTTTTTCAGGAGTATCCGTTACAATGGCAGATGACATTTTCCGACTCAGATGACATTTTTCCTGGGACCTGCCTTTGAAAATGGTCGAATCATTTGTGGTGATGTAATTTGTTGCGCTGATGTGCTTGCAACTAAAACTATAGATATTGAAGCAGGATTAGCTAAAGGAGATCTTAAATTATCCTGGGAAATAATTTGTTTCTTTGTATTTCCAGAAATTAGAGATGGAGGCGTGTGGGGCAAATTTTCTTCAATTTCAACCGCATTGCTATTATCATTTTCTTTATCATTTTCGACTTCAGCAGATGGATCAGATCTATCAGTCACAAATGATGATAGAAAATCTTCTTCTGAGTCATTGGAAGGAGGTGTCATAGGTGATGGTAATGGAGATTCAATTATTTCATTACTATCCGACAGCTGTAGTTTTTGTTGTAGTATAAACATAATATTATGTATATGATCGTTTCTTATAGGGTGCTAATTAAGTATCTGGCCAAACTTCAGGGGGTGATTCTTTAGGTAGTTTTAAGATAAAAAGTTCATATAAACATGTATCCGGAAATGCATTGTTTTCAAGTTACAGGGCATTAAAGTTTAAAAAAAACTTATTTTTATTATTATCTCAGTGACGCGTTGACCGATATATATTTTTTTTAGTTTCCAAAAACATCACAAGAATGGGCAATGATCACTAAAGAATTTCGAATGAAATGGAATTTTGACACATGCTGTGGAGCTATCGACGGGAAACACATCAACATTATGAAACCTCCAAACAGTGGATCGTACTTCTATAATTATAAAGGCAATTGTCAATGCTAAGTACGGTTTCATCATGGTTCACACAGGAGTTAAAATTTAATAACACCTTTCTCTTAAAGAGGATTATCACACGATGAAAGGATTTTTAACTATAGATTGAGTTGTGCCCGGAGAGTTGTGGAAAACGCATTTGGACTATTATCTTCTCGTTTCCGCGTTTTCTACACAGATATTACCATTGACGTTAAAAAAATTGACTCTCTTTTATTAGCTGCTTGTGCCCTACACAAATTTTTGAGAAGGCATTCGCCGATGTATTTTTCTGATATTGACACCAAAGATTCTCATCAAGGGGTCAAGTGGTACCGCATTGAAAAGGGCTTTCTATTCTCTATACTTTCCTGCTTCGTTTTTGAAAATCGGTCCAGCCACTGAAAAAATATGAAGGATTGAAATTTGAAAAGTTTATTTAAACATTTATCAGAGTAAATGATAAGGATAAATTCCTACGACCAATTTGCTGTTTTTTCTTATTATTTCTAGATGTTTACGCATTTTTTCACTTGCCACAAGGATGAACGATCGGGTTAGGTAGAGTGTACTTTCTTTTTGAAAGGTGTAGTTAATCGGCACAACTGTCGGTACTGGGCTGAGGACAACCCCAGAGTTTTTCACGAGGTACACACTCAAAACCCTAAGAAATTGAACGTGTGGGCTGGTATTTTTAGAAATTATATTGTGAGTCCTTTTTTTCTTCCTGGAAATCTAACAGGTGATATGTACTTGGATTTACTGGAAAATACCATCCAATCCTGGATACGTTGAAGCGGAACTAATATTTCAACAAGAGGGTGCACCTCCACATTACTCTCAAAATGTACGTAATTATTTAAACAATAACTTTCCCGTTCGGTGGATAGGACGAAGGGGTGCAATTGAGTGGCCTCCCCGGTCACCCGACTTGACTCCTTTAAACTTTTTCTATGGGGACACATAAAAAGTAAAGTGTATAGCACTCCACCCGCCTCATTAGAAGACCTGCGAAGATGAATTATTGATGTTTATTGCGAAGTAACCCCGCAAGTTCTTCAGAATGTTCTAGAACGGGTTGAAAATAATTTGTATTACTGTATGGAGGTTGACGGGCAACATTTCAGCATTTTCTTCATTAATAAGATAAGTTTTTTTAATTAATTCAATTTATGCGTTTTTTGCAAAAAAAGTACTTTTCAAATTTCAGTCTTTCATATTTTCAAAATGACTTGACCGATTTTTAAAAACGAAGCGGGGAAATATAGAGAATAGAAATCCCTTTTCATTGCGACGCCACTTGACCCCCCTTCCCATTTAAAAAAAGTTAGGGGATGACACCCCCTCTTAGAGGGTTGAAGATTTTGCAATTATTTTTGGGGCAAAAGTTGTCCCCCTCACAAACAAAATTGACGCATTTTTGGATTTTTCGAAAAAAAAATACCCTGGCTGTTATGTCTTGCGGAACGTTTTCGATGGGCCACCCTGTATAAATCATCTGAAGACGCACCACTTTTCATCGATGCAATAACCTTCTTTAACTTTCTTCGAAATGCACATCGAAAACAATGAATTTTCTTGGTCACAAAATTTCGGTTTGCATCGGGGTACCTTTCCTTGCATTTCACCACTAAATCATTGATAGCTGACGCTCTCGTGTCCTTATTTGGTTTGGTTTGGTTTGGTAATCGTAATCTTTTGATTTACAGTCCCACAAATATGGATGCAATTTGTACATATTTAGGAATTCTTCCCAAAATTCTCTTTCTAACGATGACATTTTTAACAAAACGCACTAAACTACACTAGGTATACGGCGAATTGTGTACAACTTGGTATCGCGTCTTTTGCGATACATAAACATACACATTGAAACTTGTAACAGTCGCACGCGCTCGCTATCTTGGTTTCATGACCGTGATGAGGGGCATACACACGGGGAGACACCTCGCTGCATGCGGTGAGGCGGCATATCACGTAAATTGGTCTCAGCATCACACAACTCCACACACATTGAAACATCAGTTCTATTTAAAATGGCGTGCTGCTTTCAACTTACCAATGAGGAAATCTGTGCAATTGGTGTAGCAGTTGCTATAGTAATCGATGAGGATGAAGAGAAAAAGAAAAGGCGCAGAAAAAAATGGTCAAGGAAATGGCTAACACAAAGAAAAAGTTATTCATACATGAATTTGATTTGCGAACTGCAACAGAATGAGAAAGGGGACTTCCTAAATTATCTGAGGATGGACGAATCCAGTTTCTTTGTTTACTTGATCTAATTACGATTCTACTGGGCGCACCTATGAAGACTTGAAGTTCTCTTGTGCAATATCACCTCAGTTGTTAGGAAAGATTATTCCTGAAACGGTGTTGGGCTATTTATAGAGCTTTAAAGGAATAATGTATGACCGTAAGTAAATTTTATTTTATTTTAATAAATGGAACAAAATTATATAGTACCAAATTAAAATTAAAACTAGAACAATTCAAAAAGTAAATTCAAATTCTAAATAAAATTGTAATGAAGAAAAAAATCATGGTTGTGCTTTGAACCTTAAAAATGGAGATAATTCCGTAATTGAGAAATCATTATTGGCATGAATGTTTGGATGCCCTCCTCCATTAATCATGTTTGCCTTATCGGTTCCAAACCTTTCGGTATAATCACGTTGAGGCATGTAATTTTGGCCATATTGTCACGACCTAGCTGGGGGTTGTTCGCTAGGGTCGCTATACTAGGTTCTCTCTTTTAATCAAACAATCATTAGAAAAATATGCATTTATTAAATATACAATATTTAATAAATGTACTCAAAGAAGTACTTACAGGAACATTTTCAACGTCTTCGCTGTCTTCTACTGGTTCACTCACAACCAACCGACTGACTAACGTCGACTAACTGACTGGCCAACTAACTGACTAACAATGCGACTAACCGACTGGCCAACTAACTAACTCTGAACTCTCTTCAGCGTACTCTTTTATATTTTCTATCCCTCGTGGTCATCGCCGGTTACGTCGTTTAATATATTTTCATCTAATTGCATTCACCCGGCTATGACCATGAGGAAATCGAACTTCGGTAACCTGCGTTTGATTATCGACCCGAGATTCTTGTATTTTAATTGTTTAATTTTTAATGTTATTTAAATACATATCTGGGTCGATGTCATGCGGGCAACCGATCTCTTGGGCCTATATCAAATTGGTTTACTAGAATTATATTATATTTACTAGAATTATATTATTTGTGTTTTTTTCCCAATTTGATCTAAACCCAAGTTGACGTTTATTTAAGTCTTGACAATATTGTTGTGGACGTGGAACATTTACTGAACACAATTCATTCAATGACCCCAATTTTTCATAGTAGACCACATCATTGATTAATTTTTCAGTAAAAATTCTTTGCTGTTCATTCATACTTCTTAAGTCATTAGCAAGTTTTTTTGCCAGTTATATCAAACATGTCTTCAGGAAGTCTGTCACCTGCAGATCGGACGATATTGGTCAAAGTTTGATGAGCCAGACTGACAAGTTCTTATTTTTTTAATTCATGCTCATCTCTCTGCCGCACAATGGAACGAGTCCATGTTAAATGTTGGACATGGGGCTAAAATTTTTTTTGGGAAAATGGAAAACTGAATATGGTAGTGTCAAAAACAAATGTCAGTCCTCTCTTAAAAACTGTATTTTGTCGTTTTTACAAAGGTTTAAAATTAACCGTTTTCAAAAATGCTAATTCATGTTGAAAATATTACCATAATTTGATTTTTTATTGCCCAAGCTGCGGTAGGTTTTTTAAAAAATATTATTTTTTTAATTTAACTCGTTCTTTGTGAATTAATTTTTGGCAAAATGTACATTTTGTACATACATCTCATCAATCACCCACTATATATTTTTGAATTAAAAAGTTTTGAATTATTATTATAGATCTAATCATCAAGAAATATGAAGTAAGTGCCGCAAGGTACCATAAAAATATTAGCGGCATATAGTAGACCATTATACCCTTATTATAAACATATATAAAAAAGTTGCCCCAATTTGCTGTTTTTTGAAAAAAACAAATTTTGACTATACGATGGATACTATTTCCAAGGGGCTTTTAAGTAATTTACATAGGTTGAACAAGTCTGGCTTTAAAAATATATTGTTATTCCGATATTATTATTAGGTACTATCCTAAATCGTATATTAGTAGATTATATCCAAATCATTGCACCCCCCTCCATTAGGATACATCTACGGTTTTATTATTATAAGTAGAACTATTAAAAAATAATTCTCAAATAGGACTTGTTAATGAGAAATTAGTGTTCTATCACTTTACTATAGTTATTTTCCTAACAAATGCATAAAGTGATACTTTCCCGCACGCCTTATTTGACATTTACCCTTACATTAACAAATAATGCTAGTCGTTCAAATAATTTTCAAATATGCAGTAATTTAATATGGTTATCACTTGGCTGAAATATTCAAAAACGAAAAGAAAAACATGCTAAACCATTATTTTTTACCATTATTTTGTCCAGAAAATATTAACTTGATCTAAAAGTGCGTTTATTAAAATACAAACTTAAAAGTACCTAATTTTTAAAATTGTTCGTCATCTTCAATTTTTATGAAATATCAATTTTGACATTAAATTTGTATATTTCAAAGCATTGGCTTTCCAAAATTACCACAAATAATAAAATCGGACCAAAAATGTTTGAGTAATGAACAATTTTCAAAGGCTCATTTTGTTGACCACCCTATATAATAAATTATTAATCTATTAAAAATATTTTTCTAATAAAACTCAAAGTTCCTCCACTCCAAAAAAAGTTCACAAAAATTTGATAAAATGCAAGCAAAGGGGGCATTTAAAAAAATGATGAATTTGGTAAAACGTACTATATTGATTAGTGTTATATATGGTTTAAGTTATGTAAGGCAACATATGTTTAAATATTTAAGACTTAACAAAAAACAACAGATTTAGATTATATAAAAGTAGTAATATTAAGTTTTCCAAATAAAACATTATCAATAATAATTATGCGATCGCCACCTATCCGTAAGGTCGTTCCACTGTGTGCCGCTTCAAAGAAACTTTTTTTGAAGTAGTTGAAGGCGTACTTGAAAGAGAAGAACATCAGGTTAACATGATGACAGATCATGATCGATGAGAGATAAAGAATTCTTACGGAAAGTTACACTTTACGATATAATTTTTTAACTGTTAAAGGCAAACCCCATTTAAACACAAAACTTTTTAATACCTACTACTGTTAGACATTTTTTTTAAATTACTAAATTCTTAGCCACGCTTCTGTTTTTCTTGGCTGTTGTGCGTCACGTCACAGATTAACAGGCCCACGTTTGCACCACAAGGCGATGCTGCAGACCACTAGTTAGACCGGTCGTAGAAATTTATGTTATACAAGTTGTAGTCAATCTACATAAATGTTATCAAAAGCTTTTTTTCTTTTAAAATGTGTTCAGATTTTGTAAAAAGTATAAATCAAAATCGCAAAACTTAAATTTGATATGAGTTTCTTAGTTTTTAACTAATATAGTGGCGAATTACAAAAATTCCTTTTCAATGAAAATTAATGAGTTAAATAAAATAATTTAATAAATTACTAGTTTTTTCTCGCGACTACATTCGCGTTACACCTCGAATCGTTCATGCATTGATTTAAATGATTTTTTACTTCTTTATAGAGAGCTAGTGAGCATAGATGTTTTTAATTTTTCATCTTTTTTTTATTTATTAAGAGCACTAATACTCTCTTTATAGGTTACTTTTTATTCTTTGAAGGATAATTGAGGAAGATATATTTCGTTATGATGTCACTAAATAAACCCTTGTATAAAATTTTATACTGTCTGGTTTATAATGTTATAGTATTGCATTTTCGTACAGCAAACTTTCATTCCCTATTCTACTCCCTAAGTGTATAAATTTCATAAATTCGCTTTATCTTTGTGCCAATAATTTTTATGTGTATAATCCAGAGGTCACCAAGTTTTATATAAATTTTTACTAACTTTACCCATTTGGTTGATGAATTTCAAAAATTTCTTCTAATTCTTTTTGTAGGATTTCATTCTTCTAGACCAAATAGTAAGGAATTTTCATACAACAAACTGTTCCGACATAATTGTACTCTTTAAGAGGATGAACTTCCTAAAATCTCTTTGTGTAGCTAATTCGCTAATGTCGTTTAAACGAACCTTTGTGCTAATATTTATGTATCTAAAGCTGGCGGTATGAAGTCACTTCTAAAATATCTAAAAACTTAATATATAATCTAATTGACACACCACTGACAATGACAAATAATTTATTTCTGGAGGTATTGTGTGTAGGTGTTTTTCAGGTATGTTTTAGTATTTAGTCGTTTTACACAAAGAAATAGCCATTAAGCACTATAAAAATACTTCATAACAAATCTACACATTTAAAAACAGAATCATCAAGATTGGTGAAGCGGTTTCGGCGGGATGGATGCAACAAAAAAAACCTTTGAGCTTTTATATATTATGTATGGATTAATTATTTTTCCAACATATTTTACTTTGCAAATTTTTATAAAGATTCAGACTCGCCAATATCGTAGACCACCGTGTCCAGCCTGTTTAGCCAAACGTAGGCCAATTCCTCTTCGACGTTCATCCGCGTATAGGAACAAGTTGACTGCGTAGCGTATTGCGTATTAATCGATTCTGAAACTTTCTATCTCATGTATAACATGTTACGCAAGTTTATTATTTTAATCTCGATTTTAATAGATAAATATGTGAAATGCCACCTGAATATCTTCCGCCATGACATGTTTTTACTTTTTTGTTATGGTAAAGTGGTTTGTATCCGGTGACATATACGCGGTCTCACCTCTTTAACGACTTAATAAGTTACCTAGCGAAAAAATCTGTGCGCGTACAGGTTAATTTTTTAAAGAAATATGTTACACAAATTAAAAACGCTAAAATTTTAATGGTATTACTTGTGCATTATTGGCCTTATAATGCAATTAGTTGGAATTATATATTCTTTAAATATAATTAGACTTTTTAACGACTTCTAAGTTACCTAGGAAAAAATTTGTGCACGTACCTACCACTATTGTTACAGGTTAATTCGTTAAACAAATGTGTTAAATATTATTCGTGGTATTAGTGGTATTATATTGGAATCAGCTTGGCATTAGTGGGGCATTATATGAGAAATTTTGGTATTTAATTTGTATTTTTGGCATTACTTTGGCATTAGTATACAGACATTTTTTACTCCTTATAGATAATCAAAAAGTTTTTTGATAAAATTTGCTTTTTATGTCAGATCATTTCTATGAAAAATTACATTAGATTTTTTATTAAAGACGCTGGGTAATTAAAACATTGACTAATAAAGCTTGTCCACTTTAAATAAGGGGTCACGAAATATCCTCCTTGGAGTGTTTGGGTTAAGGGGTGTATAATAAATTAATCCTTGTTTTATAATAAAAACCATAAAACATTTATTTGTGAGTAAAATAATGCAATGGTTAGATATCTCTCCTTTATAATTACGTGACTAAAAATACACTAAAATAATTAGAAAAAAAATCTTGTAATTATTTAGTAATTACGTCAATATTAATTAATTGACTTTCTAGTCTATTTTATTTTATGTACAAATATATTATTAAATCTTAATCTAAGCATTAAGTAATAACACTTTGTGCCCTCTTATATCGTAAGAGGTTACGAAATATACTCCTGGTTACACCCCTTACAGAAAACAGTGTAAGGGGTGCAAATAAATTGTATAATCAATGTTTTTTATAATAAAAACTATAAAACATTTCTTAATTTTTTAACATTTCTTAAGATTAAAAAAACAAAACAATGCATTGGTTAAAATAAGTACATTCAATACATGTATTGTGTTAGACCTTTATATGCTGAGTATATTTTTGTTTAACAAACCAATCAGGAAAAAATCCAAAACCTACCGTTATAGGAGGTATAAGATGATTAAACTTATATAATGACAACTACTTATCGGATAACAAATTAATTACTACTGTCAGCTACTGTCTAGGTAGAATATACCTAGAGTACCTACACCTACCTATGATGTAGGTAGATTAAAGCTTATTTTGATTTTACGCCTCACTTCGGTGTCACAAGCTGAATTTTTCAGGGATGGAAGTACAGTACATGATATGGGGACCCTTATTCCGAAAGTAGTACAAAATTAGACCGGGTAAAAGGGCACTATCATCAAAAATCGATATATTAATACCACCGTATAGAGAAAACAAATACTTATTTTTTGATCCAGTACACAATAGTCTTCGTAGGGAGTCATTTTTTATAATTATTTACAAAAAAAATTTACATTAGCGCTTATGACCAAAAAAAACTTTAAACATGAATAACTCATTTCAATCATGCGAAAATTTGGTTTAAAAATATACTTTTTTTAATATAACTTTCATTTAACGAAAAACGAAGGCCTAAATGAAAAAAAGAAACAATTTAAAAGTTTCGCTTATGTCTTGACAAGGTACCAAAGCAAACCTCATATTTTTTGCTTTTAAACTAATAAAGATATATCAATAAACAATTAGCGATGTAATGGTTTTTGCGCGCGCTGGCCGACTGCCGCCGCTGCGCCGAGATTTCCTATACCCTTGTATATATGACGTCATGGTGTGGCAAATGTAGCATTTTAATTCGATTTGGCCTCCCTTATATAGGATAACAGAAACATTTTCAATGTTAAAACTCAAAACGAAAAAATTTGATAACAATGAAGCAAAGTTATGGGCTTTAAAAAAATTGGTTTTGGTAAAACACACTATATTTTTGGGGCGCGCTATATATGGTTTAAGTTATGTAAGGCAACAATTTTTTGTTATAATTTAAGACGTCCCTCTTTACATAATATTACAGTATATATAAATAGTTTTAAGTTTTCCAGATTGAAAGTATCAAGTAAAAAACCTAATGTCCAACCGCTCCTATAAGGTCGTTCCACTGTGTGCCGCTTCAAAGAAACTTTTTTGAAGCAGTTGAAGGCGTACTTGAAAGAGAAGAAGCGTAACCACCGTAATAACAAGGCCGGACAGCTTATTCGTGACGTCATCAACTGGAGGCCTAAACATTGATTGCATTTGATACACTTTATACGTATATAATGGATATAAACTTTAATTGCACCGAATTTTTAATAAATAATAATTAATCATAAAATTTAAAAAACATCAGATTGATATCTCATCTCACATTATCCATCGTCATTGTATTTATTTATGCTGTAAGTGTGTCTAAGTTTCTTTTATTTCCTTTTCCAAGTCTATCATTATTTTTTAACAACAGGGCGATTCCATGATTACTAACGGGACAAACTGAACGAAAAATAGAATGTTTTCGAAAAATATTTATATCTTATATCGTTCATATAACAATGACCTTGTAATATTTGTTAGCAATGATTTTAAGTAATAATTTGCCAAAAAAATATTACTTGAATATTTATTAGCTTGGCGGAAATATTACAAAAAAATGTGTTTACTAACGGGACAAAAAAAACTTCAGACATTTTTTCAAATAATTCAGAGAGACAGACCTGTGAATTTGAATGCCTTACACAAAATGTAAAAATATAGGATGGTAAAGGTCCCATCTAAAAAATATTTAAGCATATTACTCTCATTTACTTATCAGGTGTATAGGTTCTTGGTGGTAATTTATGTTTACTAACGGGACATTACTAACGGGACAGTTTTTTCCAACAGGATATATTATTATTTTTAAAACAATACATTCAAAAATTACCTAATTTAATGCAACCAAATAATATCAACATATAGGAAAAACTGTCAAAGCCTAATCCTTAACCTAAAAGCACTTGAAAATTGTATTTTTTTCTAATCTCACTATTTTTTAATCAATATATGGTGCTAATCAACGGATCTGAAATAATGTGAGCTTGCTATCAGCTAACAGGAAAAGGTTAAATCAATTTCCTTACATTTACTGCATTCGTTCAGCATGCAAAATCCCTGTGTACAATTGCAGGATATTTCAGAAATCAAACTTTTGTGGTCTTTAGGAAAAGTTGTGATGTTTTTCTGAAGAACTTCCAAAATGTAAAAAACGTTTGCATGATATTTGCACACACACACATTATGAGGCATTGCGCTGCTAAGCAGGATGCATGATGGTCTGGGCTCATAAAATGAACTTAGTTTTATTTTAGTATTTGGATTCTCTTCTGTAAAAATCTGGAGGGCTTCTTTTATAGTAAGATACACGTATGTATCTTTTTGGAACGTATTCGACATGATCGCCTCTTTTTATTTTCACCCGGTCTTTCATTCCAGGAGACACCCTGCTGATATCCTCTCGTAAATAAAAATTTTGAATTTTTTCAATTCTCCTGTGATAATTTGCGTTTGTTATCAATTGACGGACTGGTAAACTTGCTAATATTTTGTATTTTTAAACTTGCTGCAATTTTTTCCAGAATTTTTCTTAAAACGGCCACTTTCTTATTTTTATCTAAAGGAAGTGATTTATTTGTCGCCCTTACAGCTTTTCCAAGGCGTTGAGCCGTTTTATAGGGCAATATGTTTTTCATTAATGTTCAGTTCCACTTTCTATGCGATATTATTTTTGGCCAAATCTTTTAGTTTTTTCCTGTATTTTATCTGATTTTTAGCATAATTTTTCAAATAATTTTGTTTTAAATTTTCATTTTCATAAATCTTTTTTCTGTAATTCGAAACACAGGCTTTGATTTTTTGTTTGCGTTCGAAACTATTTTTCCCGTCCTAAAATATAATTTTTGTTTACTAACGGGACAAAAATTAATTTTAAAAAACTACAAAGCTAGAACCTTTAAAAAAGAAACAGTTAAAACATTAGAATTTGTTCACACAAAACTTATATTTTTTATCTTATGTAAAAACCTCTTGGCTTGAAGTATCGCTATATATCAATTTATTGTATATTTTGTTTACTAACGGGACATAAAATTTAGATATACTTATAATATTTTATCACAAAATATACTTACTTGGAAAGAGTAACAACACAATAATTCTATCACTCAAACAGAAGCGCAAAGAAAACTGACAGCGTTAGCGCATTGCTCAGCTTTTTATCCATAGCTACCTTGATAAAACAAAGCGATTTTTGGAATTTCACTGTGAAAACCAAAACTATTTTGTTCTGACTATTTTCAAGGAGCACTAGATTAGAAAGTTAAGTTATTCTAGTTTTGTTATGTACTATAGGCATTATACTACAAATAAAAGTACAAATATTTTAAAAAATGTCTCATTTTAAAATTAACAAAAAAATGTATTGTTTGTGGAATCGCCCAACAGTAGTTTTTCAGACGTATATTTCCAATAGAATTTATGACAATTTTTACAATAACTTAGTATTATAAGTAGTACATTGCGGAAATTTTAATAATGGTGTTATTATACTTTTAATGTAATCCAAAGATATTTTTGATGAAAATATTTTTTTATTGTGAATTTGGAAAAACTCCTCATGGCTATGCAAAACTTTGTTAAAAGTTATATATTCAAATAAAACTATATTAGTAATTTCATCTTTTGGAAACCCAAAACTGCCTTTAGTAAGGTTTTTTATAAGTAAATTTTGTTCAATATCAGTGTTGTCTGAAAATGTTAAATTATTTTAGGGACATTAATGACTGAATCTTAAGTTTCTTTTCGCCTTCATATAAATGTCGAACACAACTACTGTACTGACTCCCCAGCTAACTGTTTATATTTTCCAAACCTATTTTCAAGAGGATCAGTTTGCAAGTTCTCTAGTAAAACATACCTCATATTTTACTCATTAAAACAATATCTTATTACTTCAAGCTCAACCTGTTACTCAACTCAAATTAATAACTTTAATATTGAACACAGATAAAAGTTAGACATTTTTTATTATTTTCATCGCATTTCAAAGAATTTAGTAAATAACAAGCATGACTAATAATTTGATCAGTATTACTATTTACTATTAGCTTTGTAAAACTAGTGAATCAAATAATAAAGTATCAATTTTTTTATAATAAATCTTTCAAATGGTGTTTTTAGTTCATTTACCTGGACTGTAGTATTTTGGCCATAAAATAGATTTCTAATTTCAGATCTAAATATCCTATGTATTTAATAATTAAAAAAAGCCGGATTTTTCATCTGTATATGTGATAAACCAAAGTATACTTTCCTTATCAAAATGGTGATCACACATGCTGTATTTTGTCACCACAAATTCATCACGATGAATAGCTTGGAGCCACTATTTCTGAATATTCCTATAATTAGGAAAGCGAAAAACGTGGTATTTGAGGTTAGGCCGTAATTTACAGCGCGGCACGGAACACTATAAGGCATTATACCTTTTAAATTGTATAATTGCACACACTTATAATCACTTTATAGTTTAAACACCTCTTTTTACAGATTTATAACTTTTTTCACCCTTCTATTATCGATTATAATTACTACTTACCACGTCCGCACACCTACCGATAAATCGGTGACTGTCTGCGGCAATACCACTCCGCTCTCCGCTACGCGCTACGACAGGCGCCGCCGCACGGCGCCGTCGCCCCGGTATAGGGGGCGTAAAATATCGATTCTATTTTTTTATTCTTTTTTTTCTCATATTATACACTATTGTGAACTTAAAATATTCCTTTATTAAATGTGATTGATAAAAAGTGAGAGATAAACATTTATTGACTGGTATAATTTTATCCGTCTTCATTAAAACTATTTTTATATACTATAATATTTTTAAAAACTCGGAAAAAGACATTTTAAAACTTCGAAATATATCTGGCGAGTGTAAAAAGATCCACAATTTGAACTTTTATCAGGTAATTATCAACGCTGCTAAATAGAGTTGGGCCTCCAGTTGGTGACGTCACGAGATTTTTTCGTCACAGCTGTCCGGCCTTGTTATTACGGTGGTTACGGAAGAAGTCGGTCGGTTCGAATTGTTACAAGACCTTGGGGGTGGTGAACCAGCATGCTCATCGATTTAGCTGTTATCCTCTTCCTGCAAATAATAAAAATAAGCTTATTTATTATATTATTTTAGTTAACTTATCATACATATTTATTTTTGTAAATGATAATATGTATATATTGTAAATAATAATCTCCATCAAAATTATTTGACAATCCATAAATAGTTTTTGAATTAACTATTGATGAAATCTGGTTCTTTAAATATTCTTCTGACTTGGTGATCCACCACCTGTACATACCAGCAGTGGGACTCCGTGTTATATAGAAATCTATAATAGTGTCAAGAAAAATGGCGCATCCGCCAGAAATTAAAAATGTATTACTGGTTGCCTGCACAACCGCAACGTATCCGCCAGAAATTAAAAGACTTTTTCAGGCGCCATCTTTTAGTCAAGTCGAGAAGTAAGGGAATCAGACAATAGAATTGTCTGGTATGAAGAAGTACGCTTTCCGAGAATTGGGGAAATTTCGAGAAGCAGTCAATAGAGTATATAAGCCGGAGCCATCGACAACTGAGACAGTTTTTTTTAAAATTTGAATATACCGCGTGGAAATTGAAAATCGGACAATTTGGTGAAGGAATCTTATAAATAGTTAGTTTGTTGTGTGTTATAAGTTAGTAATTGTGTATAAAGTGAGAAAATAAATTCGTTAAGTATTTTATCGTGAGTTTAAATTAGTGGACCCACGGAATCCGTAACAATAGTATTCTATTATCCCTTTCTATCGGAGGACGGCGATAGTAGAGTTTATTAGCACTCTGTGCCGATATCGTTTTTGTTCGGCTGTTTTCGCGTATTTTTCGCTAGCGATCCTATTAATCCTACAAACGTTAGCAACTGAAGCGCCTGATACAAATTTTGGTGTTATTTTCGTCTTTGTTTATCGCACATTTAGATAATGTGGAAACATACTCCGACGGGTAAACAGAGAACGCATAGAACGTTTGTTTACATGATAGATAACCTAACCAAAAATTAGTTTAAATATTAAAACATCTTCAGTAAAAAAATTAAGAATCTTTATTATATGATTTTGATTAGCAAAATGGGGGTAAGGACCGAACATTGGAACTTACTGTTAAACATTTGCGAGAACAATCCGGCATTAATAACAAATAAATTTAATGGTACTGAAGGAATGCAATGCCTTATGGCAAAGTGTTTCGGTACAATTGAATAGTTTAGGATATGGTGAAAAAATCGTGGATGGTTGGCGAAAAGTAAGTAAGTATGTTATTATCTTGTCACAGACCTTTATTAATCTGGAAATAAGTTATAAATTAAGTGGTAAGGGTAATATCACAAACTTATATTTATTTTCAGACGCTTACTGATTTACTGATTGGAAATGCAAAACAAAATCAAAGGCTTCTGCCATAAAAATGGAGCAGCCATGAACTGGTGGTGGTCCCCTCAGGATCCTCCATTAACAACATTAGAGGCAATTTACGGTGACGAGATAGTGCCCGAGTTAGGATTTGGTTAGTTGAAAAAAGTCACAAAGGCATTTACATTATCATGTTCTTTAAGTTGTTTGTTAATTGGTGTTGGTTATACGTTGAAATTCTCAAAAATATGGAGACTGATGCACCATCCACCAGTGCCACACGAACTCCCAGTGTAAAAAGAAAGTTAGAATACAAAAGCACTCATTCAGAAAGGTGCTATTCAGGCTAGCTCAATCGGCGACATCGACAGTTGAATTATTTGAAGGCCGTTCATGTTTATTGTGTGTTTATTTCATAATTATTACCATATTATATATATTTTTTAAACAAAATATTGTTTATTTGGTACAGAAACAAATTATAATCTTCTAGCCTTTCCTCTTCTCCTGCTGCCATGGTATTTATTATGTTAATTGGCAACATATTTAAATAACTCTCACACAAAATAGAGTTGTCAACAACTCAAAAACATAAACAACAACAAACAAAACCTTAGATTAGCAAATTCCTCTGAGAAAAAATAGGTAACTTAATCTAATAACCTTAAAAATGTCAAATATATTCTGAATACGCGTGCGCTACGTAGAATTCGATACCAATTGAAATGTAGAAATCAAGCGACCAAAATAATCGCATCTTATCGATATCGTTGCCGCACGGAGAGCCGATCCTATAGAATTCTGACGATATGTAGAATTCTACATGACACAGAGTCCCACTGCAGTACTTTTTTCTCGTCAGCAACTTGCTTTCGAACATTCTTTTTCAAGTTTTCATATAATTTTCTTTTGTTCTAGATACTCCTTCAAGTGATTTTGAGTTAAAAATATTGGATATTTTATGCCAGGCAGCATCTTTCTCACGCCATGTGACGGCATCGGTTTTTTTGTTTTCTACAATATTCTTATAACTTTGAACAATGTTTAAAAGCAACGTTTTTTTCTGTTAGCGAATAATTCACTTTCTTTTATTCGTTCATTTCAATAAATTTACTAAAATCTTTGCTAAACAAACCTAAACACAACTTCAAAATTATTATAAACGTGTTATAAACCCAAACAAGAAATCTGTCACTGTCAACATCGTGCCAAATGACAAATTATCCTCACAATGTACCCACGACAAAAATATAAAATAACCTATATATTTTCTATGTTGCCGATAATTTCCTCCATTTTTCTAAGCCGAACATATTCGGAGCTTTTGCAAAACAATCTCACCTGAAGGGCGACCCTCAGTTCTAGCAGCGTTTGAACAAGTGGAGGACATAGGCGGAAGTGGTGCACGTGGCCATAAGCGAATCCTAAGTGGTTCCTGGAGCTTCATCAAAGTTCGTATTTGTATTTGTATCCGTATCAGAATCAGACATCTGTTGTGATTGTGAAGCATGTAAAGCTAGCGGTGCATTATCTTTTAATACATTTACACAATGTATACAAAGACATTTTTTTTTGTTCAACAACTAATTCAATAATTTATCCTTTGAGCTCAGTATCCATTTCTTAACTTCAGTATCCATTTCTTAACTTCAGTATCCATTTCTTAACTTCACTGTCAGATCAAATCAGATGTTTTTGGATTTATTTATCCTTTGTTTTGGTTATTGAAATTTTATAATTATCAGATAAAATTTCGTAGTTAAATTGGTTATTTTTGATGTGGATCGCAGTGTGCAATTTGTTCATTTAATTGTGGAATTTCTGAGTTAAGTTCGTTCATTGACCGGATATGAAATATGGCTGTCGAAAAATAGTCTAGAACATCGGTTTTTATTTATGCCTTTTTGTGAGTTGGACTAGTCAAGATATATAGTTCTCTATCTATATTCTGGAGGGAGATTTCCGGTAGAAATCTGATTTTGTTAAGGAAATCGAATCCTTGCATCACTTCTTGTGTACTCCCCGACCGAGAATATCGTCGTGAAGAGCTGGCTGCCGTTTCGTGAAGCATTCCCTGTTGGTGAATAGCAGGTCTTCATGAGAAGGATTAAGGCTTCCGAAATATATTTGGTCAGAGACGTGGTTGGATTTTGTTGAATTTGTATGGACCACCGACCAAATTTCCGTCAAGGGATTAAATAGCCGAATTTTCCGACCGATATTCCGATTCCGCGTGCCCAAGAAGTCCCCGAATAGTTCCAAGGTATGCTATAATTCTTCTGCCTATTCTAAGTCAATGCTCAACTGATTTTTATTCGTATTGTTGACTGGTTTTCGACTTTTCCACGCCCACGTGGTGTAGAAAGATTAGTTGAGTGTTATCTTTCTTAAGTCTTATTTGGTTGTTCGTAATTGTAGAGCAAGAAGACCGACCCAGACCGTACAGCACAGAACAGTCCAGAATTCCATCCGTTCCTGTTGCCCGTATGTAGAGTTACCCGTTGGACATCATAAACCCTCGTTGAGGTAAAGTTCAGATTTGATTAGTCCTTCTTTATTACCTTTATTAACTCCTACACGTTGTGCTAGTCCTTGTTCTATAATTGAGGCTCTTTTCTAAGACAACCAATGTTATTTAGGGTTTTTTATGTTCACCATTTGAAATCTCAACACCTACCTTTCACCTGTACCTCTGCTGACATCCGTGGGCTCCAGTGACAGTACACCGAGCTGCTGTACACCGCCTTAGCAAGCCTGTAGCTATACGCCGTAGCTCAGCCGGAGGAAGTTTTCAAGTATATCACATCGAGTAGAGTAAGACTGTTTAGATATTTGTATAATTTTAGATTTGATTTATGGGTATAAACCACCCTGATTGTATCTAGTATTAAGTTAGATAATGGGGTTTGACATCATAGGTTTAGTTATTTCTGACTTGATTTATATTTTATTCTACTTTTCAACGTTTATTCATTTCCATTTCTTTAAATATTAACTTTTGATATTTTAATAAATTGCTTAAATATTTTTAGTAGTATTATTTACAGTCTAGTCTCAGAGTTAAGTTAGAGTCACTTAAGTTCAAATAATTATAGTGAGATTTGAAGTTCATGATAGTTGCACTCAACAGTTCGACGTTAGTGTTGAAGTCTACTTAATAGTAACATCTTTTATGCCGAGTTCATAGAGTATAATCTCGTGGCTCGTCCTTTTATTAATATCTTTGAACCCCGACCACCCGGCTGTTAAAATAAAAAAGCTAGTGGCCTCTATGCAACTCATTCAGATTAAGTAAACTTTGTGTTTTATTGAACTTCGAATTAGAAAGGGCGTGGCAATGTGTATCAATTTTAATTCCCAATTAAGATACATTATCACATTCAGGAATAATAATATCTGTATTGTCAATTTTAAGATAACCAAAGTCTGGTAGTCTATCTGCATATGTTGTAAATGGAAGAAAGTAAGTGTTTTTTGTATTTAATGTAAGCATTCTTCTTCTTACAGTGCCATACTCTATATAGAGCGTCGGCTACCTCTCGCATGTACTTGTGATGTGTGTCATCAGTGTTTCACAAGTACACCTATTGTATATACCAACGTAAGCCTATTGTATTGAAAACAACTGAGAAATCTCGTTCTGTCTTGTGTTTTAACTCTTTCCAAGTGTCTTCTGTATAGAGGACAACAGTATCATCTGCATAACTTATTATTTGTCCCTGTGTTTCGAGGTATAACAGATCATTTATGTAGATTGTAAATAAAAGCAGCCCAAGCACAGTTCCCTGCGTGTATTTTTTTTACCATTTCGTAATACTTCGGAAGCAGTTTTGTAGAAAAATATGTTCGACTAGGAGTTACGTATTTTGGACAAACAACCTTTATGAATTTCTGGAAACCACTACTCTCAACTAAACTAAAAGGAAGAGATTCCAGGCAAAGCATTTCTAGTATAGCTTTATGAATAAGTCTTGCTTTTATGCTTTATGTATAAGTTTCTTGGTCTCGTTGACCCTGTTGATTACTACTTATTATTACTAATTACTAATTACTTATCAGACTTATCAGACGTATCAGAATTAAGAATTGTTTCTATTTCTTGCATTTGATTATCTTGAGAATCGTGATCATCACAATCACTATTAGGATTTTTTTTATTTTTGTCACTGATTGATACTAATTTAGATTTACCTTTAGTTGTTCCTAAAACAATAATAATTTGTGTATAGTTTCTATCGGGACCGGTCGACTATCCGGAAACACGATTTTGAGAAAAAAAATTTTTTGATTTTCAAATAGTGGTTTTGAACAAAAAAAAATGCGGATTATTCAGTATTTTTTACAAAAAAATAGAAAAAACCTACAAATATGACCTCACTTTTCCCCTTTATGAAGGACATATTATTTACTTTCAGCGTATCATACGTTCGCCATGTTGCCACGTCTAACAAAAAAACTGGAAGTACAGAAAAATTATTTAATATTAACTTCAAATAAAAAACTACATTTAATAGTGTTACTGGAAATATCCGATTTTAAAAAGAAAGAATGATCCTCTTCCCAACCTTTGACACAGATCAATGAATAATATCTCTTCTTATCAACTTCATATCACTATCGCTACCACAACATGTGGAATTACTAATTAAATAGCCTGAAATCAGGTATTTTCTGTAACAACACTAACAAAACAAAAATGAAAGGCCTTAATATAATACCATTATACTCTATATTTTAATCAATAATAACAAAACAAGAATGAAAGACTTAATCTAACCACCTACTCATTTTATTAATCTTCACCCTGGAACTTGCACCAATTCAACCAATTAACCGAACCTAATATACTTCAGCCTAAACCTCACCCAAACCCAATCTAATCAAAACCTCAATATTTTTCTGCAATTTGATTTGTAAATTAAGTATTCTTTAGGAGGCTGTCCTCCCAAAAACTTGCCTCCACATAAACATGTCAACTTACTCGGTTATAAAAGGAGAGGACATAACCCCCAACAGTCTTATAGGTCCTCCACCTCATTGGTGCAAGTTCCAATATGTGGATCAACAAAATAACGGGAATGGTTCACAGTTCTATGGGTATATCCTAAATTTTGCGCATTACCATATACCCTCCACTCGTCTGCCCAAATCTCCGATACTTGTCGCACTATTTGCAGAATGACTCCTTCCAGAGCAGCTGCTCTGCGATTTTGGATAAGCCTAATATAACCTTTTTGACTGTAACATTGTATATGCCTATTAACCACTGTTCTCTCACCAATCTGCCTCTATTATATTTTCGTTTGGTCAACACTGACTCATCAATTTGAACCACTAAACCTGGCCCTCCTATACCAAATTACATATAAAAACAATAAAATAAGTAGAAATAAATCATTCTGATCTGGCTGTATTAATTTCCAACTCAGCAGTGGGACTCTGTATTCTATAGAATTCTATTAATCGTTTTATTTCTATATGACTCGCACTCCGTGATCAAAACGCTATCGCCTAGTGTCGATTGGTTCTGTCATTGAAAACGTATGAGGTGTCTAGACGTATCGTTTTCTGCAAATCGGCTTTTTTTAACCTCACTTTTATCATGAATAATGAATTGACCCTTGACCGTTTCTTTGTTTATATTACGTCATATTACGTTCAGACAGTTTATTTTGTGTTGACGCCGAGGACCGAGGAGAGTTAACATTGTTAAATTTGCTTTTCTTCCTTGAAAATGAGAGTTCGACAAGAACATTGGTCAATGTTGCTCGATATTTGCGAAAGAAATCCGGAATTAATCACTAACAAGTTTAACGGGCCCGAAGGAAAGGCAAAAGGCCATGCACTATGGCTGACAGTGACCCAGCAGCTTAATAGTTTAAGGTTTGGTGAAAAATCCAAAGAAGATTGGAGAAAAGTAGGTGATGTTAATTTAATTAAATCATAATTAATTCTTAAACAACTACATTATTGTTGAAGTTTAGTCTAGGTATGTGAATAACATTTAATCTGCATTTTACTTACAGGCACTCATAGATTGGAAAGTCCAAGGCAGCCAAATTAAATAAAGAAATGAAAGGAACTGGAGGGGGTCCAGCTCAATGCGTGCCTCTTTCGGAACTTGAAAATAGGCTGCTTAATCTTATGGAAACAGTGGCAGTTGAAGGAGATAATGTGGCCGAAATGGGCTTTGGACAAGTAAGTTTCTATAATTTTTGCAATATATTATTTTAGTGAATGCGGAAAGGCTAAACCTATAGTATTGAAGGTCTACATATCATATTACACCCTTGTTTTTATGCTTTTCAAAAGGTGTGCTTATGTACATTTAAATCGCAATATTTTGTTTAAGGTAACAGTGATTCAATTTCTAGAACCCAGCGTAGTTGTTGTGACACCTGAAGCTGCAGGTCGTTCTGAACTGATATCCTCAAGTTGTGGTCTGAAAAGACCAATGGAACCAAATCTTGACCATGATTATACTGCTGAGACCTCTGGTGGATCTTCACGTTCATCAAGTGCTGTCAAAAGACAGGTTAAATTTAAACCATCTCGGAGGATTAAACTACTCCGGGAAGGTGTTTGCAACAGGCTTATTGACTTGTCTGAGGAGACTTTAAATACCTTAAAATGTATTGAGGAAAATACTCGAGCTATTGCAGAAAGTTTTAAAGCCAAGCAATAAATTATAACTTATGGTTGTTAATTCAAATTTATTTTAATACTGTTTTTAGTTTTATTATCTTGCTTGTGACCAAATTTTGTTAAGAGTCATTAAAACACAGTTCTATAGCACAAATAATTTTCATGGCTGCTATTAGTCGTAGGAATTATTATTTGCAAGATTCTTCAACCAATAATGCTGCCAAAAATCAACTTGTCAATGTAGATTAGTTTTATTTTGTTCCTATATTTGTTTGGCACTGCAAACAATTATTTGAATCATTATTCAACTGCAAGTTGAATAATAATGTAGTTAAGTTTGTTAAAATCAAAAGTTTGTTGATTATTATTTAGTAGATTTTGTTGCCATATTTGTTGTAGGTATATTAGGTTTATTTCAGTTAATTTGCCAAAGTTTAGTACTTAACCACTTTTGTGATATAATAGTAACAAATGTGATAATGTACATTTGTATGCTAGTAAGCATAACAATTAATAGTGATGTACCTATTTTTAAGTTTATTTTTTGTAATAAAAACCTGGAAAATATTACCTTAATAATAAGAACTAACTAAAATATCTTTATTTTCTAAATATATAAAATCAACATTATGTACAAAAAAAATTAAAAAATTAATTTGTAAAATATCTTGCAATGATGTTTCTTCTTGTTAAATGTCCTTCCCTGTTTATTCTGGCATCATTATTGTGAACTCTAGCATCCCCAAGTTGATCTTGTGGTAGGGGCACATTTAAGTCCAACTCCAATCTAGCTACAACACATACATTATGTAAAATTGCACAGGCATTGGCAATATTTCCAACTTTTTCAGGAGAATACCTCAGTGTTCTTGACAAACACATAAATCTCCCCTTATATAGACCAATACACCTCTCTACACAATTCCTTGTCTGCACGTGTGCCACTGTATATCTGCCGTCTGGAGTTTCTGGATCAGCATTTTCTATTGGGGTCAGTAACCATGGTTCTAGTGGATAACCAGAGTCTCCTAGCAGCCAAGAATGTCTGTCACCTGTGAAACTAAAAGAAGTGAGTTTTTACCTCATAAAAATCATTAAACTAAAATACCTCTAAGATACCACGATTCCAGTTCATCTCTAACAAGTGAATGCCTCCAAATGTATGCATCATGGGTTGCTCCAGCGTAACGTGCATTTAAGTTTAATATTTTCAAATCGTAATCAACAAAACAAAAACCTAACAAAACAAAATAATAGTTGATAAAATAGAAATGTTTCGTCAATATACAATAATGTAATATTAATACTACCAAGATAATATAAGTGATAAATTATACTATTTATTTCTACGAGCACGTATAAACTTTAAAACTTAGAAATGTATCTATAATAAAGTAAATAAACTCACTATTTGTATGTTCTTTGAGTGGAAACCTTTTCTGTTTAAGTAGTTGTGTTCCTCTGCTGCAGGCCTCAATATTCTAATGTGTGTGCAATCCACTGCACCAATAACACCAGGGAAGTGAGTTGTTTGCATAAATCTAAGTTTAATCTGGTTTTTTTGCTGCTCAGTTCTTGGAAAACATATCCACCGTTCTGAATAAGTGTTAACAATCGCGGTGGTAACCTCCTCTATTGCCTTGGACATACTTTGCTGGGATATTGAAATATCAAAACTTCGCCCAATTACCCTCTGGAATGTGCCTGTAGCATAAAATTGTAGTACGCCAAAAAATTTTATCACTGGAGGTATCGATACGGGATTATTTGTTTGGTGCAGATGAGCTATGATTCCATTGAAGAGATATTCGGCCATATCTTTTGTTATTCTTGATAGAGTTCCTTGAACCTCGTGTCCTCGATTGAAAAAGGATCACTATCAGCCCTCATTACTCGCCGCTCAATATTTTCCAAACGAATATTTTCTCTTCTTTCCACTTCGTCAGCTACCAATATATTTGCCAAATTAATAGGCAACATCATTAAATCTTAAGACTTAAATACAAAGAAAAAATATATGTATTGTGTATATTTTTGTTTACATCAAATCAAAAATAGTCAAAAATTGAAAAAAATGATAATTGACTTTTAACCAGCTAGTGTAAACCACAGATCACCTCTGTAAACTACAAAATCCCTAAAAAATAACGAAATATTTTTAGATCGAATAGTATTTTATCGAAAACGCCCGAAGTATAGGCGATTGTAACACATAGTGCCCTTAAAGTCGACTATCGCTTTCGATGATAGAATTCGATGATAGAAAACGACATGTAGAAATCGATCTTGCACAGAGTCCCACTACAGTACATCTCTAAGGTATCTATGCTGTTGAACCACCATTTCTTTCCTCAAGCCCAATAACTCAGCAATACATCCTGTCCTCAAATCGCAAGCCCAAGTCCAAGGTAGTCGTAAGACCTGCCTTACAGGAACGTTCATTTTCTCAAAAAAGGATCCTGTTAACACAAAATAATGTTTGCGGCATTTTTATGTAAGATATTACTATCTCCTACACTGGCGAACCAAGCAGCGAAAATTTCTTTTTAATAAATCAATTTCCTGCAAATACAAAACTAAATCTTCAT
Organism: Sitophilus oryzae; assembly: GCF_002938485.1. NCBI lineage: Eukaryota > Metazoa > Arthropoda > Insecta > Coleoptera > Curculionidae > Sitophilus > Sitophilus oryzae. The sequence goes on along the minus strand of NW_022146309.1, from coordinate 1,125,393 downwards.
CTGATGTGGAAGTTATTTGAAGAATATCTTCGATACTGTTTATATCCATTTTAAAGAAACAAACTTGCAGGAAAAGACAAAAACGAAATAACTTCTAAAACACCTTCTTGTAACAACTTGACATTAGCAACATGGCTAAAAAAGAGAAGCGCCCGAGAAGAATCAGCCAATCCGTGATAATCACGTGAAATTAAAGGAGTACGTTCAAGAACACGAATCAGGTGATTCTGTAATATCGATCTATCTTTATCTAACTCACGTAAAATGACAGTAACAATTCTGTTGACGACCACTGCTGTTAAGATAAACACGTCCTCTTTAGAAATGGTTGCCTGCATTGCACAATGTTGTTTATAGATGTTGTTGCTTTAAAAATATATTTATATTTTTTTCTATGTAAACAAGTGAAGTTTTTTGAATTTTCCGCACCTAAATAAGTTTTAAAATTGCTAAATTGTCATTTTTGGTAAGAATCATCACTGTAAAACATCTCGTTTTTGTTTCCGGTTAGTCGACCGTAACCGCACGGAAAAAAATCATTTATATATTCAAGAACAATCATACACTTAAAATTTTACACTTTCTTTAAGGATAGTATTCTTTCCATGAGTACAACAAATATTTGGAACTATTTTACTTTTACACTTGCTTCTTAAATATAGTTATAGTCACTTTAAGTAATTTCAAGGTAATTTTAGCAATAATCCTACATTATTTGATGACATTGGTTTGAGGTTAGGGGGACTCTATTTTAATATGCATTATTTCTTATACATTGGTGGTAAACTAGGTATGTACGCGTTTGGAATGATTCAAATATGTTTTAACAATTTTTATTATCGTTTCTCGTTTTCAATTAGAGATGCCGCTGTTCAATATCTACTTATATTAGGAAATTACACAGTTTTATTGTATTTTCTTATTACGAAAAGCAAATAATTTGGTAGGTGATGTTTGGCTAATCTAATTTAAAAAGTATTAACCATATTCGGGGTTATTCTGGTGATATTTCAATATTCCATACCTATTGGAAATGGAAATTAAAATTTTTAGCATGTCCCAACTCTATTATATTCATGTATGTTACCGGGCAAACCCGATTTTAGGATAAACTAGTTTTTCTTAGGACGAATATTAACCGGGATCGAAAAACTATATAGTTTCTCAAAAATTCGGTAACGTGTTCCCTATGCTTTCGGAGGTTCGGGTTCGATCTTGTTAGAAACTCTTGTTTTGGTAAAATGCTTAATTTCCATTTATCCTTAATTTCATCATTTACAATAGGTATGGAATTTTGAAATATCACCAGAATAACCCGGAATATAGTTAATACATTTTTAAATTAGATTAGCCAAATATCACCTACCAATACTAAGTTTTTTTCATGGCTTTTCGGCTGCGCTGTGAATACGTGACTTCTGCCTTCTGCCAGCGACGCGCTCCCCGCCGGCGGCGATCAAGGTCGTGCGCTAAGACCCTTGTGCGCATCATTACGTCGTATGCTTTTCAATAAGAAAATACAGTAAAACTGTTCCAAATTTCCCAATATAGGTAGATATTGACAGCGGCATCGCTAATTAAAAACGAGAGACAGTAATAAAAATTGTTAAAACATAATTGAATCATTCCAAACGTACATACATATATAGTAGTATATAGTTTACCACCACTGGGGTATAAAGCATGCATATTAAAATGGAGTTACTAACCTCAACCAATGTCATCAAATACTGTAGGATTATTGCTAAACTTCTACCTTGAAACTTACCTTTTGGGGATCAAATCGTCATCTCCCATGCCTGAAGAAGGTCCTCCATTTTCACATATCAGTAGCAAAAACGATAACAAAAAAATTTATTATTTACAAAAACTACTTAGTTTGGCGCGTCTAGTAAAACTAACCTAAAAAGTAAGAAGAGAGGCTTTATTTTATAGTAGGTGATATTACACCTTGAATAAAGTAATTATTACATGTACACAAAGAATTTCTATACTTAATGCAATAATTTGCTAATTTACAAATAAGTATAAGTAGTACTAGAAACAAGATTTTATCTCGAATTCAAATTTCAATACTAGGTAAATCTTAAATAAAAGATACATTTTCTTAGCTTCTAAGGATAAGGTTTTCTTGAAAAGAAGTATAACTAGATTTGCGGAATGGGGAAAGTAGCATATCGTTGGTTCAAGATTAATAATCTTTAAGCCAGTTTAGCTTTTTTTCCGTGCATTTCTATCTATCTATAAATTTTGAAAATACTTGCCACATTTTGTTATTAAATTATGCCATCTTTTAAGATGTTTCGACAAATTTGAGGTATTAAATGATCTCTTGTTTACACCTCCACGTGAATAAGACTTTCCACAATACTTACATAAGGCTAAAGATTCTTTTCTTGAATCTTTAGTAAAATGTTTCCATATATTTTTTTGCAACATTGAAATCCAATAGTAATTCATAATCCTTGAACCTTTTGGTGTATAACAGTAAGAAATATTTTGTTGTCATATTAAAATGAAAACAACATGATACTAAGACACCTTATCGCATCAAAATGTCGTACGGCTTTCAAAACCCAACATGCCGCCCCTGTTTGCTTTCAAAACCTTTTAGTCCTTTCAAAAATCTATAACAAAACACTAAATCCTCCAATGTTCCTAAAATCTGGGATAATTAATGTTTCAAAAGAGTAGAACATACACGAGATTTACCTCTTATTAAAACCAATGGCGGTTTTACCGATACAACATCGACATATCCCGTATCACTACCCGTGTATCTGTAACTCTAATTACTCTTGTCCATCCGCTATTCATATGGAGTGTTACTCTTCTTTCACCAACACCATGTCATTAATCTTTGTAGAGGTCCGCTCTTATGCGCCACTTAGATCAAGTTGCTGTAAGTTACCCCAACTCCTGTTTGCCATGGTCTCGCACCTTTTTTGGACTTATATGCTGCGTGAAGCCACAATGGTCTCACACAATAAAAAATTGTATTTATGCTCTTGAGACTGAGTTGGTCTCGTATAGGACGGTTTAAATGCATGGGACGGCGATGAAGGTGGCCGAAATTTATCCAAAACCACTCATGGCCTTTAAATTACAGAGACCAATGTGGTTTCATATGGCTATCACTTTTACATGCAGTAACACAAAAATGCTATACTTTTTAAAACATCTTTACAATGTTCTTTTTTCGAGCTTTCAAAGTAGAAAATTCTTCAAAATTTAATAAAGACAAAAGATCATTCTCAATACTCATTAAAGCTAAATGGGCTAATCTTGGCTTCACCCATATTAGTTGTATTTGTTTTTATAAATGTGAGTTTTGAAAATGTTTTGTACCATTTTAGTTCGTACTAGTGTTCATAGAAAGAAGTTTTGCAAATTAAATATCTCTTTTAAACAATAAATTTGCCGTTTCAAGCAAATTTTGCCATTAAAATTTATGGTAACATTTTGCGATTTGGTTATGCATGAAAATGGTTTTATTTTTTACGCGAAAACGGTGCGTCGGACAAAAAAAGTCAAGAAATAAAAAATATTCGTTGTAAATTGAATGGGGATTTCAAAAATAATATTAATTTTATTTAAAAAGTAGTGGCGTACCATTCAATGCGAATGGCAATAGAGACTCTATAGATATAAAAAGACTCAAAAGACCTTTAAAACAAAGTGCGAGCATTTTTCGAGTTATTTATTTTACAAGCAAAAAACCCGGGTGTTTTCGGTGGGCCACCCTGTATAGGTATTAAAAAATGTCGATTTGTGTTTTAAAGTCTTACACCCTTTATTTTGAAAACGACGCACTTCCGACCATTAGTATCCCGTTTCAAAACGTTTATTTTTGGCGAGATCTACCAATCCTTACGTATTGGCATAATAGTTTCGGAACACTGTATAGTATTGAAAAATGTTGCTTAAAATGAGGCTTTAAAACTCTTTAAACATCAACATCTCTCATTAATACTAACTATTGTTTAGAAATTTTCAAAATTGGAGAAGTTCTCGAATTTTTTTATATTTTATGAGCATACCAAATTCTTTTTCATTTTTCGTAAATTTGCCACTCCTTAATAGTAAAATTATATAAATGATCATATCAAGTAAATGCGTAATAAGGCTAAAACTGATTCTACCTTACGTTTAGCAGATCCACTAAGATATTTTTCTGCTACAAGACATTTTTTTTAAAATACTGGTATACCTACATACTACACAATGAAAAACGTATTATTGTTCTTGTTTTCTTAAATCTATTATTCGCAATCGCTTACTTCATAGATGCGCTGTACAAAAATAACAATAATCAAATAGAATAAAAAAAGGAATCTAATAATCTGAGTAATTCCCTAGCGTTTTCGGCTTTTGGTAATGCATCCATCAAGAAAAATTAAAAAAAAAGAACGAGCCATTGTCTATGCAGCACTCTTGATATTTTTTGTGAAAGTGTGTTACCTGCTAAAAAAGAAAAGAAGAAGAGTCTGTTTTGACATTATGAGAATAACAAGTCGTCTGTTGGAAGTTGCAATAGGCTGGATTTTTTATTTTGTTGCTGTACTTTTTTATGATGTATATTTTTATTTATGACGAAAAACTATACAGGGTTGTTCACCACATACGATACGGAGTATTGTAGCTAAACGATTAGATTTATACAAATTGTAAGTTTTGGGTTCGTTGAACAACTATTAGAGCTACAATTTAAAAATATTTTTACAAGATACAGAGTGTCCCAAATAAATAAAAAATGTCAAAGTTGTATTTTTTTTAAATAGAACACCCTGTATATTATTACATTTTTAGTTTCAACGATTAAAATAAAGGTAAATTTGATAAAGGTTTATTACACTTAAACCTTACCGTTTTAGAAATATTTTCAATTTTGTGAAATTGCAATCAAAACTTTAAGGATTCATTTCTCCAAAGGTATCAAAGTTTTTAATACTAAATATTTACTGAAGTTTATTTATTGATCATTTATTGTGTTGCAATAATAAAAATTATACTTCCTTATACAGAGTGTCTAAAATTTCATTTTAAATAATTACTAGCTTTAAACGGCAATAACTTGTTTAATTTAAATGGAACACCCTGTATATTTTATGAGAATCAGATGCACAATTTGATGGTCTATCAAATTATATTATACCATTTTTTACCTATCTCTTCAAGTTTCCATAGAAAATGCATTTTCTTGTAATTTAGAACTCATTTATCAATATACCCATGGAATACTGACATTTTAGATTATTTTTAAAGGTGTACCAAAAATTTAGAGAGTACAGACACTAATATTGTCCAATCTTATATAGTTTGTTTATTTCATTAAGAAATAAAAAAAACTATTTAAAGATTTGTTAAAGAGGACCAATTAATATGATTCCAGTATTCAAACTACATTAATTGACTGTTTGCGTTGATTAATAATTATTGCTCCAAATACAAAAAAACTGAATTTTGTATGTGTATTAGACAGTGTGGTAAAAAGTAACACTTTAAAAATGATATTTCATTTTTTGACAAATGCTTATTTATAACAACAGAGACTTTCATTTTCATAACTTATTATTATATTGATTTCTGATTAAAATCCACATTTATTTAGAATAATTTATTAACGAACATAATTAAGTATGTAATTAATTAGTATTTGGGCGGAAATAATGGTGGTATATTTAATTAATGGTATACTCTTTTATAAAGATTTAAATAGTTTTCTTTTTGCATACAAATGGGCTAGTAATATTATCATTTTGCTAAAAACGATAATATTACTAGCCTGTACATTTTCTACATTTGTTACTTTAAAAACAATCTAAATTGTCAATATTCCATGGGTATATTGATAAATGAGGTCTAAATTATAAGAAAATTCATTTTCTACGAAAACTTGAAGGGATAGCTAAAAAGTGGTATAATACAATTTGATAGACAATTAAATTATGCATCTGATTCTCCTAAAATATACAGGGCGTTCCATTTAAATTAAACAAGTTATTGCCGTTTAAAGCTAGTAATTATTTAAAATGAAATTTTAGACACTCTGTATAAGGAAGTATAATTTTTATTATTGCAACACAATAACTGATCAATAAATAAACTTCAGTAAATATTTAGTATTAAAAACCTTGATACCCTTGGAGAAATGAAGCCTTAAAATTTTGATTACAATTTCACAAAATTGAATATATTTCAAAAACGGTAAGGTTTAAGTGTAATAAACGTTAATCAAATTTACCTTTATTTTAATCGTAGAAACTAAAAATGTAATAATATACAGGGTGTTCCATTTAAAAAAATACAACTTTGATATTTTTTATTTATTTGGGACACTCTGTATATTGTAAAAATATTTTTAAATTGTAGCTCTAATAGTCCTCCAACAAACCCAAAACTTACAATTTGTAAAAATCTAACCATTTAGCTACAATACTCCGTGTCGTATGTGGTGAACAACTCTGTATAATCAGAGGAACAATCGTAAAAGAACAAACAAACAAACTTTTGTATTACAAAACGGGTACCGAACTAATAACAAGAAATTAAAAATAACATCAACACGTATTTATTTTTTTGTTGCTGTGTGTGTTTCAAAAAAACATTCAAGGCAGTAATTTTTGTCACAAGCAATACATTTGAAATGTGACTGTGGGGTTTTCTTTGCTGCCTCCATTCTTCCTAATTCTTCAATGGATTTAGCATAGCAGTTTACACAACGTCGGCGTTTACTTCGACCAACGTTTTCGAGCACATGCTCTATGTTGGTGTCCTTTTTTTGGTTAATGGTTTGTCCATCTTTTAGTAATCCCAGGATCAGCTCTTCGCTGAAAGTTGTTATTGTCATTTTTTCATTTGCGATCGCTTGGTGTGCTACGTATGCGTTTACTAAAGCTGTTCCAGTTAACAATTCAACCGCCAGTTTCCTATACGACTTCAGGCTCTTTCTTAGTGATGTTTTATATGACTTTATCTGATCAGATACATCAATATACGATTTATATCTATTGTATTCAATAACTTTTTTTGGTTTCAAAATTTGTTCATCTCTCTTTGGTACAGAAACCATTTCATTAGTGTATTTCGTACTAAGAGTCAACACATCTCTTTTATCTTTCCATTTTTGAATAAATATTCCTTCTGTACATTCTGACGCTATGGTTTCACCTGTTTTCAATTTTTTCTCTATAACATTCTTGGGGTTGTGTTTTCTGTTGGCGCGTAAAGTTCCAATCAAATGGTTTTTTCGTTGAAGAAGGGCTTGTGCTAATATTACCGAGGTATAATAATTATCGGTACAAAGGGTACGGCCTTTATCAAGTAAGTTTTCTATAAGATCTAAAACAATTTTTGATGGTACACCAAATTGTTCATTTTTTGATTTACCGCAGTAGACTTTGAAATCATATGTGTAGCCTTTTTCAAGACATAGTTTGAACAATTTAATTCCAAATTTGTACCTTTTATTGGAAATATATTGAAGAAATTTTAGTCGTCCTCGGAATGGTACAAGCGTTTCATGTGCTCAGATGGTATGATTGGTTGCTGAAACGATTCGCGCAATTTATTGAGCAATGGTGTCAACTTTTGCATTCTATCTTCTGAAACCACGTTATTGTCACTGAAATGGATATGTTGAACTAACAATTGAAATCTGTTTCTCGACATGACGTTCTGAATATAATTTATATAAATTTTTTTTAAAGACTGCATTTGTGGGAGCGGGCATAAACCCATCCATAGTAAAATGGCAAGAAACTTTTCGATTTCCTCTGCATTCGTTGGTTTCCAGTGCGTTATACGCGCCTTAGAGCGTTTATTTTTTTGTATACATTGTTCAGCGTACCGGTTCGTTTTCGCAACCTAGAGAAAACAAAGCAAAAATCTTAAAGATTCAGAGCAAAATTACAACTTACTATGAGAAAATGATTTCGTCGTTGACAAACAATTTAAAAAAATCATACCGGACCTTTGTTAACAAAATCTTCGTACAGCTGCGCATGGAACCCATTAGGCGTTTCTGTAAATTGGAAGTTCTTTAGATGTTCACCTGTTACGGGACCTCAATTGAAATTATCGTTCTGTGTTTGTAGTGTGGCATCTTGCTCATCATCAGAACTAAACCTTTGCATTCTGGTAATAACATCTTCAATTGTCTGATCGATATGACACATCGTTACACTATGCCCGCTAGACGATCAGGCAGAGGGTTGAGACTCGCATAAAGTGGAAGGAGTTTCTATTTTCTTTTTTTTTCTGGGTTGTCGGGTTTCAAAGGATGAGGCTGAGTCTTCTGCACTTGAATCTGGCTTGTATTCATCATTTGAAGCATCACTTTCAAAAGGATCCGCTTCTGGCTCTTCGTCCGATAGGCATTCTTGCATTAACTTTTGCATATAAGCCTGGTCCTTTTCGTATGAGCCCATAATCTGTATAAAACACGGTCTACACGTCGTCAAAACCAAAAGTTGTTTATTTTTACACTTTATTGTCAGTATCGCGTCGGTTAGAATATAATAATCAATATACACCTTTGCGAATACCACCGAACTATGCAGCGAATACGTGAGAATTGACTTATTGTTGACACTTTTATTCAGCGACATCTCTTGTGAACGTTGCGAATAGAGTAATAGTAATGTCGTACATTATCGACTCCAATTTTCGATATGGTGACACATTGGTATCATATGGCATGTGCGACCAAAAGTAAAGTTCAGGGCCACGTGAGTCCAATATGTCATCATAAAAAAAATCAACAAAAAAAAACACTCACACAACATTTTCTGACCATATTGTATATACATAACGAAATATAGTGGACTTTTTAAAAGGTTAACGAAGAAAAAAATGATGGCCTGTAGGACACATTTTTTTTACATTATGGCACAATACGTGTTAAGAAAACGTGCGAATGTAACGACAGTTACCATGGAATACCCCATAAGGTTATGGTCTTACACATACTTCTTACTTTTTACCTTACGGACGCTATAAGTCAGGCATTACAGTTTATATTATTTATTAAATAATTAGATTTTTGTTTTCGGTCTCACTGTTATTTTCTTGTATTTCAGTCTTATTCTCAGTTTCCTCTTCGTCATCTTCATAATCATTATTACTAGCTAAATCTGTTACCATATTTTTCCTTATTCTGGCATCTCCTTTTTAGTTTTCTCCATACATCATATAATTCTTTCGCTGACTCATTGCCAACCCATTCGCCCATGTCTGGTTTCCTAAACTCTTCTCGTCTTGTCGTTGGAATAAGTGAATCAAAATATTGTAACGTTTTTAGTTCGTTACATGTCTTTGATTATGATATATGATGTCTGGCGTATCATCACCGGATTCCCTATCGTTCAGGCCGGATAATTTAATTGACGGCATGGCGTAATTTTTACGTTCTCTAGTCCACAACCCTGTTATCGTTTGACACAACCCTGTTATCGCTCTGTGGAGGCGATGTCAACATCGCTTCTGTCAACTCTCTCACTTTTGCTTTTACCGCTCTGTAGCCTAACCTAACCATCCCGGCTTTTAGAAATGGTAATTTTTTAAATCTTGCTGTATAATCTGAATCAGCTGCTATTTCAAAGCAACAGGTAATGATGAGATATTATCCTTTTAGATTCGATATTATTACTGCATATTTTTAGGGTAGAGTTTTGGATGTCCCAACTTAACCTGTATTTGTATTTTGCTGGCACGTTGGCGTCCCTTTTCTTTTGTCCTCCAGAATATTACATGGAAGAAAGGACAGTTTCTTTGTTTATTATTGAGCCCTCGGAAGTAATTCGAGGTAGGTTTATTTTGCTTAGTAGATCTTGTTTGGTTTTAAACAAGAGTTTCATATTTTTAGGGTCCAAGGTACGGACTATTTACAAGGTACGGGCATTATCCAAGGTCCTAGTAGTATCCAAGGTACGGGTAGTGTTCCCCTGTACCGTTGTCTTATAGACAGACTGTGTCCGAGGTTATGGTTCAAGCTACGGACATTATCCAAGGTCCTAGTAGTGTTCCAAGGTACGGGTAGTGTCCCCATATTGCTACAGTATGGATACAGCGTAAGCCCCATGCTGCTTCGTTCCCATTTCTCAGTCTAGTCAGTAGTTACGGCTGCATTGATTCATGGTGTCCTCATTCTGGCCAACAGGATAGCCGAGAGACAGTGCAGAGATATGAGCCCACCTCACGTTGCTACTCTTCGAAATAGGATTGCCTCAAGAACAGCTAAGTGTAGATTTAGGTTCTGGTTTTCAGTTGATTTTCAGTCTTAACTTAATAACGTACATTTTAAATAATATCGTACAGACTATATTTAGTGGTTAGATTATTAAGAACATTTATGTCGATTTAGTAGTTACAATATGATTTAGATCTTAGGTGTCATTACATTACGCCTTGTAATAGTATTTAACCACTATAATAATTATTAAAATTGTACAATGCTATTTACCATCAGGATACATCATGAATGAATATAGTAACTAGTTTTAAGTAATAAACCACTGTGTTTTCTTTCTCTGTACATGCCTGGCGCCCAATATCTATTTCTTTTGTTTATTGTTATTAATTAGTTTTCTTTCCAGTGAAATACCTTATCCACGACTGCTCTCCGATGAAAAGCTGCCGTTCGCAGTGGTAGTTGTTATAAAAAAACGCTACAATGTAGAAAATGCGGTACATCAAAAACAGTTGGCTTGATTTTTTCAATTCCGTCTTGATCTCCCAAAATCCGCGAAGTGTCTCGCATGCATTTTGTAAAATCTATTGCCTCAATATCAAATATATGTAGATACAGTCCACACTTTCTAAATCCATTTTTGACCGTATCTGTTCCAATGCGCTGTACAGCATTTTCTAATAAGAGGAGAAATGTGGTTTTATTGACGATTTTATTGTTATTACTTTTTTTTCCACTCAGAATCAACTTTTTTCCATTTATTTTTTAATGGGGCAAATAAGGACACATCGGCCGGTTGCAAAATGCGTCGCATTTGACAAAAGTGCGTAAAGAAAAATGCCATTATCAGAAAAAAAACTTACTCACATTGTAGGTAAGATGGGATTTCTGGCCATCAAGTATGTATAATATTAGCAACTTTATACCTTTGTTTTTTAAATATGGTAGTAAGGTATTACACACATAACTAAAGAATGTTTCACTTGTCATCCAACCCTTTTTTGATCGACCTGAAAAACAAAAAAAAAATATATATCTAGGAAGGTAGATTTTAGATAAAAACAGAACTTACCAATTACCTAGTCAGGATTAGTGTTTCTTGCTATTTCTGCTGGAATTCGTTCATAAGGTGGTTCGTACATAATTGTTCAACCATTGGTGGATAAATATGCCCATCAGCGAAAATTGTAAATAAAGCAGTGATACACTCCTTTTCTGATCCCGATTTTACTTCATAAAAGATTCGCATTCCTCGAGGACCCAATACAAGACCTGTTTTTGGATTTGTTGCAAATCCGGATTCTGGTAGGATCATTTAAAATATCCTCAGCATTTTCTTCAATTGAATAAGTTCGAACGGAATCATGCCACGCTCGTATAGATTCCTCAGTTACACACGCTCGTGCTTGGTTTATAGCCTCAGCATGTCGTTGGCAAACCTCTGTTTGTCTAGTTAGTATGGTAGGAGGGCCCATTTGTCTTGTTAAGGATGATTTCCCTTTTAATTTATTTATCAAAGTGGCATGAGGGACATTGTATAGCCTCTCCGCTTCTCGAATTTTGCAAACATTATTGGAAACGGTCTTTACAGCCTGTTGCAGTTGTGCTTCTGTGTAGACATTTTTCTGAAATATAATAAATACTGGTAGATTACCTATATTGACCCAAGAATATTAAAAAAAGTCTCCAAATAAAGTAAAATTAGTGAACCATTTCTTAACCATAACAAAAAACCAAAAGTTGACCACTAAAAAATTGTGGTCAACTACTGGATCCTGTTTTTAAAAAAACGGGTTTGGTTAACAAAACTACTCTTTTCACATACTTAAACCCATAAAACAGACAGAGACACATTAAACAAAAAAATATTATAAAAACGTCGAAGTACATTTATCTAGCAACTAGTACATCAAATAAATATTTTATTCCAATATTATTAATCGATGATTGAAGATTATTAAAAATTCTTCTACTTACCATGCTTATTGCAAATAACCTATTTACAGTTAACACACAAATCGAACAATTTTAACGACTGTCATAGAGACATGTTTAAATTTGGTGGCAAGTATTTCTTGGCAGTGTGATGACGACAGTAATGTGATTCGTATACTGGAAACTTTCTTATAAACTCTTTTAGGTAATTTGTATCCCCTAAGTTGGTCTTATTGTGTGGCGTATGTCTTCCTCGTTTGTCCGAAACAGGAGTTCCCGGAGCCGATTTTCTCTTCAGAGCTTTAGTGATTTTACGATCGCATACATCCAAGACGCTTTAAAAAAACTTTACATACTCTATGGTCATTTCCATATACATCTTGCAGTCTGTAACTTCTAGTGTTTTGTCGCCTAGAAACTTCCTTTTTAGTAAATTTTCTTTTGGCAGGCTCTACTGTAATCTGTCCAGAAATAAAAGCATCTTTGGAGGTCCAATCTAGTGCATAGAAGTAACGAAAAATTTCCATTTGTCGAATTTCGCTGAATTTTTTACTTTGTTACTCGGCGCGGCCTACTACGATATTTTAAGAAAAATTTGAAATGTTGAGGTTAATAGTGAAAATAAATATAGAGTGTTATATATTTTCGAGAAGCCCATGCCAAGCTGAATCAGGAAATTTAAAAATATACGGAGGGTTATATTTAAAAAAACAGAAGTATAGTTAATATCTAAAAAAATATGTTTTTCGAAAGAAGTCTGACTACGCCACTGCATTCTACACAGAAAAGTGCCTTTAGAATGTTTAATTCATTTTTGCTTAGCTGTTGAAATAAACAAACTATCGCTGTTCAAACTGTAGTTTCGAAACCGATCAAGATAGCCACGATCCGTTTGCGGCATTGTGATTTTTTCAAAAAAAGAATCCGAGACTGCAGTATCAAAATTTGAATATTTCTTACGGTTTCCTAGATACCCTATAGAAACAACCAAAATGGTCCACCCTGTACACATATTAAATAATAATGTTTAAAAATAATTAATTTGGTAACAAAAGTCTAAACTACACATACTTAGGGATAAAGGCAAAGAGGGTAAGCATGTTTATTTTTATTATCACAGGTGCAAAATATGTAGCATATGTAATAAATAATATATCTGGAAATAATTTAATTATTAATGCAAAGAATTAAGAAGTGAAATAAGAAAAAAACTCATTTTTCAGCAATTTTAATTAATTTAATGCTTTTTTCATTTTCTTTCCTTGTTTTCTGGCAATATCAGAAGAAGCCTTTCGCTTTTCTGTTTTTATATTAAGGAACCTAATTCTCACAAAAACTCTTTGCTTACAAAATGCATGTAACAAGTTCTTTTGAAATATCATTTACTATGGTAATACATATTCAGATGTTTTTTTAATAATATTTTTTTTAATACTAAAGTTATCCTGAGGTAATTTTAGTAAATATTTATCCATTTTGGAAACATGGTCCAACCATATGTCTGATGGTTGAATTAGGCCTCCAAATGATAAATTTTGTATCCACGTAGGAAAATGGCTATAACTATGTAAGTTTTCTTTTGCTTCTTCATACGTGTACTTTCCCAAATCTGGGTATTTCCCCCTATACTTTTTCGCCAAGTACCCAGCATTGTATGCTAAGCCGTCTTTTTCAGACTCTCGTTTCAGACCATCCTTTGAGATAATACTGCTACTGGATGATGAAGTACTCTAAGAGTCAAATTTCTCATCAAACTGATCTAGAGGTTCTGGAATACTTATGTCGCCAAGCTTTGCTTGTTTTAGTACGCTTGCCAGTAAGTATTCTTCATTTTGCACGTCCGGAGAGCTTTCTACATTTGAATGCGATGTTACCAGGCCAGGGTTTTTTCCCAGAATGATCATTCTCACCCTGTAGATTGCATTCAATGGAGACGGATGATCGTGAAGTCCTCCGCGGCTCGTTAACTAAAAATAGTAAAAAAATATTTAGGGCAAAGTTTTACTCTAAAACTCATAAATAACTAACTGACAAAAAAAGTTCTCCAAACAATCCTGATATAATCTCTGAGTTAGAATATATTTAATTTGATATTCTTCCTTCATATCTTTATACAGACTTTGCAAACTTTTTATGGACATTATTAGCCCACGCTGGAATATTTGCATGCTCTTTTTGCCAATGCAGGTTATTCCACCGATAACAGAAACCATTTCATTTAGGCAGTCATCTTGTAATGACAAATTGGTGCCATATGGCCTCTTTGTTGGTATTGACGTTGACGGTGAGTAGGAATTCATTACATCGAACCAATTATTAACGAGCTGGAAAAAGTTACCAGTGACAGCACTAGCCTCTTTATCTTCTCCTGTCAGATAATGCTGAAGAGCAGTGGCAGTTGTTTTGGAAAATAACTGCGTTGCTAATTTCACGTTTTGCCGTTGGGCTCTTTCACAATTTAAATGTAATGGTGTTAATTTGTAGCAAGCATTTATTTCAGATCTTGTATTTTCCAACAAGCTCTTAACTGGATTTTTGTTGATTACTGTTCCATCTTGCAACTTAAAGCCAATATCAATAAACCAGTTTCTCAAAAGTTTTAATACATGTGGAACGTCGGCGAAAATGTAAACTGGTTTCTTTGTGACAGGATGCTCGGAAAACAGATTGGTTTCATTTACACCCATACTCTTCCACAATCCCTGATTATCACCACCACAATCTGATATACAAGCAACCACATTACAGGGTGGCCCATCGAAAACGTTCTGCAAGGCATAACTGACAGGGCAATTTTTTTTTCAGAAAATCCAAAAACACGTCAATTTTGTTTGTGAGGGGGACAACTTTTGCCCCAAAAATGATTGCAATATCTTCAACCCTCTAAGCGGGGGTGGCATCCCCCAACTTTTTTCAAATGGAAAGGGGGGTCAAGTGGCGCCGCAATGAAAAGAGCTTTCTATTCTCTATATTTCCCCGCTTCGTTTTTAAAAATCGGTCGAGTCATTGAGAAAATATGAAGGATTGAAATTTGAAAAGTTTATTTCAACATTTGTCAGAGTAAATGATAAGGATAAATTCCTTCGACCAATTTGCTGTTTTTTCTTATTATTTCTAGATGTTTACGCATTTTTTCACTTGCCACAAGGTTGAACGATCAGATGCGGTAGTTGCTAGATAGCTGTTCTGTGACTTGTGCGTTGAAGTTCTTCTCAATATCGTTAAACTTTTTAACAATTATGGTGTAGTCACTTGCAGAAAAAGTAAAATAATCGAACTTTATTTTAAAAATTATGAATGTGGCAATCGGGTTGCGCATATATTCAATGAACGCCATCCAAACACCTTTATGGCAAAATTGTTCGCGAGTTAGTAGCAAAATTTCGCGAAACTGGTTCCGTTATGCGGTAAACGACTTTTTTGTTGATGTTTAATCATGAACAATTTAGAATTTTAATTTTAATATTTTGATCATCTCACACACTGGTTAAAGGTCTAGTATTAAATATTTTATAACTCTTGATTTTATGTTATTATAACATGATTTTATCCATTTACAGTTTTCCTTTTGTAAAATTTTCTAGATACGCCTCGCGCCTGTGTTCTGCAATGTCCATATATGTTTTATTTGTAATTTTATGACGTAATTTGTTTTTTGAATTGATTTGTATTGTATGACATTTTTTGTATTTTTTGTATTATTTGTATATTTGTTTTTGTGCTTTTTTTGTTTTGCTTTGTCGATGAAGCTGTTTTGGCTTTTTGTACAATAAAGCGTTGTTTTTTTTATGAATAAAAAGAGGCAAAGGGAAAATTTTGTAGTAAATGAAGCTATGGAGGTATTCGTATTGGGCCAAGTTGCCATGGATAGTACGCCGAGTACAAGAAAATTGGCCAATGAGACCGGCGTGAATTGAACAATGTACAAGTATCCAAAGGATATTAAATAAAACACAAGTTCCACCCGTATAAAATTCAGTTGAACGACAAAGTCAACTCAACAAAGACGATTTTGATCGTAGCGGGCTGGTATTTTTGGAAATTCTATTGTGGGTCAGTTTAACGATATTGAGACCGCACCTGATCGTTCAACCTTGTGGCAAGTGAAAAAATGCGTAAACATCTAGAAATAATAAGAAAAACAGCAAATTGGTCGAAGGAATTTATCCTTATCATTTACTCTGATAAATGTTTAAATAAACTTTTCAAATTTCAATCCTTCATATTTTCTCAATGACTCGAACGATTTTCAAAAACGAAGCGGGGAAATATAGAGAATAGAAAACTCTTTTCATTGTAGCGCCACTTGACCCCCCTTCCTATTTGAAAAAAGTTGGGGGATGACACCCCCGTTTAGAGTGTTGACAATCCAGGCAAAGGATAGTGTAAAGTTGTTTTTAAGTAAATATAGGCACGCTTGCTAAAGTAGTAAGGTTAATAGTAGTTAGTAGTAGTTATGAAATCTAGGACAAAAACTGGTATGATTTTTCATAAGCTTGTCTAAGGTCCAAAAAAGATTGATCATTGTCTGTGAGCTGTATCGTATTGAATTGTCGTCAGGCGGTTGTTGGGTTGAAGAGTTTGATTCAAGTGCAGTCTGATGGAAGTCTATCTGTCTGGAGTTGTGAGAGGCTATGCAGTTGGTTGAATATCCTATTTCAGAAGTGTTTGTATTAGAAGAATTCAAAGTGGTTGTTTTTTCTGCGAACTGTATACTGTTTTGGCTTGACTCATCGCAAGAACTTATATTGATTTGGGAATAATTTGACCTATTGGAAGCAACCGACGAGCTTCTTGTTCGTTATTGCTCCTCAAACTAGTTTAATTCAGCTTGGCAAAAAATTTCGCAAGGTTTATTTTTAGTGCGGTTTGTCTTTTCTTTGAAAATGTCTTGAATGTCTCCGCATAGCTTAAGAAAATGTGGTTAATGGCATCGACTTTTTTTTATTTTCTAAGTAACATATTACTTTCTCAACGTCATCAGAACCATACTTTCCTTTTTTATCTAGTGATTGGATGGGCAAATTCGACTTTGACGTCGACGGCGTGGACAAATTTGACTTCGTTGTTGACGGTGGTAAGCGGAACGAACGGTGGTGACTGATGAGTAGATGGCGATGGTGGTGTTACTGGTTGTAGTTCGTAAATGAACCCCTCGGTGGACTCATAATCACTTGGATTTGTGGAGGGCCAAGAATGAGTGTCTTTGTGAATTTGTGAATTTCCTGTTCTATGTTAGTAGATGTCGAGCGCGAAGCAATAGTATGGTCAAGAAAACTCATATGGTCACCCCATGGCCATTTTTTATATTTTTTGGCAGCTTGTCCTGTAGTGCCTTTCATACTTTTTTTGTATTTCATGTAGGAATCCCTCAAGTTTTTCCATTTATTTTTTATGGTACCTGCAAAAATTAGAAAATATTTAATGAAATAAAACAATTTACACCCGAAATTTTTTTTAGATACCTAGCTACGGCAGACTCGCATCAGACCACTGCATTTTCCTTTAGAATGGGACGTTTAACAGTTGCCAAAATTGTGAAGGAAGTGTGTAAAGAAACTTGGAATGTGCTGCATACTACCTACTTGTCAAATCCAACAGAAGAAACATGGAGGCAAAGTGAGATTGGCTTCAGAGAACTTTGGGGCTTTCCCAATTGCATCGGGAGCATCGATGGAAAACATGTAGCTATAAAATGCCCGCCTAACAGTCAGTGGTTCAAATTATTTTTGTTACAAAAATTATTTTTCAATCGTTCTCCTTGCAGTTGTTGACCCGTTTTATAAATTTAGTGTTGTGGACATTGGAAGCTATGGGCGACATAGTGATAGTGGTATTTTTGAGAACTCCACTTTTTATCGAGAATTTATTGAAGGAAAAACTATTTTACCTCCTAAACCTCTTCCCGGAACCGCCCCGCCCGTCCCGTGCCCCATGTATTTATAGGTGATGAAGGTTTTGGATTACAAACATATTTAATGCGTCCTTTCCCTAGACCTGTCAACTTGAACGATGAAAGAAAGAAAATATACAATCTACGCCTAAGTAGAGCCAGACGGGTCGTTGAAAATGCCTTCGGCATTTTGGTTTAGAAGTGGCGAATTTTTTTAAGACCTATTGATTTGGAAATTGAAGCTGTAATAGATGTTGTAAAAGCTACTTGTTGCTTACACTATCTGAGAGTTAAACAGGGAACTACTGTTTTGATGGATACAGAAAGTGAAACCGAACCCATTCGTGCATTTGCTCCAGCAAGACCAACAAATCGAAGAGCCACAAATGCTGCATTTGAAGTGCGAGAAATTTTTGTAGACTATTTCAATAATTAAATTGGTCAAAAATGCTACTTACCATTTTCTCCTATCTCTTGGCCTATCCTCTTCCACGTTTCGTCCTTAGGAGAAAATGGTAAGTAGCATTTTTTGAATGAACACCTGCCTCTAAATCCCAGCAATTGTTCATCGACCGTTAAATATTCTCCTGGTGTATACTTTTTTTGACAATTGTTAATAAAAATGGTCATTACTTCCCTGATAGGCTCTAATCTCTCTCCTCTGGTTTCTGTCATTTATGTCATCAATCCTTATACAACGCAGTAAAAATCTAAACCGTTTTTCGCTCATACATAAATAACACGATTCTAGGTCATTTCCGGTCGAGTTATCCCACAAATCTCTAAGATTCTTTCTTGAACATCGCAGTGAGCCTATTCTCTATAGCCTATAGCAACATCTGTTAGTCTTGCATCCCTTTCACGAGAAAAATTGTCTTTCAATTTTTCTATGAATGTGTTTGTACAGGTGGTAATAATCCCAAGGATAATGTCATCAAAAAATAAGTCAAAAATGTCTATTTCATTTCGCGTTTCACGAGCCTTATTTTTTGGCCCAGGTAAGTGAGTTATAATATTGCAAACTCTGGTTTTAACATTAGATGGTTGCCGGCGATGTTTCTGCCATTTTGTAATACCATCTTTTGCAAGAAAACAAAGTCTTTCATGTACCTGCTCATTTTCAGAGTCATCTTCAGATCCTGAATCGCTGACTCCTTGTTCAGAATTTGAATCTGCTGAATTTTCTTCGACATAATCTTCCTCATCATGGTCGCTATTGTCCTCGGGTGAATCATTACCGCTTTCATTGCCGCTGAGTTCATTATACCACTTTCGCACTTTCTGTTCAGACATTATCTTCAGTTGGTATAAAACTTTAATGGAAACAAAACATGTGGAAAATTGCAAAAAATTATTAAAAATAAATATATATATACCTGCTTCCAAATCGTTAAGTGGTTAGTCGCGCGGGTGACGGACATCAACCAGTGATGAATAACGACAAAAATAATACACTCACGCTGGATCTAACACAACTGATACGCAGATAATACTGATTCGATATTAATAGACAGGTACTTAGGAGGGGGCGCTACAGAACTGCACCAATTAAATGCAGTGACCGGAAATATAGGCGTGGTTGACCCTTCGATATTAACCTTTCAGGAATAACGTGACGCCATATTACAAGAAATGTAGGTAATGTAGGACTCTCAGTCCGCAATTTTTAAAAAAATCCAAAAAACAAATATTTCTGGAAAAATCGGTTGGTAACTTGTAGATATTTTGAATATATTTTTAGCAATTAAATAATAAAAACACAGAACCTTTCCGATAAACTACAATTCAACACATTTAATCAACTATAAATCACAAAATAATACGTCAGGAAACTTTAATAAACACAAACAGCATTGAAACGAGCGTGCTGAAGTGTCTCATCACACTGGCGCGACCGACAGCGGTCCCTGCTTATCTTCCCAAAAATAAATCAATTTTTGTTTATATAATCATATTTCTAACACGGCCAATTCTGACACGGACTTCGCTCTCGAAGTCATTCTATTCGGAATCGGCTATTGAATATCAGGAAGGAATTCTTCATTGCGATCCACCAAAGGTGATATTCTGAGTAGTCAGTTGTTCTTATAGGAATTGGTATCTTAATTAGAGAGGTTTCTTTATAACGAATCCAGCTACCACTCTATTAGCTAATCAATTTACTCATAACCTTCCAGACTTTCAATACTCATTTATTACATTCTCAGAAATATATTTTTTTCAATCTTATATGTTACATACTTATATGTTACATGTTACTTCAACATTTAAACAACAGTGCAAAGCGTCCATGCTTTCAACACTCAAATACTACAACAGTGCAAAGCGTCAATGCTTTCAACACTCAAATACTACCACAGTGCAAAGCGTTCATGCTTTCAACACCCAAATACTACATCAGTGCAAAGCGTCCATGCTTTCAACAATCTACAACAGTGCAAAGCGTCCATGCTTTCAACACTACCACAGTGCAAAGCGTCTATGCTTTCAACACATTCATTTATAACACGTGCCATTCGTATTCTGAGATCTATTAACTAACTATAATTAATATTTTTATCATCATTTTTTTTATATTTCTGCAATACATACCAAAACTTAAGTAGACAATGACTAATAAACAAAACTAGTTTAACACATATACAAAAAATAAGTGCCATCTCAGTAATGCATCTCATCTATTAATAATTTGCGTTTTAAAATTAGTTAGTTGAAATCCCCTCCATAAAACCACGGATAAAATAAACTCTCAATTTTTTGCATTTTGAATAAAACAAATTGAGAAAAATAGAAACAAACATAACAAATGCAACTGAATAATATTACTATTTACGAGTAATAATTAATAAGTTCAGTTAGAATGTTTAATTTTCCGAATATTTTAATAAAATAAAAACATAACGCTTGACCCAATAACAAAATATCGCATGTATGACATAATGACTAATTTAGTCAAAACAACAAAACAAGACTATTTTAACCTGCAAGAAATAAGTAAAAAAACAACAGCAGCATTGCAAACAAAAGCAACAATATTTATCACTTCGCCTGAATAAATACCGATCAATATTTTTTTGACAAAAACTTCCTGTATTGCTATTTGTTATGCAATTAAAAAAACTTATTCCGAATTAAAATTTAAACGGTGTGGCTAATATTTTAAACCAACCATTCTGTACCAATGTATTTACCAGTAATAAACAGATCATTAAAACTTATTTCAGATCATAAAAACTTAATTTAAATCGCTGTGAAATAATGCAGTAAATACTTGTTTTAATAACAATCACTGTAATATTTCCCTCCCTAACTTTATACAGGCTATCTGTTTAGGCTCTAAAACTGCTAAATGTTCCAACTGCTTAATATAAACACTGCAATGCTCAATCTAAATGCGGCAATGCTTCTGAGTTTTGCGACATGACGCCGTGACTCATTTTCTTTAAAAATTTACTTTATTATACTCAACTGATTAACTGAACTATTAACTTTTCGTACTTTTCCAAAGCCACAAACATCAACCAATACTTTCAATTTGTAAACCTAATTAGAAACTTGTACTTATCTTATTCCAACGTATCCTCCACGTTTCACCATGCCACTCAAAAGCTTATTGTGGTGTAAGCTCTATCCCACTTCTGATTTTAGCAATTAAATAATAAAAACACAGAACCTTTCCGATAAACTACAATTCAATACATTTAGTCAACTATAAATCACAAATAATACGTCAGGAAACTTTAATAAACACAAACAGCATTGAAACGAGCGTGCTGAAGTGTCTCATCACACTGGCGCGACCGACTTATCTTCCCAAAAATAAATTAATTTTTGTTTATATAATCATATTTCTAACAATAGAGTTCTACTACTTTTGGGCGCGGTACTTGTATGTATTGTTTGCTCTTTTTATCCCACCTCTCACACGTGTCGGGTGGTGATATTCCAACAAAATTGGACCCAAGAGTAACTACGCTACTGTCTCCCATTTGGTCAGAACAACTCCGGAATTTTCACATATAACATAAACCCTTTTTTCAACTTATTATTATTTTCCTGGCGCCAAGCAATTGATTTTTTGTTGCATTTGCGCTTCCTCATTCCAAACAAGGTCTCTGCTCTCTTTGGCAAAAACAAATTTAACAGGCCTGCAGAATAGTGTCGACGACGGTTTTTTTTATTAATCCAGCACTGTTTATTCGAGTCCAGATCGATTAATCTAAGTGGAACCAGGACTACCGGAAACATAAATTCTCTATCGAAAATATTGGATCGTACCAATGAGGTTATATACAGGGAGACGCTATGAGCATTTAAAGTGCTAGCAAAATATGGTAACACTAGGCGTGGCTTAAGCCAGCACCAATATGGCGGCATTAGCAGGGCCGGATTACAGAAACTTCTTTGAAAAATTTTATTTTACACAATATAACGACGTCAACTTTTTTAAATAAAAAATTAATTAATCAAAATAACTACAAAACCTACAATTTTTTCAAAAATATAAATTAGAAGATTAATTTTAATGACTATATACTATGTATATTTAAGGAGGAAACACAAAAAAATAATACACATTAAATAAATTAAATTTTATTGCTCAGTAAATAACACTGTTTTGTTGCTAGTATGTCTTAAACTAATTGCCTTGTTTTTATTGATGTATCTAACAATAATAACCTTAACATTTTTAAAAAAAAAAATGAAAAAAAGCGGAAAATAATTAAACACGATTACTGATTTACCATAATTAACATTTTGATAATCATTAAAATTTAGAAATCTTAGGAAATGATTATTTATTTGAGATATTTTATTGAGATGTTCTGTCAAAACAGCTATCAGAAAAATGTTTCGAGCATTAGAACACTACCTGATGTAGCTTGCCAGTTTCTCCTGTTCACAAACTTCACCCAAGCTTCTCGACGGATGGGATTTTTGAAACCTAAAAATCAGATTTAATATAATATTTATTTGATAAAAATTTTCTAAAGAGAGCAAGATTTATATACTACGTACTAAATTTAAAATGTTCTGATATAAAATTTTATTAAAATAATATATGTTTATCAATAAATATAAGTCGTTAAGACTTTATCTGCAAAAAGTAAATTTACTTTGTTGATTTTATAATATTTATCTAAAAATTAAAGCTACACTATATAAAGTTTGTACATAGTATATGCTAGCAGATGCTAAAAAGGAATGTTAATAAATGTTTAAGTACAAAATCTTAGTGTAAAAATAGAAAAATAAACCGTAGTTAAAACAAAACTTTTAAATTTGGCCTAGTAAAATACTCTTTCCTGTCAAAAAAAGTATATGTAGTAAAAATAACAGATATTGTTAAGAATTTTTTTTACAAGAATAGAAGTCGAGGCGTGTTTTAATTACTTAATTGCCTCTAACAAAGTATTAAATAACTAAACACTTTGTCTTATTTAATCAGTTCCTGTATTATGTTTACACTTACCTGTGAAATGCAATTTCAGTGGATTTCTTCCTCTCTACACGTTGTCGACTGCAACAACTACTTACAGCACACGAAGACATGTTCGGAAAGTCCAAATATTCAAATAAAAACACAAAAATAGTCTTGGAAAATTAAAAAAACACTCGCAGCAACGCACTTAACCTCAAAAACTGAACTGTCAGAATTGCCAGTACCAATATGGCGTAACTGGGTACATTTCTCGATAGCTTATGTCGCCTCCCCTCCTTATAACCTCATTGGATCGTACCCTGGTGTATCGACACGACGGGAAACGTCAAAATCGTCACCTCGGATTTGGCCGTTACCGAGGTCACTGTGCCATTTTTCAATAAAATTTATTTGGCTGGTATTTTTCACAATATGGGAAAAATATTGTGATTTTGTTATCCTATAGATGGTTGAAGGTCCCATATAGATTTTGATTGTTGAGATTTTAGTGGATCTATAGTTTTGGTAAGATTTTCTTTGGCATTCCATTCGGTAGAAAAAACCTTCACATGCCTTTCTTTTAGATTCCAGTTTTTTGATGAGAAGTGTCCAGCCCTTATTTGAGAAGAAATGTTAAATAATTATTGATTGTGTGCCTTCACAATGAGGTAAATTAATACCTTCGTAAATTTTTCGAGTTTTTTAAAATGTAAGGTTAACTAATACCGTGCATTTCTTTTTAGGTTTTTCTACGTATTTTTCTACAGATTTTTCTACATATTTTTCTCAACGTTTTTCTTTGGATTTTTCTTCAAGTATTTCTAGACATTTTTCTAGACGTTTTTCTGCAAGTTGTTCTGCATATTTTTCTAGAAGTTTGTGCCAAGTTTTTCCACAAGTTTTCTTACGTGTTCAGTCACCGAAGTAATCAGTAGCAGCCTGTTCGGTTAGATTTCAGCCCTGCACCCCTCTGAGAAGAAGTTGGATGCTGTGATGTTTTTGTATTATTAAGAAGATCCTTTTTTAGTATAATTTGGTATACAAGGCCAGTATATTTTTTTTATAGTAAACTAAACTTTTATTAATTTGATTTTAAATAATTATTAGTATGTTAAGAAATTAACTATTCTTAACATTTTACATTTAACCGGTTAAGTACCTGCCTTCAGCATTACTTTAACCTTTAATTTATAAAATTTAACATTCTGTTACATTTTATATATTTTTTAACACTTTAAGTATTTGCCTTCAGCATTGCTTAAATTTTACTTGTATTTGATTATTAAAATAATCATGTTATATTGATAGATTATTCATATTTAACATCTATTTATGTTAACCTTTTATATCATTACGATCTTTGACCTGTAAGGGCAATCTTGGATACAGCTTTTAAACTTTTTTCCTTAACTATATATAAACAAAAAGGTTCATGAATCTTCGTAATAAGTCAATTGAAATTTAGATATTAATATTCGAATAAAACCAAGACCGTCTCTAAAAGTATTCTTTTCATATTATAATTGTTTGAATAATATCTGAAAAGACATAATTTGATGTTAAACAAGTTTTAAGATACAGTTTCTTAAATATAATTCTTGTATATTAATGTATATAACTGCTGTGCCGAATAGGTACCGAATATTTCTAACAAGTAATAAATCTTTTTTTTTTTGGGTATTTGAATTGTTTCATTGGTTGATCCGGTCTCTCAAAATATTTAATAGCTATACTAATTTTAGTTTCTATTCAATTAATACACTTGTACAAATTTTCTTATTTCAGTTTGTACTATCATTTGTAAGTATTAGCATCTTTTTGAAATAAGTGGCGCCCTTTGGTATGCACTGTAAGGTATAGGTGGGTATCATTTTTTTAGTCAAGTGGAGAAGCAAAAGCTTGTTCCCACCGCCCCCGATATAAGAGTAGCCGTTCGCAATATTTTGACTTAAATTTTCAATAAAAGGAAAGTTTTTGTCACAAGGTCAAGTAAATTCTGCAACTCTACCTCAGCTGAAGTGTCTGTAACCTTTAAACTGGTTGGTAGAAATGATTTTCTTGCAATTTTCAAAGCATATAAACTTGGAAGACAGTTTTCATGGAGTCCGTTAATAACAGTTCTTGATATTTTGTACTTTCTGTCAGATAAGTCCAAATCGAGACATAAAGCCAAAGCCGGATGAGATGTCAGACATTTTTTATTTTCTTGGTTAGATCCACTTGATTTTCCCCTCGCCAAATCTGCTGCGAACCGCAATTCATCAGCAGTTCGATTTGCCACCAAATCTGAAACACGGCTTTTTTTAACCCTAGTAGTAACCTCTTCAATCAAGAGGTGCCCGGTGGCGTAGAGGTACAGGCTCTCGTCTACCAATCTCAAGGTGTGGGTTCGATTCCCACACCCGGCATTTCATCAGCCGACTATTTTTATTAAAATAAAAATAGTGTGGGTACCTAGGTCGACTCAGCCTTAAATGAGTACTTGGGATTCGCAATCCCGAGGTAATAATAGGCGGTTGAAGCGTAGTGCTAGCCACATTACCTTCCTTGTATACCGAACGGCTCTAGTATAGCAAGCTGTACCTTGCTACTCCCAAGGCATTAAACGCTATATACGGGAGCTATTATTATTAGTAACCTCTTCAAATGGTTTGTAAGGTCTCCCACGTGCTCGATTGCTCGATCCCGGCTGAACTTGGGTAGTATCAACCAAATTAGGTACATGAACTTTTCGCTCCAGCCGCACTTTACATGTTGAAAGAAACTTTTCACGCATTCGTGAACTTTTCTGCCACTTTTTTTCACATTTAAACAAAACAACCTCGCAAATTCCACCAGACTTCTATGGTCACATTTGCAACAATTTGTTAAGTTTAACTCATTACGTAATTTATTCAAAATTATATCATTACAACGATCTTTCTTGTTATCTAAGCTGAGCGAGTTCCATATTCGTAATATGTGATACCCTTGAAAAAAAAATTATCGCCGGGAGGCACGTATAGCCGCCCATACTAAAATATGTTAATACAAATTGGTAGGCAGTTCTTTTAGTTTCAAAGTAAAGGAATTTTTCCAATTTTTTTTATCTCAAAAACTGCGACTTTGACTGATTTTGATGTTATTACAAATTCTGTTGCAAATATTATTCCTAATCTTAAATTGAAAACCGCGTTTTGCTAGCTACTGTAATTTTGAAAACAACTAAGCTAAAAATATCTCCTGAAGTAGCAGATAGTAGTAGGTAAACTAAGTGGAATTTTATTGTACATAAATATATGGTCTTTTAAATATGCTTTCGACAAAAAACGTTTTGCGTACTTTTTTTTTAAACCCTCTTTATATATTTTTATTTTTACTATCAATAATTATATACATATTCAATTTCCGAATGTCTTGTACAAATTCTCGTGACTACAAAAACCCGTTTAAACCATGGTTTAGCAATACATACCTGTACTTTTCGATGCCATATTACGCGGGTTGAAAATACTTTTAATAGTAAAAATATACGAAATTTCAACTTGCACTGTAAACCGCAAATTAATAGGGTATCAATTTTCGCTTTACTAGCTAGTATTTGCAGCCCAGCCAAAATCAAACTGAAAATACTAAAAATGTTAAATGTGGATTTTTAAATGAGTGGAGTTATCTGCTAAATCTACGCAAGGTCAAATTCCAAAAATTGTATACTTCATTTATTTATATTTTGCAAGGGTTCAGTTCATTGTGTGACGTTCGACGATTCGATCAAAATCATCTTCATTGCCTAACTCAGCAAATAATATTCCATTTTTTTCTGGAATTGGGGGAAATTGCAAAAGCCGGAGGAGGAGTGCGATTCTGAACAATTTGAGGTGGCGATGGAGGCCGAACATCGTAACCTACGACGTAATTTACAGTTTTTCGCAATCATTGAAACTCTAGTAAAATTTTAAATATACTAAACCTAAAGGTACAGAGGGAGAGATTCACCGTGCAGTTCTGCTCTACACATTGCACACTAAGCAACTTGGACATTGAAGAAGGTAGCTGTACAAGTCGTGCAGAATGCATGCCCACATTCCATAACATATTGCACCTTATTCCAATAGCAAACTAGGCTGCGCAGTGCAGGTGACATAGAAAGATCGTCGAATACAGTGCCCGGAATCGTTGGTTCCCAACCTTTAAAAAACCATAATATTATATATACTTGTTTATAGTTCATGTGAGTAATAACAAATATACATACTTACGAAGTTCGACGATCCGATGAAAATTATCTTCATTGTCAAATGCAGCAAATAATATTCGAATTTCTTCTGTAATTGGAGGAAATTGAAAAGCCGGAGGAGGAGTGCGATTCTGAACAATTTGAGGTGGCGATGGAGGCCGAACATCGTAACCTACGACGTAATTTACAGTTTTTCGCAATCATTGAAACTCTCGTAAAATTTAAATATACTAAACCCAAAGGTACAGAGGCAGAGATTCACCGTGCAGTTCTGCTCTACACATTGCACACTAAGCAACTTGGACATTGAAGAAGGTAGCTCTACAAGTCGTGCAGAATGCATGCCCACATTCCATAACATATTGCACCTTTTCCAATAGCAAACTAGGCAGCGCAGTGCAGGTGACATAGAAAGATCGTCGAATACAGTGCCCGGAATCGTTGGTTCCCAACCTTTAAAAAACCATAATATTATATATACTTGTTTATAGTTCATGTGGGTAATAACAAATATACATACTTACGAAGTTCGACGATCCGATGAAAATTATCTTCATTGTCAAATGTAGCAAATAATATTCGAATTTCTTCTGGAATTGGAGGAAATTGAAAAGCCGGAGGAGGAGTGCGACTCTGAACAATTTGAGGTGGCGATGGAGGCCGAACATCGTAACCTACGACGTAATTTACAGTTTTTCGCAATCATTGAAACTCTCGTAAAATTTTAAATATACTAAACCAAAAGTTACAGAGGGAGAGATTCACCGTGCAGTTCTGCTCTACAGATTGCACACTAAGCAACTTGGACATTGAAGAAGGTAGCTGTACAAGTCGTGCAGAATGCATGCCCACATTCCATAACATATTGCACCTTATTCCAATAGCAAACTAGGCAGCGCAGTGCAGGTGAATATACTTGTTTATAGTTCATGTGGGTAATAACAAATATACATACTTACGATGTTCGACGATCCGATGAAAATTATATTCATTGTCAAATGCAGCAAATAATATTCGAATTTCTTCTGGAATTGGAGGAAATTGAAAAGCCGGAGGAGTGCGATTCTGAAAATTTGAGGTGGCGATGGAGGCCGAACATCGTAACCTACGACGTAATTTACAGTTTTTCGCAATCATTGAAACTCTCGTAAAATTTTAAATATACTAAACCTAAAGGTACAGAGGGAGAGATTCACCGTGCAGTTCTGCTCTACACATTGCACACTAAGCAACTTGGACATTGAAGAAGGTAGCTGTACAAGTCGTGCAGAATGCATGCCCACATTCCATAACATATTGCACCTTATTCCAATAGCAAACTAGGCAGCGCAGTGCAGGTGACATAGAAAGATCGTCGAATACAGTGCCCGGAATCGTTGGTTCCCAACCTTTAAAAAACCATAATATTATATATACTTGTTTATAGTTCATGTGGGTAATAACAAATATACATACTTACGAAGTTCGACGATCCGATGAAAATTATCTTCATTGTCAAATGCAGCAAATAATATTCGAATTTCTTCTGGAATTGGAGGAAATTGAAAAGCCGGAGGAGGAGTGCGATTCTGAACAATTTGAGGTGGCGATGGAGGCCGAACATCGTAACCTACGACGTAATTTACAGTTTTTCGCAATCATTGAAACTCTCGTAAAATTTTAAATATATTAAACCTAAAGGTACAGAGGGAGAGATTCACCGTGTAGTTCTGCTCTACACATTGCACACTAAGCAACTTGGACATTGAAGAAGGTAGCTGTACAAGTCGTGCAGAATGCATGCCCACATTCTATAACATATTGCACCCTATTCCAATAGCAAACTAGGCAGCGCAGTGCAGGTGACATAGAAAGATCGTCGAATACAGTGCCCGGAATCGTTGGTTCCCAACCTTTAAAAAACCATAATATTATATATACTTGTCTATAGTTCATGTGGGTAATAACAAATATACATACTTACGAAGTTCGACGATCCGATGAAAATTATCTTCATTGTCAAATGCAGCAAATAATATTCGAATTTCTTCTGGAATTGGAGGAAATTGAAAAGCCGGAGGAGGAGGCGATTCTTGTAAATTTGAGGGCGATGGAGGCGAATGACGTATGACGTAATTTACAGTTTTCCGCATTCATTGAACTCTCTCGTAAAAATTTTAAATATACTAAACCTAAAGGTACAGAGGGAGATATTCACCGTGCAGTTCTGCTCTACACATTGCACACTTAGCAACTTGGACATTGAAGAAGGTAGCTGTACAAGTCGTGCAGAATGCATGCCCAAATTCCATAACATATTGCACCTTATTCAATTAGCAAACTAGGCAGCGCAGTGCAGGTGACATAGAAAGATCGTCGAATACAGTGCCCGGAATCGTTGGTTCCCAACCTTTAAAAAACCATAATATTATATATACTTGTTTATAGTTCATGTGGGTAATAACAAATATACATACTTACGAAGTTCGACGATCCGATGAAAATTATATTCATTGTCAAATGCAGCAAATAATATTCGAATTTCTTCTGGAATTGGAGGAAATTGAAAAGCCGGAGGAGTGCGATTCTGAACAATTTGAGGTGGCGATGGAGGCCGAACATCGTAACCTACGACGTAATTTACAGTTTTTCGCAATCATTGAAACTCTCGTAAAATTTTAAATATACTAAACCTAAAGGTACAGAGGCAGAGATTCACCGTGCAGTTCTGCTCTACACATTGCACACTAAGCAACTTGGACATTGAAGAAGGTAGCTGTACAAGTCGTGCAGAATGCATGCCCACATTCCATAACATATTGCACCTTTTCCAATAGCAAACTAGGCAGCGCAGTGCAGGTGACATAGAAAGATCGTCGAATACAGTGCCCGGAATCATTGGTTCCCAACCTTTAAAAAACCATAATATTATATATACTTGTTTATAGTTCATGTGGGTAATAACAAATATATATACTTACGAAGTTCGACGATCCGATGAAAATTTTCTTCATTGTCAAATGCAGCAAATAATATTCGAATTTCTTCTGTAATTGGAGGAAATTGAAAAGCCGGAGGAGGAGTGCGATTCTGAACAATTTGAGGTGGCGATGGAGGCCGAACATCGTAACCTACGACGTAATTTACAGTTTTTCGCAATCATTGAACCTCTCGTAAAATTTTAAATATACTAAACCAAAAGGTACAGAGGGAGAGATTCACCGTGCAGTTCTGCTCTACAGATTGCACACTAAGCAACTTGGACATTGAAGAAGGTAGCTGTACAAGTCGTGCAGAATGCATGCCCACATTCCATAACATATTGCACCTTATTCCAATAGCAAACTAGGCAGCGCAGTGCAGGTGACATAGAAAGATCGTCGAATACAGTGACCGGAATCATTGGTTCCCAACCTTTAAAAAACCATAATATTATATATACTTGTTTATAGTTCATGTGGGTATTAACAAATATACATACTTACGAAGTTCGACGATCCGATGAAAATTATCTTCATTGTCAAATGCAGCAAATAATATTCGAATTTCTTCTGGAATTGGAGGAAATTGAAAAGCCGGAGGAGTGCGATTCTGAACAATTTGAGGTGGCGATGGAGGCCGAACATCGTAACCTACGACGTAATTTACAGTTTTTCGCAATCATTGAAACTCTCCTAAAATTTTAAATATACTAAACCTAAAGGTACAGAGGGAGAGATTCACCGTGCAGTTCTGCTCTACACATTGCACACTAAGCAACTTGGACATTGAAGAAGGTAGCTGTACAAGTCGTGAAGAATGCATGCCCACATTCTATAACATATTGCACCTTATTCCAATAGCAAACTAGGCAGCGCAGTGCAGGTGACATAGAAAGATCGTCGAATACAGTGACCGGAATCATTGGTTCCCAACCTTTAAAAAACCATAATATTATATATACTTGTCTATAGTTCATGTGGGTAATAACAAATATACATACTTACGAAGTTCGACGATCCGATGAAAATTATCTTCATTGTCAAATGCAGCAAATAATATTCGAATTTCTTCTGTAATTGGAGGAAATTGAAAAGCCGGAGGAGGAGTGCGATTCTGAACAATTTGAGGTGGCGATGGAGGCCGAACATCGTAACCTACGACGTAATTTACAGTTTTTCGCAATCATTGAAACTCGTAAAATTTAAATATACTAAACCCAAAGGTACAGAGGGAGAGATTCACCGTGCAGTTCTGCTCTACACCTTGCACACTAAGCAACTTGGACATTGAAGAAGGTAGCTGTACAAGTCATGCAGAATGCATGCCCACATTCCATAACATATTGCACCTTATTACAATAGCAAACTAGGCAGCACAGTGCAGGTGACATAGAAAGATCGTCGAATACAGTGACCGGAATCATTGGTTCCCAACCTTTAAAAAACCATAATATTATATATACTTGTTTATAGTTCATGTGGGTAATAACAAATATACATACTTACGAAGTTCGACGATCCGATGAAAGTTATATTCATTGTCAAATGCAGCAAATAATATTCGAATTTCTTCTGGAATTGGAGGAAATTGAAAAGCCGGAGGAGTGCGATTCTGAACAATTTGAGGTGGCGATGGAGGCCGAACATCGTAACCTACGACGTAATTTACAGTTTTTCGCAATCATTGAAACTCTCGTAAAATTTTAAATATACTAAACCTAAAGGTACAGAGGGAGAGATTCACCGTGCAGTTCTGCTCTACACATTGCACACTTAGCAACTTGGACATTGAAGAAGGTAGCTGTACAAGTCGTGAAGAATGCATGCCCACATTCTATAACATATTGCACCTTATTCCAATAGCAAACTAGGCAGCGCAGTGCAGGTGACATAGAAAGATCGTCGAATACAGTGACCGGAATCATTGGTTCCCAACCCTTTAAAAACCATAATATTATATATACTTGTCTATAGTTCATGTGGGTAATAACAAATATACATACTTACGAAGTTCGACGATCCGATGAAAATTATTCTCATTGTCAAATGCAGCAAATAATATTCGAATTTCTTCTGTAATTGGAGGAAATTGAAAAGCCGGAGGAGGAGTGCGATTCTGAACAATTTGAGGTGGCGATGGAGGCCGAACATCGTAACCTACGACGTAATTTACAGTTTTTCGCAATCATTGAAACTCTCGTAAAATTTTAAATATACTAAACCTAAAGGTACAGAGGGAGAGATTCACCGTGCAGTTCTGCTCTACACATTGCACACTAAGCAACTTGGACATTGAAGAAGGTAGCTGTACAAGTCGTGAAGAATGCATGCCCACATTCTATAACATATTGCACCTTATTCCAATAGCAAACTAGGCAGCGCAGTGCAGGTGACATAGAAAGATCGTCGAATACAGTGACCGGAATCATTGGTTCAACCTTAAAAAACCATAATATTATATATACTTGTCTATAGTTCATGTGGGTAATAACAAATATACATACTTACGATGTTCGACGATCCGATGAAAATTATCTTCATTGTCAAATGCAGCAAATAATATTTCCAATTTCTTCTGGAATTGGAGGAAATTGAAAAGCCGGAGGAGGAGTGCAATTCTGAACAATTTGAGGTGGCGATGGAGGCCGAACATCGTAACCTACGACGTAATTTACAGGTTTTCGCAATCATTGAAACTCTCGTAAAATTTTAAATATACTAAACCTAAAGGTACAGAGGGAGAGATTCACCGTGCAGTTCTGCTCTACACATTGCACACTTAGCAACTTGGACATTCAATAAGGTAACTGTACAAGTTATGCAGAATGCATGCCCACATTCCATAACATATTGCACCTTATTACAATAGCAAACTAGGCAGCGCAGTGCAGGTGACATAGAAAGATCGTCGAATACAGTGACCGGAATCATTGGTTCCCAACCTTTAAAAAACCATAATATTATATATACTTGTTTATAGTTCATGTGGGTAATAACAAATATACATACTTACGAAGTTCGACGATCCGATGAAAATTATCTTCATTGTCAAATGCAGCAAATAATATTCGAATTTCTTCTGGAATTGGAGGAAATTGAAAAGCCGGAGGAGGAGTGTGATTCTGAACAATTTGAGGTGGCGATGGAGGCCGAACATCGTAACCTACGACGTAATTTACAGTTTTTCGCAATCATTGAAACTCTCGTAAAATTTTAAATATACTAAACCTAAAGGTACAGAGGGAGAGATTCACCGTGCAGTTCTGCTCTACACATTGCACACTAAGCAACTTGGACATTGAAGAAGGTAGCTGTACAAGTCGTGAAGAATGCATGCCCACATTCTATAACATATTGCACCTTATTCCAATAGCAAACTAGGCTGCGCAGTGCAGGTGACATAGAAAGATCGTCGAATACAGTGACCGGAATCATTATTCCCAACCTTAAAACCATAATATTATATATACTTGTCTATAGTTCATGTGGGTAATAACAAATATACATACTTACGATGTTCGACGATCCGATGAAAATTATCTTCATTGTCAAATGCAGCAAATAATATTTCCAATTTCTTCTGGAATTGGAGGAAATTGAAAAGCCGGAGGAGGAGTGCAATTCTGAACAATTTGAGGTGGCGATGGAGGCCGAACATCGTAACCTACGACGTAATTTACAGGTTTTCGCAATCATTGAAACTCTCGTAAAATTTTAAATATACTAAACCTAAAGGTACAGAGGGAGAGATTCACCGTGCAGTTCTGCTCTACACATTGCACACTTAGCAACTTGGACATTCAATAAGGTAACTGTACAAGTTATGCAGAATGCATGCCCACATTCCATAACATATTGCACCTTATTACAATAGCAAACTAGGCAGCGCAGTGCAGGTGACATAGAAAGATCGTCGAATACAGTGCCCGGAATCGTTGGTTCTCAACCTTAAAAACCATATATATACTTGTCTATAGTTCATGTGGGTAATAACAAATATACATACTTACGAAGTTCGACGATCCGATGAAAATTATCTTCATTGTCAAATGCAGCAAATAATATTCGAATTTCTTCTGGAATTGGAGGAAATTGAAAAGCCGGAGGAGGAGTGCGATTCTGAACAATTTGAGGTGGCGATGGAGGCCGAACATCGTAACCTACGACGTAATTTACAGTTTTTCGCAATCATTGAACCTCTCGTAAAATTTTAAATATACTAAACCTAAAGGTACAGAGGGAGATATTCACCGTGTAGTTCTGCTCTACACATTGCACACTTAGCAACTTGGACATTGAATAAGGTAACTGTACATTCTGTACAAGTCGTGCAGAATGCATGCCCACATTCCATAACATATTGCACCTTATTCAATTAGCAAACTAGGCAGCGCAGTGCAGGTGACATAGAAAGATCGTCGAATACAGTGCCCGGAATCGTTGGTTCCCAACCTTTAAAAAACCATAATATTATATATACTTGTTTATAGTTCATGTGAGTAATAACAAATATACATACTTACGAAGTTCGACGATCCGATGAAAATTATCTTCATTGTCAAATGCAGCAAATAATATTCGAATTTCTTCTGGAATTGGAGGAAATTGAAAAGCCGGAGGAGGAGTGCGATTCTGAACAATTTGAGGTGGCGATGGAGGCCGAACATCGTAACCTACGACGTAATTTACAGTTTTTCGCAATCATTGAACCTCTCGTAAAATTTTAAATATACTAAACCTAAAGGTACAGAGGGAGATATTCACCGTGTAGTTCTGCTCTACACATTGCACACTTAGCAACTTGGACATTGAATAAGGTAACTGTACAAGTCGTGCAGAATGCATGTCCACATTCCATAACATATTGCACCTTATTCAAATAGCAAACCTGGTAGCGCAGTGGAGGTGACATAGAAAGATCGTCGAATACAGTGCCCGGAATCGTTGGTTCTCAACCTTTAAAAAACTATAATATTATAACTTATAGTATTAATAATAATATATCAAATAAATACAATAAATACAATGTTGTTGTGTTATGTGTAGTTCTGCTCTACACATTGCACACTTAGCAACTTGGACATTGAATAAGGTAACTGTACATTCTGTACAAGTCGTGCAGAATGCATGCCCACATTCCATAACATATTGCACCTTATTCAAATAGCAAACTAGGCAGCGCAGTGGAGGTGACATAGAAAGATCGTCGAACACAGTGCCCGGAATCGTTGGTTCTCAACCTTTAAAAAACCATAATATTATAACTTATAGTATTAATAATAATATATCAAATAAATACAATAAATACAATGTTGTTGTGTTATGTGTAGTTCTGCTCTACACATTGCACACTTAGCAACTTGGACATTGAATAAGGTAACTGTACATTCTGTACAAATCGTGCAGAATGCATGCCCACATTCCATAACATATTGCACCTTATTTAAATAACAACCAGGCAGCGCAGTGCAGGTGACATAGAAAGATCGTCGAATACAGTGCCCGGTATCGTTGGTTCTCAACCTTAAAAACCATAATATTATAACAGTATTAATAATAATCTATCAAATAAATGTTACTTGTTTATCCTTCATGTGGGTAATAACAAATATACATACTTACGATGTTCGACGATCCGATGAAAATTATCTTCATTGTCAAATGCAGCAAATAATATTCGAATTTCTTCTGGAATTGGAGGAAATTGAAAAGCCGGAGGAGGAGTGCGATTCTCAACAATTTGAGGTGGCGATGGAGGCCGAACATCGTAACCTACGACGTTATTTACAGTTTTTCGCAATCATTGAAACTCTCGTAAAATTTTAAATATACTAAACCTAAAGGTACAGAGGGAGAGATTCACCGTGCAGTTCTGCTCTACACATTGCACACTAAGCAACTTGGAATTTGAAGAAGGTAGCTGTACAAGTCCTGCAGAATGCATGCCCACATTCCATAACATATTGCACCTTATTCCAATAGCAAACTAGGCAGCGCAGTGCAGGTGACATAGAAAGATCGTCGAATACAGTGACCGGAATCATTGGTTCCCAACCTTTAAAAAACCATAATATTATATATACTTGTTTATAGTTCATGTGGGTAATAACAAATATACATACTTACGAAGTTCGACGATCCGATGAAAATTATCTTCATTGTCAAATGCAGCAAATAATATTCGAATTTCTTCTGGAATTGGAGGAAATTGAAAAGCCGGAGGAGGAGTGCGATTCTGAACAATTTGAGGTGGCGATGGAGGCCGAACATTGTAACCTACGACGTAATTTATGCTGCAATCATTGAAACCTCGTAAAATTTTAAATATACTAAACCTAAAGGTACAGAGGGAGAGATTCACCGTGCAGTTCTGCTCTACACATTGCACACTAAGCAACTTGGACATTGAAGAAGGTAGCTGTACAAGTCCTGCAGAATGCATGCCCACATTCCATAACATATTGCACCTTATTCCAATAGCAAACTAGGCAGCGCAGTGCAGGTGACATAGAAAGATCGTCGAATACAGTGACCGGAATCATTGGTTCCCAACCTTTAAAAAACCATAATATTATATATACTTGTTTATAGTTCATGTGAGTAATAACAAATATACATACTTACGATGTTCGACGATCCGATGAAAATTATATTCATTGTCAAATGCAGCAAATAATATTCCAATTTCTTCTGGAATTGGAGGAAATTGAAAAGCCGGAGGAGGAGTGCGATTCTGAACAATTTGAGGTGGCGATGGAGGCCGAACATCGTAACCTACGACGTAATTTACAGTTTTTCGCAATCATTGAAACTCGTAAAATTTTTAAATATACTAAACCTAAAGGTACAGAGGCAGAGATTCACCGTGCAGTTCTGCTCTACACATTGCACACTTAGCAACTTGGACATTGAATAAGGTAACTGTACAAGTCGTGCAGAATGCATGTCCACATTCCATAACATATTGCACCTTATTCAAATAGCAAACCTGGTAGCGCAGTGGAGGTGACATAGAAAGATCGTCGAATACAGTGCCCGGAATCGTTGGTTCTCAACCTTTAAAAAACTATAATATTATAACTTATAGTATTAATAATAATATATCAAATAAATACAATGTTGTTGTGTTATGTGTAGTTCTGCTCTACACATTGCACACTTAGCAACTTGGACATTGAATAAGGTAACTGTACATTCTGTACAAGTCGTGCAGAATGCATGCCCACATTCCATAACATATTGCACCTTATTCAAATAGCAAACTAGGCAGCGCAGTGTAAAAAACCATAACAAGGTGACATAGAAAGATCGTCGAACACAGTGCCCGGAATCGTTGGTTCTCAACCTTTAAAAAACCATAATATTATAACAGTATTAATAATAATATATCAAATAAATACACAAATAATAATGTTGTTGTGTTATGTGTAGTTCTGCTCTACACATTGCACACTTAGCAACTTGGACATTGAATAAGGTAACTGTACATTCTGTACAAGTCGTGCAGAATGCATGCCCACATTCCATAACATATTGCACCTTATTCAAATAACAAACTAGGCAGCGCAGTGCAGGTGACATAGAAAGATCGTCGAATACAGTGCCCGGTATCGTTGGTTCTCAACCTTTAAAAAACTATAATATTATAACTTATAGTATTAATAATAATCTATCAAATAAATGTTACTTGTTTATCCTTCATGTGGGTAATAACAAATATACATACTTACGATGTTCGACGATCCGATGAAAATTATCTTCATTGTCAAATGCAGCAAATAATATTCCAATTTCTTCTGGAATTGGAGGAAATTGAAAAGCCGGAGGAGGAGTGCGATTCTGAACAATTTGAGGTGGCGATGGAGGCCGAACATCGTAACCTACGACGTTATTTTTACACTTTTCGCAAATCATTGAAACTCGTAAAATTTTAAATATACTAAACCTAAAGGTACAGAGGGAGAGATTCACCGTGTAGTTCTGCTCTACACATTGCACACTTAGCAACTTGGACATTGAATAAGGTAACTGTACAAGTCGTGCAGAATGCATGTCCACATTCCATAACATATTGCACCTTATTCAAATAGCAAACCTGGTAGCGCAGTGGAGGTGACATAGAAAGATCGTCGAATACAGTGCCCGGAATCATTGGTTCTCAACCTTTAAAAAACTATAATATTATAACTTATAGTATTAATAATAATATATCAAATAAATACAATAAATACAATGTTGTTGTGTTATGTGTAGTTCTGCTCTACACATTGCACACTTAGCAACTTGGACATTGAATAAGGTAACTGTACATTCTGTACAAGTCGTGCAGAATGCATGCCCACATTCCATAACATATTGCACCTTATTCAAATAGCAAACTAGGCAGCGCAGTGCAGGTGACATAGAAAGATCGTCGATTACAGTGACCGGAATCATTGGTTCCCAACCTTTAAAAAACCATAATATTATATATACTTGTTTATAGTTCATGTGGGTAATAACAAATATACATACTTACGATGTTCGACGATCCGATGAAAATTATATTCATTGTCAAATGCAGTAAATAATATTCCAATTTTCTGAATTGGAGGAAATTGAAAAGCCGGAGGAGGAGTGCGATTCTGAACAATTTGAGGTGGCGATGGAGGCCGAACATCGTAACCTACGACGTAATTTATAGTTTTTCGCAATCATTGAAACTCTCGTAAAATTTTAAATATACTAAACCTAAAGGTACAGAGGGAGAGATTCACCGTGTAGTTCTGCTCTACACATTGCACACTTAGCAACTTGGACATTGAATAAGGTAACTGTACAAGTCGTGCAGAATGCATGTCCACATTCCATAACATATTGCACCTTATTCAAATAGCAAACCTGGTAGCGCAGTGGAGGTGACATAGAAAGATCGACGAATTCAGTGCCCGGAATCATTGGTTCTCAACCTTTAAAAAACTATAATATTATAACTTATAGTATTAATAATAATATATCAAATAAATACAATAAATACAATGTTGTTGTGTTATGTGTAGTTCTGCTCTACACATTGCGCACTTAGCAACTTGGACATTGAATAAGGTAACTGTACATTCTGTACAAGTCGTGCAGAATGCATGCCCACATTCCATAACATATTGCACCTTATTCAAATAGCAAACTAGGCAGCGCAGTGCAGGTGACATAGAAAGATCGTCGAATACAGTGCCCGGAATCGTTGGTTCTCAACCTTTAAAAAACCATAATATTATAACTTATAGTATTAATAATAATATATCAACAACAAATATATATACTTACGATGTTCGACGATCCGATGAAAATTATATTCATTGTCAAATGCAGCAAATAATATTCCAATTTCTTCTGGAATTGGAGGAAATTGAAAAGCCGGAGGAGGAGTGCGATTCTGAACAATTTGAGGTGGCGATGGAGGCCGAACATCGTAACCTACGACGTAATTTACAGTTTTTCGCAATCACTGAAACTCTCGTAAAATTTTAAATATACTAAACCTAAATGTACATAGGGAGAGATTCACCGTGCAGTTCTGCTCTACATATTGCACACTTAGCAACTTGGACATTGAATAAGGTAACTGTTGTAACAGCCTTTTTTTCTAGAGAGCTATTACTAACGCCTAACAGTCGGTCTTTTTATTCTCGGGCGCCACCCCCAAAGTTTAAAGTGTTTGAGAGACCACCTCGGCCAATACGGGTAGCTTTTCTACAGTGGAGAATCCAGGGAAATGGGGTAAAAGCCAGTTAAAGTCGAATATATTCCATAACGAGTTTATTTAAATAAATTAATTATGAATCCAATATCTTCAAATAAATAAATATGAAGAAATACTATAACAAGCTGAAATATCAAAATCTAACACAGAGAAATTAAATGAGTAAATTACAATAGCAAATAATTAAGTAATTAATTAATAAATTAAATTAATTATGAATCCAATATCTTCAAATAAATCAAATATGAAGAAATACTAGCAATACATATTCACATGCATCTTTAAATAAATCAGATATATAAGAAATATTATTATTATGGTAAAATAAAAGAGGAACCTTAATTAATTAACTCCTCCTCCGTAAAGGAATTTTATACCATAAAAATCAAATAAAAAAAACTACTGTGCTGAAACTAAAATTTGTGATTACTAGAACTCTGATGGGGTATCTGTCGGTTACAAAAAAAAGAAAGAATGTGATTACCTCTCTTTTTTTTTAAGTAAATCGGCGTCGGATCAAACGAAACGGTCTGGTTTTCTGAATCGCCTACAGCAGCCCGGAATCAAGGCACACTAATTATTCACGGTCAGGTATAAAGAAAACTTAAGAAAATCGGCGTCGGATCAAAACGAAACGGTCTGGTTGTCTATTCACGGTCAGGTATAAAAAACTTAAATGCTCGGTTTTTTAACTATCTATACTCATAAATCAGAAATACGGTTTAGACTTATTTTAAATCAAATCTTTGCGACCACGATTTATACTTATTTAAAATCAAAAACGGAGATACGGTACTTTTACTTTAAAACTCAAGAATTCGGTTTTTACAGCAGCGCTGATAAAAAAACGGATCAGACTCGCGAGGTTTACTTAGAAAAGATCACCTGTACTTAGTCTCAACAGGAAGAACCCCGTTTTCGCGCTCCCGTCGCTTAAATAATCTGTCCCGTCGGGAACCACGAACCACGTTCGGTTACCATCGTCCTACCTCCCATCAAGATTCCTTACAGTAAAAAAAAAACGGTTTTTACCCGTCGATACTACGATTCTGGAATTGGAGGAAATTGTAAAGCCGGAGGAGGAGCGCGATGCTGAACAATTTGAGGTGGCGATGGAGGCCCACCATTTTCTAAATCTTTAGGGGGGTCAACAGGACGGTTCGGTAGTGGTAGGATAGGACTTGGTACACGTACTGGAGGATCTACATTAAAATAAACTAGGGGTGGTGGTGAAGCAGGAACATTTTGTTGGGGTTGAAAAAGAAATAAGTGGAGGTGGTGAATTATTTGGCTCTAAAAGGTGGGGATTTTGCAAGATTGGGCCAAGGTTAAGTGGCTGGATAGGTTCTGGAACGGGATCTTCTACATCGAGAACATCTCCATTCCATTAGTTCATTTGTCTATCCAAACGTTCCACAAGATGGACATAATGCCGAAGGAAATCCGCCATACTGAATCGCCAATCGTCCAGTTTATTCCAGGCTAAATTCAGTCGTGTTCTGTATGTCGATATAAGTATTTCTGAAAATTGAAATAGTTATATACAGAGTACCTATTTTATAAAGTTTGTCGAGGCAACGTATCTAAGGATTATTTAGGGCAGTCTTAAACACTCAACCTTAATAAGATATTATTTATAGACCCTATTTAAAGTTTCTTTAGCGATTAAGGTCCGGTTG
The DNA here is from genome assembly GCF_002938485.1 of Sitophilus oryzae. Lineage (NCBI taxonomy): Eukaryota > Metazoa > Arthropoda > Insecta > Coleoptera > Curculionidae > Sitophilus > Sitophilus oryzae. Next base: position 1,083,360 of record NW_022146309.1, on the reverse strand, counting down.
TACAAACTTAGCTTAAAATCGAGATTATTCGAGTGAATTTCGATAAGCCCTGAGCTCGGCAATTTTATTTAGGTATATTTTTCTAGTAGTGTATTTGTTGCATTGGAACATCTTCATTCCATTCGTTCATTTGTCTATCCAAACGCTCCACAAGATGGACATAATGCCGAAGGAAATCCGCCATACTGAATCGCCCATCGTCCTATTTATCCCAGGTTCAGTCTATGGCTAAAGACAATATTTTTTCGGGCAATCCTGAACACTGTTGCGTTCCTCTCCAACTGCATTATTTCCCTCAATTACTGCCATGTCTTCTGTATACTATTATAAGTATTTCTGAAAATTGAAATAGTTATATACAGAGTACCTATTTTATAAAGTTTGTCGAGGCAACATATCTAAGGATTATTTAGGGCAGTCTTAAACACTCAACCTTAATAAGATATTATTTATAGACCCTATTTAAAGTTTCTTTAGCGATTAAGGCCCGGTTGTACAAACATAGCTTAAAGTCGAGATCATGTAAACTTCGATCAACCCTGAGTTCGGCAATTTTACTTAGGTATATTTTTCTAGTAGTGTATTTGTTGCATTGGAACATCTCCATTCCATTCGTTCATTTGTCTATCCAAACGCTCCACAAGATGGACATAATGCCGAAGGAAATCCGCCATACTGAATCGCCCATCGTCCTATTTATCCCAGGCTAAATTCAGTCTAGCGTTAAAGACAATATTTTTTCGGGCAATCCTGAACACTGTTGCGTTCCTCTCCAACTGCATTATTTCAATTACTGCCGTGTTCTGTATGTCGATAAGTATTTCTGAAAATTGAAATAGTTATATACAGAGTAGCTATTTTATAAAGTTTGTCGAGGCAACATCTCTAAGGATTATTTAGGGCAGTCTTAAACACTCAACCTTAATAAGATATTATTTATAGACCCTATTAAAAGTTTCTTTAGCGATTAAGGCCCGGTTGTACAAACATAGCTTAAAGTCGAGATCATGTAAACTTCGATCAACCCTGAGTTCGGCAATTTTACTTAGGTATATTTTTCTAGTAGTGTATTTGTTGCATTGGAACATCTCCATTCCATTCGTTCATTTGTCTATCCAAACGCTCCACAAGATGGACATAATGCCGAAGGAAATCCGCCATACTGAATCGCCCATCGTCCTATTTATCCCAGGCTAAATTCAGTCTAGCGTTAAAGACAATATTTTTTCGGGCAATCCTGAACACTGTTGCGTTCCTCTCCAACTGCATCATTTCAATTACTGCCGTGTTCTGTATGTCGATATAAGTATTTCTGAAAATTGAAATAGTTATATACAGAGTACCTATTTTATAAAGTTTGTCGAGGAAACATCTCTAAGGATTATTTAGGGCAGTCTTAAACACTCAACCTTAATAAGATATTATTTATAGACCCTATTTAAAGTTTCTTTAGCGATTAAGGTCCGGTTGTACAAACTTAGCTTAAAATCGAGATCATGTGAACTTCGATAAGCCCTGAGCTCGGCAATTTTACTTAGGTATATTTTTCTAGTAGTGTATTTGTTGCATTGGAACATCTCCATTCCATTCGTTCATTTGTCTATCCAAACGCTCCACAAGATGGACATAATGCCGAAGGAAATCCGCCATACTGAATCGCCCATCGTCCTATTTATCCCAGGCTAAATTCAGTCTAGCGTTAAAGACAATATTTTTTCGGGCAATCCTGAACACTGTTGCGTTCCTCTCCAACTGTATTATTTCAATTACTGCCATGTTCTGTATGTCGATGTAAGTATTTCTGAAAATTGAAATAGTTATATACAGAGTAGCTATTTTATAAAGTTTGTCGAGGCAACATCTCTAAGGATTATTTAGGGCAGTCTTAAACACTCAACCTTAATAAGATATTATTTATAGACCCTATTTAAAGTTTCTTTAGCGATTAAGGCCCGGTTGTACAAACTTAGCTTAAAATCGAGATCATGTGAACTTCGATAAGCCCTGAGCTCGGCAATTTTACTTAGGTATATTTTTCTTGTAGTGTATTTGTTGTATTTTTTGTAGGATACAAAGATTATTAAAAACCTAGTTTAAGCCTCAAAAAGGCTCTCTTTTGAATTTGGTGTAAGCCTGGACCGATTATGTACAACCGGGTCTTAATGTCTTAAGATTAGAAAAATGTTTTATTGCCAAACAAACTTTATAACTAAAAACACGAAAATCATGTGAACATTATTACATACGTATCAAATCCCATACACCGGGATGTCGGACTAACTTGCTATTGAGTCGCCGATGGTACGACTCCATAACATTGTTAGTCTGCGCCGCTGCTTATAGAAACTTAAATGGCCAGGAGTGATTCGTTCTATCTATTGCCTCTTTACGTATACATGCAGCTCTCTGAATATGTCATTGAACTGAATATGTCATTCTCATCCTAATAATACAAAATAAAATAATAGTTAATATATTATTACTATACCAATATACATATTATACAGGGTAAATCTTAAATAAGTGCAAATATGTTTAAGGGTAGTATATTTCGACCCCAGAAAACACGATTATGAGTTTTTTTTCGCGAAAAAAAATTAAAAATTGGGATTTTTTTGAAAATGTTTTACCTTAACTTTAAAACACCCTGTGCAATAATTTTGTGAGCAAATTTTCCTAAAACATTATTTTTTGGTTAGAGCCATGTCTCTTGAGAATTTTGACTCATGTCAACACATGCCTTGGTTAATTTTTAAGAGCGAAATAAGCTTGTCAACAACAATTTGTATTTTTTTCAGTTATCATTACTATTTGATGTTATTTTTTAATATGACAAGGTGGCTTTGTTAACTATTCTCGTAATGTCATACTGACAGTTACATTTTGTATATCTACGATTGAATATAGTTCTTAGTGTCGAAGACTGTGCAAAAGCCATTGCCCTTGTTGAATATGGGAAAAATTAGGAATATGTGGCTTGGGGGGGGGGTACTAGAATGCTCATCGCTCTACGATCAAAAGGGTAGTCGAAGGTTGATTTTAGACAAACTGGCAGAAAGAAGCGTAAAGCGGAGAGTGGTAGGAAGCGTGAAACTACCGGTCTAGATGATCGATATACAGGGTGTTTCAAAACAAATGCGAAAAACTTCAGGGGGCGATTCCTTGTTCAAAACAAAGGGTAGTTTGCTTCATAAACGTTGGGTCAAAAGTCAACCATTAGGGAGATATCGCGGTACAAAGATGGCGGGAAAATAATTGTTTTTATTTTTATCTTGAAAACGGAAAGAGATAGTCTAATGAAATTTTATGGGAGCATTACTGTTACGAAAACACACTTTCTGGTAATTTTTTCACTTTTTTAAAGTGAGTGGAAGGGGTTGAAATAAACTACCCTTATCATTCTTGTTAACGAAATTTAAAGAAAAATCTTATCAAACACATTTTCGCATTTGTTTTGAAACACCCTGTAAATCAGTGTGAACGCTTTGTATGACTGGGACCGTCATTTAATAGGAAGGCAAACAAGAAATCGGCATCAAGAGTTTCGAGGCAAGAATGCGGGTATGTTTACAGTTCTTCGAGTCGTAGGTATACAAAATGTAACGGTCAGTATGATATTACGACAATAGTTAACAAAGCCGTTATTTTCGTGATATAAAAATAACATCAGCAATACGTAACTGAACGAAGTACAATTATTTTAGCAAATTCATTTTGGCTCTTAAAATTAACCAAGCATGTGAAAAAACTTTATTGTACACAAAGCCAAAGAGCAACTAAATCGACAGAAGCATTCACCAAAACTGAAAAGCACAAAAACAAATAGCCACAAATAATAAAAATGTCGCACAATACAAATCAATTTGAAAATTCGTCATGGAAATTGCGAATAAAACATATGGACATTGCAGAACACGGGCATTAGCTAAAATTTTACAAAGGAAAACTGTAAATGGATAAAATCATGTTCACATAATGTAAATCAAGGTTATAAAATATTAAATGGCTAAATACTAGACCTTTAACCAGTGTGAAGTTATCAAAATTTTAAAATTCAAAGGAAATTGTTCTTGATTAAACATCAACAAAGTCGTTTACCGCATATAGGACTCTCTCCAGTAGAGTATGATTTTAAAGCTTTGCGAAATGCAGGAAGAATGAAAGTGACTGATATTCCGAAGACGAAATGATTGTACATTTTTCTTGGCATTGTACAGTATTGAGCCTTTAGCTAGTTCTGAGCTCGGGGTTGGCAGATAAATATCGTGCTCCGCATTCCTAAACGGATAGTTGAAAGAAGACCTTTCGGAATAGGCAGATATTTATTTGCTTGCGGATTAAGCAAACGGATTCAAAATGAATAAGGACGGAAGAGTCAGTATTTTGGTACAAGAAATTCTGGCGGTGAGTTCTACTGTTTAGTACCAATAAAATTATCAGACTGCTCTCTTTTGAAGTTTGAAATACCATCAAAATTTTGTCGCGCAGCAAGTACCCCAGAATGGAAGGGCATGACGAAGATGTTACTCAAAAAGGTCATAATAGACCATTCTAGTGGTTGATGAGTTAAGTTCCTTTGAAACTGATCTTAGCGCAAAACAGGCGGAACTTAGTTTCTTTGATAAGGCTTCTATGTGCAAGTCCCATTTTAACGAGTTCCTAAGAATCTTACAGAGTCCACGACGTCAATAGGTAGTGTATTATTAAGTACAAAGGTTGTATAGTACTTTTTTATGACAAAACTTTAGTTTTTGAAAGGTTGAGGCATAGGAATTTAGAATCGCACCAAGATTTAATGGTGCGTAAGTCACTGGACATAGTATTATCTGGGCCGCTCCAAGTATCTAGTATCGTCCGCAAAGTGGCAGATTTTACCGCTAATGTCTAGATTTGCAATGTCGTTGATAAACACAAGAAATAAAATAGGGCCAAATACTGAACCCTGGGGGACACCACATTCTATAGGCTTACAAGAAGACATAGACGTTATCAATCCTCACAAGCTACCTTCTGTTGCCAAGATACGACTTAAACCATTTGAGAGATGTTCCCCTGAACCCGTAGTGTTGCAATTTGTTAATTAGAAGTTATTATTATGAGGATTTACACAGTCAAAACAGAGAAATCCTACAGAAAATTGTAGCTGTAGGGTGATGGTTATTCAGGCTAGGTATACATTATTAAAAGGTCGAACATAGCATCATTTGTGCAACTGTTACTTAGAAATCCAAATTGATGGGTAGAAAGTACTTTATACAG
>NW_022146309.1:1073190-1076717 GCF_002938485.1 Sitophilus oryzae | reverse complement strand
CAACAGAGAACCCATCTCTCCAGGTTGTAGGTATGATTAATAATTAGTACCAGCGCTGATTAGCTACTATAAACACCTGGTTCCAATGTTACATTGTATGGTTTCTTTGTTTCAGATTAGCCATTACATTACGATTTTTGGCTACTGGTGACAGTTATCCGAGCCTTTCATATGGTTTCCTAGTTGGAGTATCTACAATATGTGAGATAATTAAAGAAACATGTTGCATTATTTGGAATTTACTACAGCCTTTACAGTTGCCTGTTTTGACAAAAAAAGAGTGAAAAAGTATTTCTGAAAATTTCTTGTCTTTATGGTCATTACCAAACTGTGTGGGAGCAATTGATGGCAAGCACATCATTATGCAGGCGCCATCCAACACCGGATCTTTGTTTTATAATTATAAGAAATCATTTAGTATCATTCTATTGGCAGTTTGTGATGCCAAGTATAATTTCATCTGTGTAGACATTGGTGCATATGGGTCTCACAGTGACGGTGGGGTATTAAATAATTCTTCCTTTGGCAAAAAGTTATTGGCTGATGACCTGGATATACCACAATCAGAAGAACTACCTTCTAAAACTAATATTTGCAAAACTATGAAATTCTTGATTATTGCTAGTCGGTAGATCTTAATGTTTTTGTAAAGTTTATAATGGTCACCTGCAAGTCCTCCATCAAGATGCATTTGGCTCTCCAATATTCTTTAGTTCGAAAACCATAAGTTGACCAAATAGTTCATACCTGTTAGTATCTTTTTTATTACTATTTAAATTTGTAATCGCTGTAGAAACATCCAGCAGAACACTGTCGATTTGTTTTATATCTGTTTCCATTGTAGATTTTCCTTTGCGTTTCTTTGGTGTAGGTGCATTCAAGCGTTTATTATCTATAGTGCTTGTTGATGCAACTGTATTAGGATCTTCCTCTTCAAATTGAAGTATGATGCTTTCTTCATCTGAATTAACAAGACTTGATGATTGATTGGCTTGTGATTCATCAACTTGAACAGGAACGTTTGATGTTGTATGCCTCTGGGATTCTTCACCGCATTTATACATGTATTTAAAAAAACTCATAAGGGGCCAAACTGGTCTTGCTGAAGCAGGAGCCCCACTTCTTCCTAGTTTTTCTATTATTTGCAATTCCCTTCTATACTTCTCTCTAAAGCTTTTAAATCGAGCTTTCGCTTCAGGAACTAAAAACAAATACGATTAAATCAAATATCATGCCATAATTACAAAAAACAGTTCGCTCTACGTCTCGTCCGTATCACAACAACCAACAAACCTGTGCAAAATAGACTCTTGGCTACAGAGGCCCAACAATTTTCTTTTTGTAAAATAGATTTATATCCTTTGTCTGTTTTGTCGTACAGTGGTTTATAATTGGCAACACACTGCAGTAAGAATTCGTCATTTACACAACTATTACATTCCGTGTTTTCCATTTTTCAAAACAAAAACAAAACTAAAAGCCGCTGACTCTAACCTAACTTCATTAATCCTGAAGCATAGCCCTGAAGTTATTATGAATGGCAAATTTTGTGCTGGAATGCGTGCCAAAGTGCCACTCGGCCGGCGAATTCATTACGAATGTAGCTTTATTCACTTCCTTTATGGTTGAATGTAATTTACAAAACACAGGTTTCTGAACTTTATGTCACCTTACTGGGAACTTAGGAAATGTACAAACACTTTATTTTCATTTTGGTCGTCTGGTGGCTGTAGATGCGTTTAGGTACATTATAAGCAGGCTTGGACGAACTGTTTGAAGCGGCTTGGGAACATAAAGAAATTTGATATTACATCTTTGGGTTAATTTTATGAAACAATTAATAAATTTCACAAAACAAAAATAAATTTTAGAAGAGAATATAATAATAGATTCTTTAATGGAGGAGTTAAAGTAAACATCTCCAATAAAAATCACCTCAAAAGTCAGCAATCCTATAATGTCTTTATTTAAATTTATTATAATCCACGCACACACACATCTCTCTCTAAATTTTCCATAGTAAGTCGATTCCATAATCGATTTTTTATGTATTTAGGGGTCGAGAAGCATTTTTCGTACCCTACTTGTACGCACGTTAAACTAAGGGCACACTGGTAGGCTTTAAGGAGATGATTATAAGAATGAATGTATAATTTGTATTTCCACAAAATATTATAACAGCAAACTAAAAAAATACAAGCATTGTTTACATCGTGAGTGTGAAGAAAATTTTGTCTAGAAACTTCTAATTTATTAACTGTGTCGTCTGCATCATCTTCACCTTTATCGTTTTACTCAATTTCGTCGTTCTCAAGTCAGTTCATTTTTTTCTAAAATCACTCAACTCGTTCCGCAAAACTTGCCCCGTCCTGTGCTAGTAATTTACCTAATTTATTCACAGGATCATCTGGTATTGGTTCGATAAAATTATTTGGATTAAACATGAAAAATCAGCACAAATATCCCTAAGCTTTGAATGTGGCAATGGACACATGAACTTCTCTTCGAATTTAAAAATGGGCGTAGTTGGAGGTGCGTCATCCGCTTCCCTCTCTGGCATCTCCTTTTGTACGAAAACGAGTTGCGGGTAATGAGTCCTGAACTATGACGTCATTACTTGTCTCTTCTAATTATGCATTTGCCCAATTCACAAACTTTGGCGTTTACTAACACTATATTGCGTGGTTATTTTTTCAAGTATTATAAGTTGATGGAATCATTTGTTGCGCTAATATATACCTATATAATTTAGGTGTTAAGGCCGTCTGTTTCGAGGTATCTTGATAAAGGTCTTGTTTGAAAGATTTTTAAGTAAGGTAGCGCAGGCAAATATATCCCGCCTTAATCTAATTTCTACTTGAATATATTATTGTACGTTTTTTCCCAACATAATTAGTAATCATATGGCTGACATATCTACATAATTTAGATTGGTCAGCAATGATTATATGTGGCCCATATTAAAATATCCCCATGCTTAAAACGAATGACGAGGTTTAATTTTTTATAGCTGTTTTAGCAATGTTAGAAACAAATACATTTATTATCTAAAAGCGCAATAAACAAAAACACAAAAATTCAAATTATATAAAAAATGAAAAAGAAGTCAACAACACTCAAAATCTATATATAAATATTGTAGCGTTTTATTTTTCTTTTTATAAAATTCCAAATTTTAGTATTGCTGGCGCCATCTATTCGCTAGATGTTAAACTTCATTCAGTACAGGTAGCGGTTCCTTTCCATAAAAACAAATTTCATTCAGTATAGACGATAGAGGTCACTTAATTGCCTTTGGTCATATGACCTGTCAATTCGAAGACTTCCGTTTTGTGAAAAGGAGGACAGAGGCTTTTTCCGAGAGATTGAGATCAGAAAAAGACGCGTGGTTCAGCGTCCGACGAATCTCAGAGAAAAAGGGCTTCCTGAAACACTTTTCCTAACAGTAAAGGCACGGGTATCCAAAGGTGGAGATTTGAAATCCTGTAGAATATACTGTTCAGAGCCTAGTTCGTGTTTTTTTGGCC
>NW_022146309.1:972587-1073182 GCF_002938485.1 Sitophilus oryzae | reverse complement strand
CTGAATTACCAACAGCTGGAGGTAATATGGGTAGATAATGATTATCCCGGAGGCAGAAAAAGTGAACATGACTGTAAGATTTTCCTCTGCTACGGCTCTGTCTACTTCATAAACGTTTTTAGCACCTTTGGGCGCTATCACTTTAGATTCTTTCGGTCCGAGAAGGAAACAAATCTCGTCTCCATTAAACACTCTAGACAGGTCTTCCAAAATTGATTCGAAACCCTTAGATTTTAAATAATTCCAGATTCCATAAAAAAATCTTTTAGCTAATTCACTATGGCGTCTGAGAAATGACTCGTACCAATGGTTTCCTGGCAAGTTATCTTTAAGGCTGATTTCCACATTGCCGTGACCGTCCCGTACAGTGACAGTGCCGTACAGTGACCGTACGTCTGCACAGTGACAGTGCAGAGAATTTACACTTGCCAGTTTTTTCCGTGCCTATGCCGCCAGACAGATTTCATTATGAATATTTCTCTAGAAGAATTGGCCATTATTGCTATTTTATTGGATGAAGAAGAAACCAAGAAAAAAAAACGTATTTGGGTTCATAAAGCGTGGAGAAAACGTGATACTGAAGGGGAATATGCTACTTTATTTAAGGAGCTGCTGGACGATGAAGTAAAATTCCATCAATACTTTAGAATGACTCACATCACTTTCAATATTTTGTTGGCAACGATTCAAGATGAGATTCAAAAGCAAGATACTTTTTGAAGAAAATCTATTGAACCCCAAGTTCGTTTGGCCGTATGTTTAAGGTATGTAAAAAATAAACTAATCGCAGTATCACAACAGGCCTGTCCTTGGCAAGAGGACACCAATAAAAAAACGCGAATTTTAAATTTTATTTTACATCTATTAAACAAAAAAATGTCGAATCATTCTGTTCTATATTCTTCTGGATCTCTACGAAGAAATGTACTAAAAGCATGGGCAGTTGAAGATAAATTCGTTACATCCTCATTTACAGGCCACATTGTATCAGATGGTGTTGAATAATTTGTTCCCAATGAAGTTTCCCCAGAATTAGGTGATAATGTTAGTCTTTCCTCCATAGAAAGAGCTTGGGGTCTTGACATTCCTTGACTCATTATATAATCTAACTCAACTTTTTGTATAGCTGAAAAAATTTGGATTTTAGCCATGTTTAGATAATATGGCGTAAAGCTTTTTAGTGTAGGGGCAAGTGCTGCTAAAAAAGCATCAACACTATTAACTGGTTCTGGCTGAGCAGGTGTTTCGTTCTTTCGTAAAATGTACTTCATTGAGGTACTACTTGCTGATTCCGTATTTGTACTTGATTTTTTTTAAACTTTTGTTACCTGCTATTTTTTTTTGATGTAGAATAATTTGCGGTTTTGTCAGTCAATGTAGGTGTTTTAAAGGGGTCATCATCACTGTTGTTAACTGAATTTTTAGTATCGTCAAATTCCTCGCGGGTTTCAGCATGATCTGCTGTCACCTGATTTTGATTATCATCTATATCGTCTTCGTTCGCAAAAGTCTGGGTATCGCTTTCGTCTGGAATAGTTTGGGTATCATTTTCACTCACATTACTATAAGTCGCTCTTTCTTCCATATATGGAAGTAAAAACCCAAGTTGATCTTCATATTTGTACTTTTTAGTTTTAACAGCTGCTCGACCACTTTTCGTCATACGTCTTTTTTTCGATTTCCTATAATTGTCCCTAATGTTGCTCCATCTCGCTTTACAATCTGCACCTAAAACAAAAAAGTTAAATTTTAGCATAACGTCATTTTATAATATAAAACTATTTCATTTTTTTCAGGTACTTAGCAACAGAAGATTCTCTGAGAAAAATATCTTTTAGTTTCCGACTTGGACATGCCACAGTATATAAGATTGTTATAGAGACTTGCAAGGCTATTGTAAAATGTTTAATGCAGGAGGTAATGCCACAGCCTTCAAATGAACAATGGATAACATATGCATCTGAATTTAAGGACATATGGAATTTTCCAAACTGTTCGGCCGCCATAGATGGCAAGCACATCACGATACAGTGTCCACGAAGAAGCGGCTCACTTTATTTTAACTATAAAAAAACATTTTCTGTTTACAAAAAACATTTTTTGTTGTTACTTTTTTCATTACAATTTTACAGCTATTGATGTAGGATCCTATGGCAAAAATAGCGACGGCGGAATTTTTTCTCACTCAAACATTGGAAAAGCATTGGAAAATTCAACTTTTAATATTCCACCACCCACAGTAATACTAGGAAGTAACATTGAAATGCCATATGTCATCGTAGGTGACGAGGCTTTTCCCATACAACCATATTTAATGCGACCATACCCATCAAAACCACTAACTGATAGCAGTCGTATTTTTAATTACCGTTTATCACGTACAAGAAGAGTGGTTCAGAATGGTTTTGGAATATTAGTACAACGATTCAGAATATTTCTTAGAGTGATCCAGTTACAGCCACAAAACGTTGATTTTGTTATTCTTGCTGCTTGCACTTTACATAACTTTATAAAAAAGTATGAAAATATATCTGTGGACCAAACATTTATATCAGAAGAACCAAAAAGGCCCAATTTAAGCAGTATACCTATGCAGGGAGGAAATGCGCCACAGGAAGCAGTTCGGGTTAGGGAATTATTTAAAGAATATTTTAATTCTCCTGCAGGTTCCATTCAATGCAAAATGAAATAGTTTAATTTAATTGCGTGTATGGATATGCACTTCCCCTAGGAGATGCAAGACCTTGTCGTTGGTGGGGAAGCTCCTGGTCAGGTGCTGGGGGGTATCCCCCCTAGCACTTGGCTTGGTCTAAGAAGCATCTCACTCATCGTTTTGTCCCTGACTGTAGTGTCGTGGCCAGGGAATTGCACCAAGACATATAACGATACCGGGCGGGGCTACGGACAGCCTCAACCTTGGGGCACCGGGGGGCACCCCATTGTATTTTACCCCTTACTTCTACATGCGGGGCTCTGTAGAAGTGGACCGACTGTCCCTAGCGACTCATAGGAACACTATGAGATCTGGTAATAATAGTAATAAAAACATCACCGGTGAAGCTGTGGGGAAACCCCCTAGCGACACTGGGAACAGTAACAATGAAAGTTCCAAGGGGCCAAACCCAAAGAGAACTACAGGAGAGGTGGCTGACACTTGCGTGAGACCATCCTCCGCAAGTGGCATACAAGCTACCACCTCCTCCAAGGGTCGGGAGCCTACCTCCTACCTCTAAACCCAACAGGCGACACAAGCTACCGTTTCGTCTACCCGGCCTGGGTCGTAGCTCCTCGACTGTGAGGGACACGGGTCTCCGTAGGAAGTCCTGGGACTGTATGATGAGTTATAACTCAAGAAAGGGGGACACAATAGATCTCTAAGGTCGCAGAGATTAACCCCCCTCCCACTTATTCTAAATTCTAATTCTAATGGATATGCAAAGTTTGTACTAGCAACATGGTAAAAAACAAATAAAAATGTTAAATATTACCTGATTGTTTAAGTTGTTCTCCTATATTTTTCCATATTTTCTCTTTAAACTGTGTATTTATATATTTTGGATGTTTTAAATCATAGAGGACACTGTTTTCTTCCACCAAAACAAAAAGGTTTTCATCATCCGTCTTTAACACTGTCAACGTGAAATCCAAAAAATATCGTCGGCCACGATAAATCAAAATAAATACGGCACGGTTCCGCCTGCTACGATACTGACACTGCACTGCACTGAAATCGTCGATATTTACGTAGATCTCAATGTTCGTTTTGGTCTCCCTCTCCTCAAAGAATTTCTTCAAAAAGCTCAACTGCTCTGAATATTTGTATGCTTGTTGTCCACTCTTAGTCTTTTGCTTATTCAAAGATTTTCTGAAGTTGTCTCTAATATTGGCCCACCGAGTTTTACAGACAGACTCTAAAACAAAAATTAAGAATTGAGCTAAAAATATCTTTTGTTGTACATTTTTTTATGTCTACTGATTTTTTTTTCAGATATTTGGCCACTGGAGCGCCCTGAACACAATTCCGTTTAGCTATCGTCTAAGACAGTACAGTTCATAGAATTGTACGAGAGACTTGCGAGATTATTACACATCTCACGAAAGAACTGATGCCTACTCCAACACAGGAAATGTGGCTGAAAATCGCTACTGATTTTTATGAAATGTGGCAAATGTGTTTGCCAAATCAAAGCTAGGAAAAGCACTTCAGCATGGAACTTTGAATATACCAGAAACAGCTGCCATACCTAATACAGATATCCAAGTTCCATACGTTATCGTAGGTGACGAAGCATTTCCTCTTAAAACGTACTTAATGCGACCATATCCAGGAGATATTCTAGATGATCGGAAACGTAACTTTAACTATCGTTTGTGTCGTGCCAGGAGGACATCAGAAAACACTTTTGGTATTTTGATTTAAAAATTTAGACTTTACAATAGAAGAAGTCATGGCTACCAAATAACCGACAAACTTAAAATATAATACAAATAGTAAACTTAACGTAATTTTACTTATTAACATTATTATACCTATTATTACTGATAATAAAAGTAAACTAAAATACAAATTGTTTTTTTAAAGAATGCACGTGTGAGATTTAAAGAATCAGACAAAAAAAACTTCAATATCTATTAAATTGCATATATTCATTCTGTGGCCAGATCAACAGTAAAGTATTTTTTACTCACCATCCATTTTCATTTCTGCTTCTACTTTGCTCCAAATACTATTCTTAAAATCAGAGTCCACAACAATACACTGACATTGTTTCCGTAGATCGTCTGCGTCGTTGCTTGCAGATTCAGGAGTGGATTTATTAACTGTTAAAAGACATAGTGGTTGGCGCTCTAACACAGTGGCAGAGAGCTATATAGAAAATTCCAAAGAAAATAAGAAAAAAGTGTCATGTAATATTTTGGGTAATATTTCTGGCAATGATGGGTCTTCAACAAGTTCAAGCACTCAGGAAATAAATTTACTTTCTAAAAATTAAACTCACCTGTCATCGTCTGGAATTAATTTAACCAATTGTACTGATATTATAATTAATGTTTACAATAGATAAACGTATTTAGGTACCTTTTTTTACTTGTTTCTTATTTTAAAATTTGCGTGTTATTATGAATTCATAATAGCACTAGTGCTATTATATTAATAGTGTTCAGAATATTGTTATTCGCTATCACTAATGCTACTGGATTCAAAGTCCGTTTGCCTAGAAATATCCACCGATTTTAGCATACCTAATACTTCTGGTAAAAGTTGTTGATGGTTGGTTTTTGGAGAACGCAAACTGGCAATGAAATGATCGAATGTAATTAAAAGTCCATGCATAAGATCTTCATTTGTAGCTATCCTAGAAGATTTTCTGGTAAACAACTCACGATATTTTCTGTTATCCTTATTCCGCGCCTCCTGAGCTTCTTCTGAAAATTGCCCAATAGGCAACATAAAAGATGAAACAATTTCTGTCCCATGGCAAAACAATTTATGGACGCTTATAGGCATGGGATACCAGAAGTATTCTTTTAAATATAAATCTCTGGTTTCACTGAGGTATTTCTCAAATTTATTTAAATCTATCTTGTAGCCACAGTTAATAATTTCCAAAATAACGCGAAACTTAACAATTAATTCCAAATTGATTTGGGTTATTTGTGCCGAAATATCTGCATTTCTGAAAATTTTTTCTGGCCGTATTGCCATCATTTTTAATAACATAGCCTACTGGACTGAACTGGATTTACATAACCTACTTTAAACCGCTGAGTAGATAAATAATTGATATCTTCCTTACTTTGCTCATTTTTGGGGCTGAACTGAAAAAATACGACAATTTTATCATCGCAACAAAATGCCAAAGCCATTAATTAGACGGCGTGTTTTTGGGAAAATGACAAATGTCAAAGTAAAACAATGAATATTGCAAAGGATCCGGAAACATCGCGACGTTCGTACGTCATTAATTTTGATGACATGCATCCAAAGTTTTATTAATTCTCCTAGTATTATATTTTTGGACTACGTTATGTAATAATAGATTAAGCGATATTTTGTGATTTCTGAGAAAATATAATTTAAAGACTTTTTTATTTTTAATTTGTCGTGGAGTCGTTATTATGGGAGTTTAAAATTTGAGTTTTTGTCACTAGGACGATAATGTAGTGTATTTTAGAGCCTGGTTTTCAAAAGTATGATTATATAACCAATTTACGGCTTATAAGGCTAGACTGTCGTTTAATTCGATGTAAGTTTTTTAGAATTAAAACAGTATTTAAATCTTCGCAAAGAATTAGTCAACACATTTGTCGTATGATTCTTTATTACAATACTAAAAATGCAACGTAGCATGTTGTTTTTGGATGAAAAAGTTATGAAAAGCAAAAAAAATACAAAAAAAACGTAATAGTAGAACATATTGTTATTCTAACAGTTTTTTAAAGATAACTCAAAAATTCTATAAGTACATAAAGTAACAAATTTTAACACGATACTAACAATAGCTACATCAACAAAGATGGCTTTATTATTCGTTCTCAGGATCAAAATCTAACGATCCATCAAATCCATCAACATCATCCGAAATCCGCTCCGTCACCTATAATGTTTTCATAGAACCGTTTGGCATCTGAGGGAATAAGATCCAACAAAGATTTTATGTCATTTAACTTTGCAGGTGATACTGGTTTTCCTTCAGGCCATAAAACGTTAAGGCTAGAAGAAAAAGTGAGTGGGGAAGAAGCTCCTCTTCTTAATAACTGCTTTTTGGAAACGTCAACTTCTTGCTTCATTCCTTGGTGTTCTGTACTGAAAAAAATCATAAATGGTTTTTCTTTCAAAATCGGTATTTCTCTAGTTCTCAGCCAGTTAACGGAATCGCCATTAATATCTTTTTTTCTGTTAACTATACCGGGTGCGTCTCAAAAGTGGCTTACCCCTATAACTTTTTTATTTTTTCAGTTAAAAAAACGAGATTTGGTATGTTAGTATATGATACAAATTAGGATTGATTGACGTATTCAATTGTTTTCGGCCACTTCCTGTTTCACCGGAAATTACTACAACTTTTAATTTTTAAATGACACCCTCGGTATTTTTTTACATTTCTCGATAGAAAATTATACTCTGAATAGAATGACATACCTCTATATGTCAACTTTTGACATTTTCGCATATGGTTTATTTGAAATTATAACTTGCGGTTCGTAACGAAAATTTGATTCGAAATACCGAGTGTGTGGTATCAAATTATTCGCAAAAAAATGCCTTTTCCAAATATGCTAATGAGCCACCCTCGTTCCATTTGAAAAAATTAAGATATGATTAAAAATACGATTTGAGCATTTTCAAATTGGTCAGGGCAAGACACTAAAAATATTAGACGATCAAATCTATTTTTCTAAGACTCCTTGATTAAGAATTAGTGTTTTTAACATAGCCATGTCACTCTAGATTGAATTTTATTTTAAAATACGATTTTTTATTAAGCGAGAATGTCAAAAGTTGACATATGACATATGACTCTATTCAGAATATCATTTTCTATCAAATAAAGTAAAACAATACCGAGGTTTTTTTAAAAATCAAGAGTTGTTGTCATTTCCGGTGAAACAGGAAGTAACCAAAAACAATTGAATACGTCAATCAATCCTAATTTATGTCATATACTAACATACCAAATCTCGTTTTTTTATCTGAAAAAATAAAAAAGTTATAGTGGTGAGCCACTTTTGAGACGAACCCGGTATTTTTTAAAATTTTGTCAACACCTACAAAATCATGTTTTTCCAAAATAAATTTTTAATTTGTTCCGTCTCCGGCAGCTTTTCATGACTTCGACGTAATCATTCGGTGTATAAAGTCTTTTTTGATACTTCAGCGCTGACTCAATATCTCCAAGAGACCAAAAATCGCATAATCATTTTTTCAATCTTTGGCATTTCTTCCATAATAGTCTTAAAAAGCATTACTATTTTTATATTGCGATTTTGGCCGCCATAACTATTGGACCACAGAATTAGTTCAGTTACATGTGGATTAAGATTGTCTTTTTCAAATGCTTTCTTAAAACAGAGCCAACTTCTTGAGCACCTTTGCCTGCTACACCTTCAATCCAGACATAACAAAAGTCAATACTTCTAATGATTCTGTAGTCTGCCCTTTCTAGATCAGAATTCATAAGATTTCGGGCTTCTTCGGCCTGTTTTTGATGCATATCTCTTTCGTTTTCCATTTTGTTTTTTTCTTCTAATGATTTACACAATCTCGAATCTTTACATCTAAATTATCACATTTATTACAGGTGTCTTTTTTTGAGTCTTTTTCTTTGAAGATTGAAATCATCATCGCTTATATGTCGAAAAAGAAACGGGGTTTGGGTCATGATAATTCAGCTTTGTATAGGTCAAACATTATTTCCAAAGTTGTGTCTGGATTTAGAAACTGCCTACTTGAACTATTTCTGCAGTAACCAGATTGGTATTTTGGAAATTTCTCTATATGCTCTATTACTTTCTGTTTTCGTTCTTGTGACAATTTCTTAGGATTATTTCCCCTTCCTCTGTTATCTGTTATAACGTCATGTGAAGATACTTTCTTAAGGTATCTGTCAATTCTTGCTGATGAAATTTTCAAAGTTTCAATAAACATCTTTGAACAAACGTCTTTATCTGCCAGTTTATATATTTTTATATAAGATCTTTTTGTAGAATTTTTGTTCCTTTTTCTTTTCACTAGTACAACCTTCACACAAGACTTCGCATAAAGGCATTTCGCTTAAAAATCTCCCAAATTCCAAAACTTTCTGAACTCGTTCTGTCTTTCGAGTAAAGTAACTTTTTCGTGGCACTTGTCTTTACATTGATAATCTACAAATTCTCGAGGTGTTACTAATTTGTCTTTCTGACTAAAATATGTTTGATTGGTTTGACAGTTCCTTTTCCGTATTTCTCTCGATTCATTTGGATACCTTCTTTTGCGACCTTTTTTAGGTTGTGAGGTGTTGGGTTTTTTAGGTGTTTTTTACTCTCTTTTCGTCCTCCACTGGTTTTTCGCTTCTGTTTTCATCGTTATTCTCATCATTTTGCTTTATTACTTCCCTTTCAGAATTGCCTTGCCTTTCTACTCTACTAGTTCCTTGTAGTTCATCTTCAGTGGATTCTTCTTGTTCTTTATTAATTTCTTCACCTACCATCGATTCTTTGCTCAAGTTATAATCCTTTTTTTCAGTGGTAAAGCGTTCTCGTGCAGAATTGCCTTGTCTTCCTTATTAGTTTCTTCTGGTCTGCCTTGAGTGGGCTCTTGTGTCCAATCCTCAATGGTATTTTGCGCATTCTGAATAGGGACTTGCTGTACTTGTCCTACATTAGCTGTTTCATCTAAATGCCCTACATAAATTACAGGAAATCTTTCATCTTCAACCATTGCTCCCGCCCTTTTATATTCGACTTTGTAAGTTACGTGAGCATTATCAGTTGTCTCAGTACAATAATCATTGAATGTAGAATTTTCTTGAATTTGCTGCGTTGAGAAGTCAGATAATGGGAAATTTTGTGAAATATCCATTAGAACACTGTCTGGATCTGGCAGGCTACCGATTGTGGAATCAAAAACTGGTGTACATAACAACTATTAGCAACACTTTCGGGAAAAGATGTTTCCATTAAAATCTGGCTTGCAGTATAAGCTTCTAACCGAAAGAAAAAAAAATCTCTAAAAGTTCCAAAACTATGTATAATATACACTTTTACCTCATCAGCATTTTCGTTTGATACAGTATCATATTCTGGAAGAGCTTCGGGTCGATACTGAAAAAGAACATGATTTTATGGAAATATTCTTGTTACAATTGATATTCTAGTAACACTTATAGACTCGTTCTGTCTTTCGAGTAAAGTAACTTGTCTTTACACTGATAATCTACAAATGCTCGAGGTGTCACTAATTTGCCTTTCTGACTAAAATATGTTTGATTGGTTTGACAGTTCCTTTTCCGTATTTCTCTCGATTGATTTGGATACCTTCTTTTGCGACCCTTTTTAGGTCTTCCTCTCCTTTCGTCCTCCACTGGTTTTTCGCTTCTGTTTTCATCGTTATTCTCATCATTTTGCTTTATTACTTCCCTTTCAGAATTGCCTTGCCCTTCTTCTCTACTAGTTACTTGTAGTTCATCTTCAGTAGATTCTTCTTGTTCTTCATTAATTTCTTCAACTACCATCGATTCTTTGCTCAAGTTATAATCCTTTTTTACAGTGGTAAAGCGTTCTCGTGCAGAATTACCTTGCTCTTCTTTATTAGTTTCTTCTGGTCTGCCTTGAGTGGGCTCTTACCAACATGGTTCTTTTATAGTATTATTTAAAAAAGTTGTAACAAGTCAAAGTGGTGTCCAACTTAATTTGGTCCACAGTATATTTATTTTTTAACTAAAAATCTTAACCCTATCAAACAGTTGCGGCAACGTTGGCAATGGCCAATGAAAAAAACGACGCAAAACAAAGTTTAAGCTTACCTCAACATCGAATTTGTTGTTTAATTTTAGCCTTATCACATCGTAACTAATAACTTTCATAGGAAAGTTTTCTGGCAATCTTCTTATGTTTTCCATGCTGTTTCTTATACACGTCTGTCAAAGGAACATTCGCAGTAGGAGGTTTTCAATGCGATAAAAAAAGATGTTAAAGCTGCAAAATATACTGCAGTGCAACAGAGACGGATAAAGTGTCTTTTCCCTACCATCGTTTAGGGGAAGTGATACGACGAGAGAGCCTCTGCGAGAGGGGGCGGGGCTTTAAGACGTTTGTGGTGGGGGCTGCCGGTAATAGAATAGAATAGAATAGAAAATAGAATCAGTATCAGTCAGATGTCGGTATGGTGATTATTATTAATCGTATTTTTCTATTAATATGTGTTGGAGTATTTACGGGAGTTGTGAGGGGGCTAAAGACTTATTTTATGTTACACGACTTTGTTTTAATTATTTATTTCTCCAGAGCACTTACACTAAACATTAACACAAGTTTTATTATTTAAAAAGATGAAAAATATAAATGACAAGTAATATTTTTATACGGCCATTTTCTTAATACTTTCCACAGATAACAGAATTATACTTTCTATCTCTCTCTACCATTTATTACAAATTCCACAGACTAAAACTAATTCTAAAACATAAACTTATTACAGGTTTCTGTAAGGTAAGTATGAATAATAATTTGCCATTGCAGGTAAGTATTTCTAATAGATGACGCTACTTATACCCCCGCTCAATGGTAAATTAACTAAATTTAAAAAAAAAAATGTTTTACTATCCTAAATTACATTTTAAACGAAATTTATTAAATGCTACTTGAGGTAATGGCTTGGTTAAAAAATCTGCTATTTGAACACTTGTTGGTAAATATTTCAAAATTATTATATTATTTTTTACTTTATCTCTTATGAAATGAAAACGGATGTCTATGTGTTTAAGCTCTTCTTATGATATTCAGGATTTTTACCAACATTTTTACCAACGCTATATATTCAGCTTCGGTGGATGACAAGGCTACAGGTGCTTGTTTCTTAGATGACCAACTTACAGTGCAACCAAATACTTTAAAAACATATCCAGATGTGGATTTCCTGTCTACCTTATCGCCTGCCCAATCCGAATCTGCATACCCTTATATAAACATTTTTTAAAATCATGTTTATAAAAAACTAAAATAAGCTTTGTTGTGCCACGTATGTATCTTAAGACTTTCTTTATACATTCACATAGTTGTAAACTTGCTTTAGATTGGTATCTACTTAAAATTGAAATTGCAATGCATAAATCAGGTCTGGAACATGGCATACATAAGTGAACCAATCGCTTTTTTGCATCTATTTTCTACTTCCTGACTTCTAACTGAACTCTATAATATAACTCTTCAAATTTAAATTTATTTCCATATGTATTTGTAGGTTTACATGACTCCATATTAAAACGCTTTAAAACATTTTCAAGGTAACAGGTTTGATTGTTATTTTATTTTGTACTAAATTTTATGTTATAAGCATATAATTGTTAATTGTTCTTTTTAAGAACAATCTGTGGTTTTCTGTCTAATAAAAGTGCCAGAAACAATAGGCTTTTTTTTGACCCTTTCCACAATAACACTTCGCACTTTTTCTCCGATGGAACTTATTAAATCATTCTGAATTTTTCCACTTATCATCATGCTGTTGTTCCCACACTTTTGAAAATGTTGCATTAGAGTAGTGTCTCCAGAATCAATTCTAAAAGCAAGTAGAGCTCTAAATACGCTTTGGTTGCCAGATAATATGTTTTTTATTGTCTTCAGACAAAAAAAAACTTCCTTCCACAAAAATTATTGTTTTAATAATTGGAATGAGTCTCTCTCTGTTTCTTTTAATAACACTATCTACTTCCTTATCCAGCATCATGCAAACATCTTTACTGGATTGGATGGTATTGTTTTTTGGCGTGTTCCTCAAATATTTTAATAGCGTCTTTGTATTTCTGTAATGGCTCTCGGACCAAAACCTTGAGGGTCTGAAATTTTAAATATAAGTAGGTATGCTATAGATAAACAATGTAAATATTTTCTCATTGCATGGTCCACATATTTTTAATAAATCAAGCAAATGCAGATAAATTTATTTTATTTTTTATTCAATAACCGTTCGTCGGAAAGAAAAATGCCAAGAGGCCTTTTTTGTTATAAACTAGTAAGAGATTATGACAGTAGTTTTTATTTTGGGAAAATCAGTGGCGTACCGATTTTACATCGAATAAAATTACGGTATTTTTCACTTTCAACACCCTGTAAACGAAGCATTTTCGGACGTGTGTTCATATGAACTTTTTTTCATAAAATTGGCTCAAGAATACGCCCTTGATTTTTTTGCACTTATTTAGGAAACACCCTGTATAGGTACTACTTGTTAAGCAAAAATAAAATAACTGTACTGTAAAAATAGAATTACCTATAATTGTATGGAACAGTACAGGAATTTTTCTGGCAAAATAAAAAAGCTTTCAACATTCCTACCTGAAAAACCAACCAAGCTCCAGAAGGTGCAAAAAGTACACATAATCTACAAAAGACACCTTCTTTTAATTTACTATATGATAAGTAATTATTGAATTTGTTCAACCAGTCGATAGTGAATCTTCGATTTTGGTTTTTTTCCTTTCTCATTGGGAACTGATAATTATTTGTTGGTCTCCATGCATCTTTTAGAAGCTTATATCGCATGCTGCGGGCATATGCGACACCTGGGTCGTTTTGATCTCTGCGGTATTTCAGCAGGCATAGGAGGTTCACAAAAGACAATTTTAAAATATCAGCCGCATACATTCGGATTTTACAAGGTACATTCGTATTGGACATTCTAGCCGTCATATGAGGAGTGTACAATTGCTTTCCTAGTTCCTTCAGGTAGCTGGCTCGAGAAATATATTTTCCTCCTGAAGCAAATTGGTATAAAACACGACCGTTAACCGCAGAAATATCTAAAATTGTATGAAAGAGGACCATGGGCCAACGCCTAGTTGTTCTTGACGTTGAGTATGTCGCACATTTTTCATCTAATGCGTCTACAGCTTTTGTTTGATTATAAAATAAAATAATCACTGGTTTCTTGCTATCATCATCAACGCAAGCAGTGAGGTGCATTGTTGATAATAGTAGGGGAAACTGGGGTAAGAGGGCGATGCTAAGGGAAAAATCTAAATTAACTTTGAAAATATTTATTTTAACCCTTAAGTAGTGACGTGCAAGTTTCAGAACATAGATACTGATGTGTCATCTCATGGACTACAATACCATGTGAGCATTTTTTGAAAAAAAAATAATAATACCCAATAAAAAATAACTAAATAGATTTAGTACATCTGTAGAGGTAGCAAACATTCTATAAACAGCACAAAAATTTAACAATATATTCATAAAAAAATTATTATCTGACTTTAGCGAAACTGAAACAAAAAGGAAACAAATATTTTCAATTCTTTATCTTTAAGATATCATGAACATATTAGTGGATGGAATAAAATACAAAAAACCAAACAAAAACATTTCTAAATGGGGTAGTACATGTAACGAAAGTAGTAAACTGTCATAGATCTTCCGCACATCGAGCACATATTTTCTTAGCACACTGAAGGCATATCGGCTTGTGACATATATTGCACGAAAATTTAGACATTCTACAATACGCTTTCCTGCTAGGACAAATAGAACATATTTTTCTTTGATTAAATCCAGTAGCGTGTCGTGGATAAAAGGACGGAGGGGGCGAAGACCTTAAGGGGCGCAATTTATTTTTTTTTTTAAATAATGAGACTACATGAAACCTTTTATTTTTTTTAATTATAAATTTGTTTATTAAAAAAGTTAGTATACAAAACAGTTATTTCAAAGATGCAACCGTCTTGTTTTAACCGATTTGAAAGAATCAATTATTTCGTCTATATTTAGATCCTGGGCTGTGTCTGCTTCAATACTGACAAGTGATAAATAATTGGTTCTATCTTGTGTGCTGGTGCACCTCTGGTAATTATTAATTCTTCCTAATCTACTGAAAGATCGTTCTACACCAGCACTGTTGGTGGCTATAGTGTAAAAAAATCCTCAGTAATGCACATAAAGATGGATATGAAGACTCTAGGTCATTGGAAATTAAAAATGATAAATATTCGTCAGGTGCAAGTTTGTTGTCATCAGCATTAATTTCTTCTAATAAACTGCAAAAATGTTTATATTCCTCAACTAAAGAAGGTTTAACATCCGCTTGATACAATATCTGTAAATCCATAAGACATTTTAAATTGTTATCATTGACGTCCATATCCAATAAACAATTAAATTTTTGGCATATATTAAGGAAGTCTTCAAACCGATTCTCTAGAGTACCAGTTAAAATGTCTATAGTACCATAAAACACTGATATCTTGAAATTATCTTCAGAATTTTGATGTAGGTAATCATTCTGGATTTCATCATGAAATTTTTTTATTCTTCTTTGTCTTTTTGTGGAAAATGATGTTGTCGTATTGCATTTAATTGCCAAAATAGTAGCCTGCTTTTTAAAATTTTCAAAATATTTTTCACTTCTCAATGATCTGAGATCTTTAGTTACCGCAGTAATCATATGAGCAGTGTGAGAACCCCCTGTTTTTAGAGAGAGGTCACTGACGTCGAGTTGCCTTGGTTCGGTTCCTCGGACGCCATCCCAATGTTTAAAGTGTTTGAGAGAACACTAGTGCCTATACGGGTAGCTTTT
Organism: Sitophilus oryzae; assembly: GCF_002938485.1. NCBI lineage: Eukaryota > Metazoa > Arthropoda > Insecta > Coleoptera > Curculionidae > Sitophilus > Sitophilus oryzae. The sequence continues at coordinate 1,057,911 of NW_022146309.1, read as the reverse complement.
ATACAGTGGAGATACCAGGGAGTGATGAGATGAAAAGAAAATAAAACACACAATTAACTATAACGTAACACTAGGCTTTTACTTAACTAATTAATTATGTACAAAAATAATCCAGGAAGGTTCACGTCCTCGAATCGTAACAACAGTGAAATAAAATGTATATTTAAAGACCCGTAAAGTAAACTTTACAATAATAAAAATAAAATAAATGTTTGGTACCTCGCAAAACCAAATTTACACTAACAACCGTGTACCTCTAGAGTTTTAATCGATTATTCCTGAGATGCAACTCTCTGACTGATTCTATCACGCGAATTCAAAACGCGTTCCCGAAATGAAGTTCTATTAAATAAAACGACGCGAGTTCCTAATCGACGTCGAATCTAGTGGCGTCCTAATGAACACAGACACGTAAGTACCGGAGTGACACACTCTACTATGACGCGATTCTCTAAACGGCGGCGACGTCGTTTCAGGCGTCCCGATGGTCGCAGCTAAACATTTCTTGGAACGGCGTCCGTTTTGACAACGTAACACGAACCTCGATCGGCGTCGACGTTAAAAGCGTCCCGTGATACCCAAACGCGAGTCCTGGATTGATCGCGAAACTAACAGCGTCCTGTGGGATATACACACACGCAATGGGATCCTAACAATCCCGTCAACTAACTCCCTTATCCCTATAACGCAACCAGGTAGTCGAGTAAACGCTTAATAACAATAAAATAATACGACCTACCCTCGATCACTTTGGCGGTGGGTGCTTACCTTGCGGTGCGGCGGCAGGCGGCTGGCAGCAGGACACTTGGCAGGGCACTCCGGACTCGAACCTCACTGGTTCATGTGCGACCACTAACTAACTCTGTAGTGCTGGTGCGGCCGAGGTACTCGACTACGCTCCCCTCCACTCAACCTGCACTGGTAGGGAGAGCGGCGCAAACGTCTCGGTTTCTTGCACCGAACCACGGCGACCAAAACCGATCAAAACTCTCTTACAAAATGGCAATTAAATATTTAACTTATTTAATTCAACAATAGAAACACTAATGAAGTTCATTACAATAATGAGTTAACAATAAAATACACTGCCTGTCATTATTAAAAGAGAATCAAGTCTCTATTATTCTAGTATAATATTAATACAATATACAGGGTGGCCCAGAAATTTTATGAACTTCATTACAGCAGCTGTACATAAGTTGATATTAACCTTTTGCAAGTGATTGAATAATATATTAATTTTATTCAGCACTTCTTTCCAGAAGCAAAGAAGAAATTTAAATTCAAAGGTCTGTATCATGAATAATATGCCTTGTGCTTCTGCTGTTTGTTGAGCAGTAGAATTGCTTATTTCACCCGAAACAATTTTTTCACAAGTTTCTTCGATTATAGAAATATTTACAAAAAAAGAATCAACTGCTCTATTGTGACTTGCCCATCTTGTAGTTGAAAGCCTTTTCAAAGTTAATTTATTTTCCAATTCGCTGGAACGAAGCTCTTCAATATTTTTAAACAAGTTAGTTCTTGGAAAGCTGTCGGAAATAAAGACGTAAGTTTTTTCTAACACCCCAAAAAATAGTTTTACTTCTGTAACAGCGTTTACAGCGTCTACTAGAACTAGATTCAAATTATAAGCACAGCAGTGAATATATATAGTCTCACGGACAATATTTTTTATTTTAGCTTGGAGACCGTTTAAGTGCCCTGACATTACACTAGCTCCGTCATATCCCTGGCCTCTGCATAATTTAATATCTAAGTTTAAGTTCTTATTTTTTTCAGTTATGGTTTTAAAATAAGTTTCTGCTGAATCGTCAGAAATATTAATAAATTTCAGCAATCTCTCTACAGGCACACCAAGTTTATTGACAAAACGAAACGATAAGGACATTTGCTCCTTTTTGTTAAAGTCGAGCGTTGAATCTACAATAATAGAAAAGAAAACAGCTTCTTGAATTTCTACTGTGATTTTTTTCATCACTGCTTCAGATAAATGTGCCAGAATCTCGTTTTGAATAATATTACTTGTATATTTGGCCACGACAGAGGAATTCGCCAAGTGATTTGCTAATAACGCATCATATTTCTTAAAAAGGTTAACAAGTTCTAAGAAATTGCCCTTGTTTTTACTTGTGATGGATTCGTCATGACCCCTTAAAGGTAAACACTGCTTGGCCAAAAATAATACTATGTCAATTAAACGTTTTAGGGCATCTCTATTTCTTTCAATTTCTTTTTTTTCAAAATTCAATTGCTCTTGAATAATGGTCGAGTTCTTATAAAGCCGTAAAGTTTGGTTATTAAAAACTTGTTGTGTAGGGATCGATGCAACTGACTTTCCTCGTGTTGCTTAATTTTTTCCGGTCCTTTTTTAAAGTTCTTGAAACCTTGTTTGGGGTCCGACCATACTGTCAAATTTAAAGATGCATAAAGCCAACAGGAAAAAGAAAATAGGCAGTTAGCCCTTGGAGAATAAATAAGCCAGTTCCTCAACTTTCCCTCTGATTTATACCAATTTGGCTTAAACCGCCGATTATGCGAATCAACCGGAAAATTAAAATTGTCATTTAAACCCTGCTGACAAGGGCCTATAAAAATCATTTCTCGATTTTTTTCGGGATTTAAAATTGTATCCTTAAATAAAAACGGATCGCTTGGAAATTCTATATCAGCATTGTCGGTAGATGCTGAAGCGGAAACTAGGCTTAATTTCAGATCTAAAAAGCAAAACAGGGTTGAAATTAATTGATTGAAAATCAAATACTATAGTTAAACTGTTGAAAAAGGTATTATTTTAAAAATCTTTAATATCAGTTGGTACTCACCATCGACCATGTTTTCTTCATTTTTGTTAATAACTTTAATACTCTCCTCGTTGTCGTTAATACTGCTATCAGTGCTGTCATCACTACTTTCCTTATTTTTTAATAATGTATCGGACAACTCATTACTACAATCCGGGGTACAGTCGTTTATGTTTCTATCACATTGATTATTAATATTTCGTATACGGCTTGGACCTTCGCCTTGCGTTTCAGAAATCCTACGAGGAAAATATAAATGCTATATTTTTTAAATTATTTTCTACACAATACAATCGACCCAGGCACTGTATACAGTGTGCTACAAATTCGTGGTACGAGCATTGGTATTTTGGCAACCATAACAGATACGAACATGGTTAAATTGGGGCAAAGTTGCGCTTTGGGATGTTCACCAAGATGCCATCAAAAAAGTTTTAAAAATTTCAAGGATTGCTGAGGTTTTTGAAAAAAATTGGCGCTGGGAGGCACGTATAGCCGCCCATACTAAAATATGTTAATAATCAATTATCTCAAAAACTGCGACTTTGATTTTGATGTTGTTACAAATTTTGTTGTTATTTTAAATAATAATTAAATAGTTTTGTTGTTGTTAAGGTACTCAAAACAAAAAAAAGTATAAAGTGTGGCATATCATTGTTCTCAGGAGACCGAGTTGTTTCAAAACCGGAAATAAAAAATGCAGGTCCGTATTTAAGAAAAAATAAGTTGGCTTCTGTATCAGCTAATATCTAAAAATACTATCAGATATCCCTAATAAAGTGGCTATGAGAATGTGCAATTAGTTTTTTTGATTTTCTTAAAAGTAACAACAGGAAAAAATAAAATTTATTTTCAAAAAAATCCGTTTTTTCAAAAAACTGAGCAATCCTTGAACTTTTTAAAACTTTTTTGATGACATCTTGGTGAACATCCCAAAGTGGCAACTTTACCCCAATTTAACCGTGTTCGTATCTTGCGTTGTTGTCCCTCATATTGCGTTGTTCTGCGGCTTTTTGTGCCTCGTTTACTAGTTCTATTACGGTTACCGAGATACAAATACTCGTACCTCGAATTTGTAGCACCCTGTATACCCATATTTTATTTCAATTGAAATTCGAGTATGAAGACTAACCATAAAGAGGGAGTTACCTACTGTTTTTTTTCTTCAAAAAAATAGTGTTAGTTAAGTTTAAAGTTTTTTTAAACAAAAATTTAAGAAATTTGCTTGGTTTTGAGAAAAAATTGATTTTGATCGCTTACTTATTAGTAATTCAATAACACCCTGCATAATGGCAAAACGAAAAAGTGCTCTAGAAAGCTACATAATTTCCTACTTCCTTTCTCGTAACTTAAACTTCACTTAGGATCAAACTAGATTAATAATAATCTATTATTGCCTAATTTATAGTAAATTACCCTATAACTTTAAACTACTTGCGGAGCCTGGTTAGCGGGCTTCTCTTTGCAGACAAGAAATTTTTTTAAAACATCACCACTACTTGCGGAAGACGCCGAAGCCAAGAGCAGTTTTTTCTGCCGTTCTGCTCGGTATGCTGCTCCAGATTTCTTTTTACGTTTTTTGTTATTATTGGAATTCATTGTTATTGTCACTTGAGAGTTAATACCACTAATTAATAAAATCACTAATATCACTAATTTAGTACCACTTATTAAACTAATAAAAATCAAGCAAAGCCAAGGGCACACAATGAAAGGTAAACATTCGGTGATTCCCTGAATTTATTTCCATCGCGACTGCTTTCGTCTTCTTCTTTGCGGCGCCGGCGCAACGTTATGTCTAGCCATTGTATTTTTATTTATAGACAATGGTCTAGCGGTAGCGTAGTTTCAAACCCATATGAAAACTTTCGTACGTATACGCCTACTTCATTAGAGATTTAAATTATTAAATATGAGTAAACATTAAAAAGGAAAAATAAAATGTGAGAAATATATACGTCATTTTTTTATCTTGAAGAGCTGAGGGCACGGTAGGGCACCGTTTGTTTTTGCGTTAAATTTAGTTTTTCTGTTTTTTTTTCTCAAAGGGCGCCGGAGGCGCTAAGCGCCTAGGGGGGGGTTTGCCCCCTTGCCCCCTTTACGACACGCCATTGATTAAATCTGTGTTGTATTTTGTTTTCCTCGGCAAATCGAAAAGCTAATTTTCGCACTTGAACTGAAGTCATTCTAAGACCACGGCTATTGCATTCTGTGATATATTGAACGAATTCTGCAGTCTGTTGAGGTGTAAAAGTTTGATTAAATCGACCTGCATGATGTGGAAGTTCTTCCCCTGTAAGTTGCTTTTTTCGGCATCGCCTCAGCGTTGGCTCAGGAATGTTGTATCTAATAGCTGCCGCATTACAAGATAAGGTACCTTGTTCGACAGCTTGCAGCGCTAACCTACGGGAATCGTCATCCCATTTTCTACTGTTGGTCTTTCGTTTGTAATTTCTCGGCATCCTGTAATGAAAACAATATTATAGTAATGATATTTATCACGCTAAAGTACATACACATAACCTTATTTTTTTATTTCCAAGTTAAACAAAAAAATATTAATACATCATACATCCAAGCATTGGTTGTTTACTCTTAATATCATGATATTATTTGTAAAAACATTGAAAATCGTACTTACTCATTAACAAGCACAACCACTAAAAACTTTAGCCAAAATATTACAATAGCCGTTGAGAAAAACAATTGGGCCATGTGTGCGTTAAACTACAAACTGCTCCGACAAATGGCCGTCTTTCCTTAATACCGCATGTTACGCTTTAGATGTTGCCAAATTTACAAATCAAATTATTTATTTATAATGGAAAATTTTGGCATGAGTCATCCTACCCTTATCGTCATCTTACCCCAGTTTCCCCAACAACAGATCTACTACGTTTAGGTACATAAGAAACGATTGTCTTGTCACTAGTAAATCCAAAAAGCGAAGAATCTATTCCTCTAGTGCGGTTTGGAAGAAATTCAGGTGGTATTGCTCTTTTATTTTTCTTCATGGTTCCTACCTATACCGGGTGTTGCATCGTCGAGCGGAACATAGGAAATCCCATGTAAATTTTAATGGGGTCAATTACTGGCTTCCCTAATTATTTTAGAGAATAATTCTATTTAGGGTTATTGAAGAGCACTAAAACTCACATTCAAAAGAATAACTTTAGATATTTTTGATTAGCCCGTTTACGAGTTATCGCCGATTTCTTTTTAAATATTCCCCCTTTCTTATGGCCCTGTATTTACTTATGAGCACCAGTCAAGGTAAAAGATAACTGTCAAATGAAGTTGGCATTTCAGAAATTTATCTATTTCGTGTTTTATTATTATTATTATTAAAAACTCATACCTACATCGAAAATATTAGCCATGAATTACACTACCGAAGAAAAAGTACTGATGATTAAATGGTATTATCAAGGAAATAGTTATCAAAAGGTGTCGGACATATTTGCTGCTCTGTATCCGAATAGATCGATACCTGGAAAATCTACAATCGCAAGGAATATCCAGAGATTTGAGACCAAAGGTACCCTAATAAATAACTGCAGATGTGAAGCAAGGCAGGAACAAAGAGAAGATGCAAGAAATGATACCGACTTGGAAGTTTTATTGTGCGTGGAAGAGAACGATGGAAAGATCAGCACAAGGAAACTTGAGGATGAAATAGGAATAGATCACACTACAGCGTTTCGAATTTTGAAACGACATAAATACTATTCCTTCCAATATGAAAAGCACCAAGAGCTACGAGAATGGGACGAAATACGGCGGCAGGCGTTTTGTTTTGATTGATGGAAAGAGCAAACACGGATAGGGAATTTTTAAAAAACATATGTTTCACTGACGAATGCACGTTTACCTTAAATAATGAGCCCAATGTTCAAAATTATCGATATTGGAACAAAGAAAACCAACACAGGTTTGTCGAAACAAGGATGCAATATCCACAGAAAGTAAATGTTTGGGAAGGGATATTAATACACAATATTATCAGGCCATTATTTCTTACGCGAAATTTAAATGCAGAATATTATTTGGAACTACTCGAAAATCATATTTTACCTGTGTAACGTAAGGTTCTGAAGACTGGTCAATAAAACAACTACTGCAGGAAATATTATCTTTTTTATTTTCCACGCTGATGGTTGTAAGTGTAGTTTAGGAAAAGTTCTACAAAGTTCTAAAATAATTTATAATTAATAGGTAACCGAGTTAAGGGTTGTAAATCAATTTCTTACCTAACACCAGGTTTATACCCCAAAATAATAAGAATATAATATATTTGGTAATAAGTCGAAAACCAAAGGCTGTTAACACTTGTAGCGGTATATATATTATTGCAAAAAAGCGAAATTTATAAATTGAACTACCAGGGCCATCTATATATTAGTTTATAAGAAACCTAATATTAACATCCAGAAACCTGTTTTACTATTATATTAAATTAATACATTATATTTAATATTTCCCACATATTTTATTAACTATGCTACACCTGCTTTACATGATGCCGCTAGGGAAAATCAGGAAGTTTGGTACCAAATGGATGGCTGCCCGGCACATAGTACCCTCGCTGTTTGGGAATATTTAGACAATAATTTTAACGGAAACGCTATTGGCCTAAATCATACAGTAAATTGGCCAGCAAGGTCTTCTGATATTTTGCCAAATGATTTCTTTCTCTGGGGCCATTTAAAAAACAGGATATACAAGGATAAAAAATAACCAAATCTAGACGAGTTAAAAAATGCTATTTCTACCAACTAGCGAATGTAAGAAGAGAATTTTATGATCGCCTGGGTTATTGTCTAGCAGTCGATGGAGGAATATTTGAACATCTCCTTAAATCCTAAAGTTCTAACAATTTAATAGTACCTAAATTAATAAGTTATTGAATATTGTAATAATACTATAATTAACCTTGTAATTGATTACTTTATTTTACTTTAATTCATATTGATTTGTATTTATAAATACATCTTTAAGATTTCCGATGTAGGAATGAGTTTTCAATAATAATAAAGCACTAAATAGGTAAATTTCTGAAATGGCAACTTCATTTGACAGTTATCTTTTATCTTGACTGGTGCTCATAAGTAAATACAGGGCCATAAGAAAGGAGAAATATTTAAAAAGAAATCGTCGATAACTCGTAAACGAGCTAATTATGAGCGTTTTAGTGCTCTTCAATAAACCTAAATAGAATTATTCTCTAAAATAATTAGGGAAGCCAATAATTGACCCCATTAAAATTTACATGGGATTTCCTATGTCCCGTCCGACGATGCAACACCCGGTATATATCGGTAAGGCCTTTATTTTTTAGAGCATCTACAAGTTCTACAGAGGTGTACCAGTTGTCTGCCGTCACATTACGTTTAGTGTTAATAATGGGCTCCACCAAGCGTAAAAAAACGTGAGTCGGGTGAGTAAACTTTGTTCTGTCTGAACATAGTTTTCAGAACAGAACAAGTCTTCAGCTGAGTTCCTTCCTGTATAAACTTCTGCATTCAATGCAAAGTGTGTTTTAGAATCCGCAAGAATTTGGATTTTTAGACCGTATTTGGCCGGTTTATTTGGCATGTAAAAAATATAAAATAAAAAATATATACTCGCCTATTTTTTTTGCCAGCCTTTGAAAAATGTGATTGTTTAATTCGGAATTTTGAATTGCTCCTGGTATAGGGGAGAGTGTTGTACCTTGGGTCAATTTTTAGTTTTATGTTTTTAGAAAATCTAGAATTATATATTTGCGCAGTTTAACCAATGCATTAGTTACTTTGGCTCTTTAGCTATGTAAGTTGGGTTTCATACAGATTTTAAGTTTAGTAGTTAGTTTAAAAAATACATTTTAGTCAACCCTCTTGCAAACTGACCCAAGGTACAAATTGGTAATGTACCTTGGACCAGCATATATGTTGTACCTTGGGTCGGTTATAAAAAATAAGATATCATAACAAATTTTGAAATTTTTTATTTAAGATCTTGAAATAATCAGAACATTATGAACAACTAATGATTAATTTCGCATATAAAAGCTTATTTTACGTTATACCCACTAAATTGAACATTAAACTGCAGGTGTGCATCGTGACGAGCAGTTCCGCTTATTTTGTGCGGCTGTGGCAGCTTGCATACAATATCAGTTCGCAAAAAATCATATGTTTCAGTTGAGTCATTAATAAACTTATTTGAATCTACAATTCTGCGTAAATATTTAAGTTCATTATTACTCCCACTATTTAGTATTTCGGCAACATAATAAGTGAAAGATTTCTTTCCCGCTACTTTTACTAAAACAAAGTCTCCTTTTTGAATTTCGTCATTTTCAGATAAATCGTATAACTTTTGATCATTTAATAATTCTTCCTCTCTAGCTACTAAGTCCTCAAACGTCTCTTCATTACTTGAACTTGATTCGCTATCATATTTAGCAACTCTCTTTGGTACATTTTTTATAATATCTTCTGTCGTTATTCGCTTACTAACTGCTTGTACTTTCTCAGATGATACCTTGCCATGAGTCTTTCTCTTTTTAAGCGCCGCAATTTCATCTTTCTCTGGCGTGTCGGTGAGTATACGCGACTTTCCCCTGGCTCTTCCTGACTTCATTTTGCGAGGCGGTGCCTTTGGATAGGGACGCAACATTTCAGGTGTAATAGAACTTCCTGATATTCCGGCTTGTAGTGTATTTGAGGTAGATGGAGTAGAGGTGGCCATATTTGCTGCAGTCTTAGTTTGTTTCCCCTCCTCTTCAACATTGATATCGTTACGTTCGTCAGTATGCTGGCTGAAAGGTCGATCAGTTACATATGACGACAGAAACTCAGCTTCTTCAAAAACATTTTCGTTGACAGGATAGAGACCGCTAACCTCGAACCCCTTCTGGATGTTAGATGTAGTGAATGCTTTTGGAAATGCCTTACCTAAAATGCAAAGAATTTTTATGAATACATAATGCTAAACTCTTATCTTAATAGCAATGCCTTACCTACAAGCTCAGCTATATCGTAAATCGTGATAGGTTGTCCAGGATGCATAATCATCCACTCACTGCAGGCGGTATTATAGTATGTTTTCATTGGCCCAAAAACTGTTCTATCGAGCGGTTGCATCTTGTGGCTCGTATGGGGATGAAACGTTATCGGAATAATTCCGTTCTTCTTACAAAAATTAATAGCATTGACATTCACGTGGCTATCGTGGTTATCCATGAGTAATATGACCGGATCTTCAACAGTTGGTTTGACATGATTTTGAAAGTGTTGCAAATATTCCAAAAACAATATTTCGTTAGACCAGCCGGACGGATTTGCACCTCCTATTGTTCCAACTGGGCAACCTTTTAGCATATGGGGCTTGAAATTTACCCTCGGAAATATCATCATTGGTGGTAGATGATTTCCAATTGCATTTATTGAGGCTATCAAGGTTACATTTTGACCTCGCTCTCCACTGGTAATTTGACCTAATTGCTTTATACCCTTAGGTCCTATAATTTTTGGTGGTACATGGACAGTCGTTAGCCCTGTCTCGTCACAATTCCAAATTTTTTCTGGCGTAAAATTTCCACGAGACAAGCCTTTTTTATAATTCCTAAAAAAAGAAGCTACGTTTGCCGCATTGAAGGATGTCGATCTGGCCAAACTTGTGGATTCGGGTTTACGAAGTGATAAATCTCCATGTCTTCTAAGATACTGCCTCAGCCATTCTTTGCCAGCTATTTTATTTTGGTCCCAAGAAGACGGATGAGGCTTGTTATTCGCAATTGCATACTGGTATGCTAAAGTACGAACTTCAGTTTTAGTCAAACCATAATGCAAGCGCGCAGCAGTGAGAAGGTAGATTTTTAATTCATCTTCCTCTTGTCTACTAAAAACTTGTTTCACATTATTGGCAGCAACATATGAAAATTCTGTGGCTTCAGAATGTCTGAAGGATTTTACATGCCTGATCAATGTGGTTTTTGACACGTTATAGCACTTTGCCGCTTCCCTAATTGATAACTCCCCGCTTACACATTTATTTGCTGCTGCAATTAAAGCCTGGGAGTCTATACGTGGCCTCTTGGCACCTACTTTACTTCGCGGCATTTTATTATCTGAAACATGTCTGAAACAATAAAAAGCTTCTTTGAGTAACAGATACTACGATTAATTCAAATAAAAGTCAAAATAATGTTAATTCTAAAGAAGTTTGTACCTTGGTCCGGACCAAGGTACACGACCTGTCAGTGACCCAAGGTACACAGCTGTAAAATCTCAATTGTTTTCTGATTTATAATTTTAGGTTATGGCTTCACGCAAAAAATACATTCATATTTATTACGCCTAAACATCTATTCTCAGTTGTAAATAATAAAAAAATACATATATTTACAATTGACACGGATGTTAACAGATAACTAACACTTAAATAATTTACTTACATTCAAGCAAAACACAAAACACTCTACAAGTCACCACCCGACAATTTCTTCACAAGTTTAATTTGCTGCCATCTACTGACTAGACCTTTGAACCACTAATTTAGCCAAATCGAAGAGAAATCGACAGTCGGTAAGGAAGAAAATCAACTGACCCGAGGTACAGACCGGTCCGAGGTACAACACTCTCCCCTATTACATGGAACTTCTTGTAACTTTACCCCATCAATATGTAGTAATTTGTTTCTCTTTTTTTTACACAATTAGTATTGTCTTTTGCGGCTAAATACAGTTCTAATGATCTTAGCCATTTCTTCCATTCATTTCCAATTAATGCTCTGTCTATGCTCTCACAGAGAAACGGTTTGATTCCAGAGTCCGCCATCATCTAAGTTGAATAGACGACTAATCTTTTAAAATAAAGTAAGTATATACTAATTTTAGATAAAGAAACGCTGTATTTGTCGTGTTTGAATATATTCATAAATTTGTGTGCTTACATTTTTTTTAAACTAAAAAAAACTTTGATTGTTATTCTGATCTACATTGGTTAAAAAAACATATATTATGCAAACCTATATACATACTAGTGTTGCACAAGAGTCTTGAAAAAGTCTTGCAAGACCAAGACTCTTGCAAGACAAGACTTTCAAAATTTCTTGTCTTGAATTTCAAGATGTTGTGAACGTTTTCTTATTACGGAACTCGGTTCCTGAAAAATTCGGTTATAACCTCTGGTGATAATTGTCACCAAAACCAGCGCGAGAAGGCTGTTTTTTCTGGTTTTGTTTGTCAATCAATGTCATTTATGTAACAGAAATCAAGCAAATATTGGTGTTGAGTTCGAGTGAAATTCTCATTTAGTTTCTAAAATTTGTAATAATATGTTGTATTTACATCCAAAAGAAATGGAGGTAGGCAGTAAAGGTAAATAAATTTCATTAACTAAATAGAAAGAGTTTTTAGGACCATTTAAACTTATCATGCAGCCATTGTTTCTTAAAGTCAGGAACATTTCAAGAAAACATGAAAAACAAGACAACAAGTAATCGTGAATGTTTTGTTTATTTATTATTGATCTGTTTTAATATTGGACCTGCAAATCTTCACTTGAGCTGTCTAACGAGTTAACAGTTTATTAATAAAGTACTTAAAGCAAAGGTAAAAGCAGAGAATAGGTGCATTAAAAATGCATAAAAGATAAATTTTATAATAGAGGTATTGAAATTTAGAAAACATCAACATTTGACGTTTCCAATATTTTACCAAACCGTTTCGTATTAAACCGATGTTTTTCAGGAACCGCTCTTTACCATAGTTGACCGGTCTGGTTCGCCTGGTTTTGCAATGGAAAACAACCTAATACTTAATACTCCTGTCAGATAATCAAATTCCTGATATATTAAATATAATATATAATATTAAATATAATATAATATTATTATCATCGTATACGTCGATTCCAGCAACAACATTCAAAAATTACTTACTTTGCTTGTTTATAAACTAGGACAAGTAGAAAAGGATAATGCAGTTTTAAAATTAAAGATCGAAAAGACATCTGTGCCAGATAAACAAATGAAGACATTTGCACAAGTATTGCAACCAAGTCAATCGACTACATCGATCGAGCAAATAAGCAAGCCCAGGAAATGGACCACCCCAGAAGCTAATAAGAAACATGAAACAATAATCTCAATTCAAGATAAAACTAACTCAAAAGATGTAATTGGACTATTAAAAGAAACTGTTCAACCTAGTGATGTAGATGGCGGTTTTAAAAATATTAAAGCACTGAGAAACGGATCAGTATTGATAGAAAGTTACAGCAAAAATCAGCAAAATAAATTAGAACAAATATTGAAATCTAAAACCGACATAAACGTGAAAGGAAATCAGAATACAAATCCAATGTTTTTGATAGGTGGGATTGAAAAGGGCTACAACAAGGAAGATTTCTTAAATGAACTTATAAGATTAAACTCCGATATCGAAATAGAATTGGGACAAAATGTACGCGGTAAAATAACTGTAATAACTAAGCGAACATCAAAACAAAGAAAACTGGATACTTCAGGCAACCCCTGAAATTGCAAAGTGGTTTTAAAAAAGAGAAAGGGTGATATTTGATTTAGTAAATGTGTATGTAGAAGAACATTACAATTTGGCTGTATGCTTTAAATGTAGTAGATTTGGACATATCTCGAAATTCTGTCATGACAAAGAGTGTTGCCACAAGTGTGGCAAGGAACATAAAGCTAAAGATTGCCAAGAAACTGATTTATCATGCCCAAATTGCGAAAGAATGAAATATGAAAACAAGAACCATTCTTCTCGGAGTTTTGAGTGCCCCGTCTACCAGAGGAAGTTAGAAAACCACAAAAGCACTATTAATTATAGAGATGATTTTTTATAAAAAATACTTCAACATATGGACGACTTTAAAACAGCTTTTACCTACTAAAATCAAATATTTCAAATTGAGTGGTAAATTTTGCCGGAAACAATATATACAAGCTGGTGTCAGCATATTTGCAAAAGAACATTTAAAAACTGAAGAAATACAAGTGGAGTGTCAAGAAAAAGTATGTGAGTGTGCCGGGGTGAAATGTTCCGATCTTAACTTAGCGATACATTACCAGAAGGTCAGGCATTTATACATATTAATTCTTATATAGGTAGTTATTTTTAAATATTAAAATGAACAGTTACGTGAGACATTTTGAGACAGATAGTGTTGCAACTAGTATAGTAAAAAGCACTGATGAATGGAATAAAACTGTACGCAAAAATGTAAATTCCGATTTCAAGTTAATTCACCAAAACATACGTAGTGTCGAAAAGAATTTAGATGAGTTTAATGTATTTTTACATAGTTTAAGTTGTGAATTTGATTGTATTGTATTAACTGAAACTCGCAAATTGAGAAATACTAATTTGTTTAATATGGGTGAATACGTTATAGTTTATAATGAAGGTAATATTAACCAGAATGATGGAACTGTTTTATATTTGAAAAAATCCTTGAATTTTGAACACAAAATAGTACATTTTGGACCTATCAGGCTAATAGAAGCATTAATATTACGTGATTCTAAAAGAATATTGTTAACGTGCATCTACAGATTACCATCCACATGCACAAGAACCTTTATTGATGATTTGGATAGTTATTTGAAAGCTTGTTCGAGAGACTATAGTTTACATATAATTGTGGGGGATGTAAACATTAATATATTAAAAAACGACATTGATACAGACTCGTATTTAAATGTATTGCACGAACACAGTTTTACTTCAGCAATTAATGTACAAACTAGGAAAAGTTACACCGGCAGTTTCAGCTGTCTAGACCATATATTTTTTTTAGAATAGCGAGTAAAGATAGAGATCATGTTGACTGTATACCAGTAGTTTTTGAAACATCTCTCACAGATCATTACACAACTATGGCGCAATATATTTTCGAGGAATAGAAAGAGAACAACCTAGAAATAATAGAAAGATATATGTTAATAAACAAAATATTATTCATGATATTACAACTCAAAATTGGGAAAGTATATATAATGAACCGAATCCAGATATGGCGGCTAGTATATTGGTAAGTAATATTAAAAACATAATAGAAAATAATACTAATACTGTTTTTACAAAACAAAATCGATTAAGAAAACCCCGTGGATCACTTTGGGTTTAATAAAGTCTATAAAGACGAAAAATTTTTGTTTCAAAAAATGAAGACAAATCCTCTATCGAAAACATAGAAAACTTTAAGGCACATAGAAATTCATTAAATGCATTAGTCAAAACTGCCAAAAAAGTATACTATAACAACTACATTAGTAATAATTCCAAAAATAGGGAGAGTCTTTGGAGTTACGTCAAAAACATAACTGGGAAAACGAAAAAATCCAAAATAGAAAAGGTAGAAAATAGTATTAAAGAGGTAGTAAGCAATAAAAAACAAATAGCTGATGCTTTTGCTGATCATTTTGAATCTGTGGGCGAAAATCTTGCCAAAAAAATAAAAAAGTGTAATAATGACACCTATACAACAAATCAAAAATCATTAAGCAACTCCATATTTTTTACCCCTACTGATGAATCGGAAATAGATAGGATAATATCGAATATGAAAAGTAAAAAATCTCCGGGATATGATAAAATGACATTTAATCGGTTTGCTTCCTGGATTTTTGTGATTTGGGATCGGTTTCTTCGCTTCCTGAATCCTTACCGTACTGATGAAGCCTGAAGGCAGTTACATCAGTGTGCATTAGTGTAGGTGTGGTTGTGTGAGTGTGTGGGTGTGCGTGTCTGCACTGGTGTACACTGGTGTATACGGTTACGAGTTGTTGAGGGCTGAGCCGTTTAATCTTTTTTCTTCTTTTTTATACATTTCCCTCACTATTTCTTTCTCTTAAATATAATATTTAATATATTAATTTAATAATCGAATACAGGGTTTTCACCGATTAAAATCGTTATTAAGTCATACATATGAATTGTAAATCAATGTTTTTAAATGAACTGTTGCCAAAATATCTCAGAATTAGTGATAAACGACAAAAAGAAAGCCCAAAAGGAAGCCGAAAAAATAATCGCGGTTAAACTGGTCTTGGGATTTAATCACGTATGAGGGAAATAATCATCTAGCTTACATTGAATTGCTCCCTTCAATAGCTCTGACCACAATGCAGTATCTAATACAATTAATATTGTAGCTAGGGCAAGGGACTACGGAGAGCAAGCCTCAGAAGACGCGAAATCGCAGAATAAAAAATTAGGCCACTTCCTAAATAAATTATTATTTTAGTCTTAACCAAAAATTTTACAGGAAAAACAAAAAAATTTATTTGCACTCTTCGAATAAATCAGCCAATTCCTAACGACTCTTTCCCCATTTGAGAGTATTTTGGTAAAATTATTATTCGAAAATTTCCGACCTGATTCATCGGAGGGATAATAGGTTACATTGAATTGCTCCCTTCATTGCTAAAATTTCTATGTCTCTGTTGGACCACAATGCAGGATCTAATAAAAGGCCACTGGTTCTCCTTTCTTCAGTAGCTTCTTGGCCAGCAGTTCTTCAAGCAATAGTGCCGAAGGGCACTATTGCTTGATTCGTTAAGTTCTAGCTGTATTTCGGAATCAGATAAATCTAAGAAATCGCCTAAAGAAAATAATTTGAGATATTTAATACATGATCATTAATTCAAATATTACTTGTATTAGAAATGGATTCCGGCCTGCTTCTTGCCAATTTCTTCGCGCTCTAACCGCCGTTTTTTATATTTAGCGCCAGAAAGACGCTTACGTCTAGGATTTCCACTAGACATACTAAAAAACACCTTTTAGTAAAATGTTTTATTATAATAGAAGATTAATATTGTAGCTAGGGCAAGGGACTACGGAGGGCAAGCCTCAGTAGACGCGAAATCGCAGAATACAAAATTTGGGTCACTTACTAAATAAATTATTATTTTAGTCTTAACTAAAATAATAGGTTGATGAAATAATTTCCAAGCGTAAGAAAATTTGCAAGAATATTAAAATACGGAAAATTAGGGCTAATTTTAGATAACTTTTTCTACCATATTGAGAATCAGCAATATTAAAACCAAAAACCCCTTAATTCACATTGTTAAAATCTCAAGACAAAAAAAAATAAGTTACATACATTTATTTAAATTAAATTTTATTTTTTGAAAACTGGTTTAGGTATTCGATTGTGATAATAAGGTAGTAAATAGGAGTCGCTGTAGTGGGGCCTCGTGTGACTCTAGGGTGTCGTACTGTAGTACCTGGTGGGCGTACGAGAGAGGCCGTGGAGGTAACTGTTGCTGGACTTTGTTTGGACATGGCGGTCCACAAAACACATACACAAGAAGTGCCTGCGCCTTGCTAAATATTGGAAAGTGAAATTGACGTTTAAATTTGACACTGTTGACAAGTCTACTGCTACTAGCGCCCCCAATATCGCTTGTAGGAACTACGGACTAGATTGTCACGCATGGCGGGAAGTTTCAAAAATAATATATATAAATTTTAATTCTTCATTTAATAATAATAACATACACATAACATAATTATGACATACATAAAAACACAAAAAATACACCATTTTTTAAAAATATGTTTAATATCAATATCAACTATTCAAATATACAACAGAAATTAATTTCACCACAATAACTTAATAAAATTAAAAGAATAATGTTACAAGTACAGATCAAGAGACAAAATTAATTATAACAGAACTGAAAAAAAGGGCGTCATAGATGGCTTAGAAATGAAGATACATATCATAATTTTGAAAGTAAAATTATATGGGAAATGTCATTGATCATCATTTTTAAGCTAACTGGACGATTATTTCACACATATAAGCTGAGTTCATTCATAGTGCTCTGGGAAATCTAGATAAACAAAGAATAATAAATTAAAAGTATTCCAGGAGAAAAGAGAGGAAAAACCTGTATCGTCTCTGATATCTGTCAGGGAATTGTTGAAAGTATTATCTTTTTGCTCGAAGTTTTCAGGTCGATCAAAAAGATGACATTTACAACAATACTTTGCCGTAACTTTCACAAATATCAGAGATAGTACAGGTATTACCTCTCTTTTCCTCTGGGATGCTTTATATCTGTTGTTCTTTGTTTATCTATATTTCTTAGAGTACAGTAATACCCCGGACTTACGCGATAGGTGGGACTGAGCGCTATCCGCGTAAGTCGAATTCGCGTAAGTCGGGGTACAATTTTGCATATAAAGACATACAAAGTATGTTTAATTGGGACTGGAGACTAAATAAAACAATAATTTAGGAAATAATTAGTATCTAATTCTAAATAATATGACAATACAATATACAAACTATATTAATAGAGTGTATAAACACAATCCGAAGTTATTTTGATGTAGAAGGTTTCATAAATTGTAACAAAGTCGTCTGACGAGTCAATGATTTTTTCTTCTCCCGTAATATCTCCTCGTAGCATCCTAGTAATTTTTTTATTCCATGTTTTGTAACAAAACTGCGCTCTTCATTGGAGTCTATGCTTTCCAAAATTGTTAACCCTTTTTCAATCGAACTGAGGGCTTCTGTCAAGTTTCCAACTGTCATTTGATCTTCTAATTGAACTGGATCCAAAGAATCATGATTATCAATTTCTTCCTCTTGTTCACGCATTGTTATGAGCTCATCAATTGTAAGCTCCTCATTGTGTGAATCCAACAGCTCTTGAACATCATCACTATCCACTTCTAAATTTATTTGTCTACCAAGTTCGACAACGTCTTTGATCACATTGCAAATTTCATCAGGCCCTGACACTAATTCCGCCTGAGTCATAGTGGAGAAAAAAAATGGACAGAGTTTTTTCCAGACGCCATTTAAAGTTTTTTGTGAAATTTCATTCCAAGATTCTCCAATGATTCTCACTGCTTCTAAAACGTTGAATTGTTTCCAAAATTCTTTAACAGAGAGCTCGTTGTTTTGTCTCATAGCTTCATGCAGATGTGCAAACGATCGTCTCGTGTAATAAGCTTTGAATGTTTTGATAACGCCCTGGTCCATCGGTTGAAGCAAGCTGGTTGTATTTGGTGGCAAAAATTCAACTTTCACACGTGGGTCGAAACTAGTTAAAGTAGCAGGAGGATGACCTGGCGCGTTGTCGATTAATAGCATCACTTTAAACGGGATTTGTTTAGACTGGCAATAACGTTCGACTTCAGGTATGAAGTGATGACCAAACCAGTCTTCAAAAAGGGAGGCCGTCACCCAAG
The DNA here is from genome assembly GCF_002938485.1 of Sitophilus oryzae. Lineage (NCBI taxonomy): Eukaryota > Metazoa > Arthropoda > Insecta > Coleoptera > Curculionidae > Sitophilus > Sitophilus oryzae. Next base: position 1,038,879 of record NW_022146309.1, on the reverse strand, counting down.
CTTTACGATTCGACTTCCAAATCACGGGCAAACCAGCTTTAGATTTGTTTTTCAATGCTCTTGGATTTTCCGAGCGATAAACTAAGAGAGGTTTTAATTTAAAGTCACCAGCTGCATTCGCGCCAAGCATCACTGTCAATCGATCTTTGGCGGCCTTAAAACCTGGAAAAGTTTTCTCTTCACGCGCAATAAAAGTTCTTTTAGGCATCTTCTTCCAAAATAGGCCAGTTTCATCTACGTTGAATATGGTTTGGCTGGTATAGCCACCTTCATTTATCATAGCTTTGAGTTTCTCTGGATAGAGAGATGCTGCCTCTTTATCTGCACTTGCCGCCTCTCCACTTTCTGCAATGCTATGCCAGTTACAGCGACTTTTGAACCGGCTGAACCAACCGTTACTGGCTTTAAACGTTTCATCTTTAGCCATCTCCCCAGCTTCTTCTTTTAATTTCTCAAAAATTTGTTTAGCTTGAAAGCACACCGTGTTCTGATCAATAGGACAATTTTTCACACTTACTTGATTATCACACCATAATTTTAACAATGTTTCCATTTCAGCGATAATACCATGCCGTTTACGAATGATGCTTGAATTCAAAGACTGAGCATTTTTCACAGCTTCGAGAATTTTTTCTTTACTTTTCGTAATTGATCTGACTGTCGATTCCGGAAGTTCATACTTCTTCGCTAAATCACAAATTTTTATTTTTGCATCGTAGTCTTTAATAATGTTAAGTTTACACTCCAAAGATAATGTTTTTCTCTTCTTGTTTAAAGCAAAAGAGTCGGTTCTACTTCGTTTGGATGCCATAGTACTTAGTAAATATCTCAGGTCGTCGCACAACGCACAAAAAAACACAAAATCGTAACTTATGTACCTACGCGCCGATTCCGCACTACACGTATGTGCTTGTTGTAAACTGAACGAATAATAATGCGGGCGGGGGGAGTCAGAAACAAACGCCGCCGCTTGACCTTGACTGCACGGCGTTCAAACAAAAAACGAATAGACGAGAAAATTAAATCGCGTAACTCCGAATTCGCGTAAGTCGAGGTAGCGTAAGTCGGGGTATTACTGTATAATACCGAACACGACTACAGTATATAATTTCAATATCCTAAGTGGAAAGAAAAAAGATCATCTTTCTGTTTTGTACTATGGTCCCTTTCTTCCGATGGCTCATCTCGTTGATATTTAGGAAGGTATCCATAAGATATATATTTTACTATTGGTCCTGGGATGAAAAAATATAAAATTCAGTTTGATTTGACGATCCTTTTCTGTCACCTAAATCAGGAGAATGACAGTGACCATGTTAAGATGAAAAAAAATATTTATCAACACTTACCTACACGTTAGTCCGAGGAGTTTTATCAAAAACCTCTATTTGCCTAAATAATGTATGTATTAAATTTGCAAAGCAAACTGCAGCGTGTAAACCCATAGTGTAAACAAAAGAAATAAAATGGCGATAAGTCAACGTCAACGACCCGACAAGGAGAAAAGTGGTGTTCGAATGACAAATTATGGGTCACCAAAAATGGTTTTTGTCTCCTTTCAACGCACGCTTTAGAAAGAAAAAGAGATGAACTCAATTATTTAAAGAACGTCAAGGTTTTATCTGTCACTCTTGTCAATAATTTATCGGTAAGGAAGATTCCTAGAAAATCGCTTGTAGTCAAGTTTCGAACCATTGCCAGTTTGACCCAACTCTCTATCACCAAAATTTCTAGGTTTGCCTATTATACTCCTACTTCTCATAGTCCGCTGGGATGGTCACTCGAATGCGGCGCAAGTCAAGTTCTAGCCGTATTTCGGAACCAGATAAATCTAAGAATTCGCCTAAAGAAAATAATTTGAGATATTTAATACATGATCATTAATTCAAATATTACTTGTATTAGAAATGGATTTGACAGCCAAAGAACTTGTGGAGGGATGGGGAGGCGAGTATTCATTTTTGTTAGCACTTTGGGAAAGAGACAAAACACTTGTAGAAGGATAAGAAGGCGAGTTTTCGTTCATGCCAGCACTTTGGAATTTTTGGAAAGAATCTTCCACGGGTGCTTGTTTTAAAAATTTAGCCAATGATCCGGCCTGTTTCTTGCCAATTTTTTCTCGCTCTAACCGCCGTTTTTTATATTGAGCGCTAGAAAGACGCTTATGACTAGGATTTCCGCTAGACATACTAAAAAACACCTTATTATAGTCAAATGTTTTATTATAATAGAAGATTAATATTGTAAGTAGGGCAAGGGACTACGGAGAGCAAGCCTCAGAAGACGCGAAATCGCAGAATAAAAATTGGGCCACTTACTAAATAAATTATTATTTTAGTCTTAACTAAAATAATAGGTTGATGAAATAATCTCCAAGCGTAAGAAAATTTGCAAGAATATTAACATACGGAAAATTAGGTCTAATTTTAGAAAACTTTTCCTACCATATTGAAAATCAGTATACCCAAAAAACCCTTAATTCACATTGTTAAAATCTCAAGACAAAAAAAAATAATTTACATACATACATATTAATTTATTTAAATTAAATTTTATTTTTTGAAAACTGGTTTAGGTATTCGATTGTGATAATAAGGTAGTAAATAGGCGTATTATCACAATCGAGTACCTACCTAAACAAATTTTTAAAAAGTAAAAATTGACTTAAATAAATAATATGTAAATTGTTTTTTTTTGTCTTGAGATTTTAAAAATGTGAATTAAGGGGTTTTTGGGGATGCTGATTTCAAATCTGGTAGAAAAGCTTATCTGAAATTCGCCCTAATATCTTTTTCCCGAAAAATCAATCCCCTATTTACCCCCCAACACCACACGCCAACGTTTAAAAAAATGCTAACTACCTATGTCAAATACTTCATTTTTGTAACATATAATTACCTCCAAAATTTAAAGAAAATCGCATTATTAATAACTGAGATATCAAGGTGTACTCGTGAACAGTGGGACACACTGCATATAAAATGCAAACAAAGATAGCTTTGAATATTTTGTAATAATTTTCACAGAAAACACCGATACGTCCTAATGCGTTTTAAAAATCAGCGCTCCACAGAGAAAGCCGTGGAGGCTGCGAACTAGTGCGAACCAGTCGGACGATTGGTCCAGCTCCGAGCGTAGAGATCATAATAATTTACATTGGCATCAACACTGTTTTCGGTGATGTAAATCTTACTTACATCCCTTATATAAAGTAATATAATATGTACTATCAGTCAGATGAGGCACAAAATTTATGGTGCCTGCGCTCTATACTTTAGGCTCCCAAGTCTCTAGCTATACGACCCAGCCCCGAGAAGTGCAATAATATATTGTTATTAAAAAGATGGACAATTTCGTTTACAAAAATATAAATATAAAGATTGAAGAGACTTACCTTAATTTAATGAGTATAACAAGTTTTCACTTTCAAACAACACAACTGATTTATTGTTTTACAGGTAATACTCGTAATACATAAAAATGATAGTCGATTTTATGTTTTTGTAAATAAATTGTACTTAACGCAATTGCAAACGAATCAAAAGTTGCAGAACGAAACGCAAAACAAAAGACAATATGGCAAAGTGACGGTGACACGGTGAGGGCGACGCTGCGGGCTAAAAAGCGGTAAATTTAAAAAGTAGTAGCGAAGCTAATATCAGGTTGTTAAAAATTAACTTGTAATAATAAGTATCGGCACAGTATATATTATACTGTGGTATCGGGTATCCATCTATGAATTTTAGCAAACTTATCTGGTTTGGATTATGTTAAATCTAAATGCTTACCTATCAAATTAAGTTGTTATTTTGTTATTTAGTTTCTTAGTTAGCCATAAAAAAGGCGCGCCTATTATGCGCCGTACAGGCCGAGAAACCCGACAGTTAACTTATTTTGAAATTTTCTTTTTAGTATTTTTAATTGTATTGTTTTACGAACGTTTGCCGCCTCTTGAGGTTGTCACCCTTGTGCAAAACACAACCTGCTCACGGCCCTAGGAACGGCCCTGGTTACTAGTTAATAATATTAATTTCTTGTTGTGAGTGGCTTATTGATTATTGTTGACTAGATGTTATTACAATAAGCCCTTCAATTGCAGAACAAAAACCAGAAATACAAGCACTTCAATAAAAAAAAAAAAAAAAAAAAAATATTTTCTATTCTTAAACTCAATTTATGTGATTTATCTTAAACAATCTTCTTCTTTTCTTCTTTGAAGGCGTATGCCTAGTTTAGTTCGTTTCCTCTCGTTTAAGCAACTCTGCGAGGTTGGAACTGCCAACTGTCTTGCCAACGTTTAGTTGGTCGTCCAGTAGGTCTTCTGCATGGGGTACGTTGTTGCGAATTATTATGGCCTTTCTGTCGGGGCCCATTCTATTGACATGCTGTTTCCATTCTCTTCTTCTCGGCCTTATCCATCTGACAAAGTCGTTTGTTTGACACTTTTCTCTTATGTCTACATTTCTCTGTTTGTCCCTCAATGTGTATCTAGTTATCATTCTTAAGGTCTTTATTTCAGTAGTTCGTAGGATTATCTTTGTTACTGATGTTTCGGCTCTGGTTTCCGCACCATATGTCATCACTGGTCGTATGCAGGTTTTGTATGTTCTTGACTTACATTCTGTACATCAAATTTGTTTGATTCTTTCACATATAAGGGATATTTAAGATGCCCTGATATTGCGCCAGCTTTATTAGCTTGTTTCCTTACTTCTACTTCCAGAATTCCTGAGCTTTGGTAAATTTCTGCAGAATCCAGCTAATATCGAATGACATTATCCGATCAATAGTTTTGTCATTTAATTACAGCATTTGCACGTAGAGACTCCTTTGTAATGGTCATGCATTTAGGCTACTGTTTGTGGAATATTGCATGTTAAGTTTTCTGCCTGTCTGTTAAAGGTTGTAGCATTCTTTGGAGGTCGTCCTCTGACTCTGCAATAAATACTGCGTCATCGGCATAGCAAAATATGTTTACTTTATGCGTTCCCATTCGATATTCCTAATCCATATTCTTTACGGTTTTTATACATTTATGCCATGATTGGTGAACATAACAGAGGGCTGAGGTTGTCGCCTTGGCGGATACCAGTTGTAGTTCGAAGATGCTGCGGTAAGGTAAAGTTTGTTCTAATTTGGGTTGTTTGTGTGTAGTCCTGTGAGTTCTTTCGAGACACTAATGCTTTCCAAGATGGTGATGACGTCTTTTAGTTGGACTCTATAAAAGGCCTTTGTTAAATCTATAAAACGTAGATAGGCTGGAGAGTTAAATTCTAAGGATTTTTCAACTAGTGCCTGAGTATGAATAGTGCATCGGTAGTTGATCGGTTTCATCGGAATCCTTGTTGTTCCACGCTTATTGGCACTATTGATGAGATTTTGTCCGCAATGATCTTAGTCAGAAGTTTAAGCGAGGTGCTCAGTAATGTTATTCCTCTATAGTTCGCTGGGTCTTATTTATCTCCCTTTTTTTAAAAAATGGGTATTGTATACTACTGTTTCCATTCTTTGTTGCGTATTTTCTTACTGGTTGTCAATATATATTTAAACAGTTTTGTTTATTCCTCTATGATAGCCGTGCCTGCGTTTTTTATTAGCTCGTTTGTTATTTTATCTTGATTAGGAGATTTTCTATTTTTAAGTGTTCCTCTATCTGTCCATCTCATCTACTTGCTTGTAAGTGTTTTGCGCATGATCTTCTGTATTATCTCTTTGGCTTGTATCTTGTGCTTCCATTGGTTCATCTGTTTTTGCGTATAAGTCTCTGAAATAGTTTTCCCACGTATCTTCTGCAATTGTTCTTAGTTTTATTGTGTGCATCTCGTGCTAAGATCCCGTCAACATCCGCGATGATAGTGTGGCTCCTTAGAGATCCGCTCCATTTCGCTAGCGAAGAATCCCGCGAATATTCTTCTTTAATTTCTCGTATTCTATTATTAGTCCTGTTCCATATTTCGGTATAGATATTTCGGTTCTCCGGTGTTTGAGATTTCTTGTATTGTAAGTAAGCTATTTCTGTCTTTTCCCTTTAATGTGTCTTGACTTCTGATAGTATCAAGGTTTAATGTTCGGCTCTTCTATTGATGTGATACAAGTACGTGCTTCCTAAAGCTTCTTAGCACTTTGGCAATGTATTCTTTACGTATGGCCAAGCTGTAGGAGTATCAAATTGTACTATGGGGTTAAGAGTGACATGTGTTTGGCATCTGTTTGAATAAAGTTGTTTAGTGCTTTCGTGGTTGAGGGATTCATTCTTAACATATCTAAACTATAAAAATATGATGTTTGATTTATAATCATATTTTCTAATTGAAAAGAAATGCAAATATTAAGATATCTCAACATTTATTTTTATTAAAAAAAAAAAAAAAAAAAAAAAAAAAAAAAAAAAAAAAAATCAAAAAAATATTATAAAAATATCTTGTTAAAACAATACCATTTTTGCACCTTAATGTTCTGATCTAAAATCTAATATCTAATACGCTCAAAACTCAAACTTCGCCATATTGTCAAGATTTTATTTTGACATTATCTTACAAGAAACAAGAAATTAAAGTAAATTAAGAAAAAAAAATATCGTGCACTAAAAATAAGTACAGCATATTAAATACTGTAATGTATTCTACGACCTAAACCATCTACCTTCTAAAGAGTACAAGATAAAACACAAAACTTATTTCATTCCTATCATGATTCTTCGATAAAATATGTGTCTACAATTGCTATTCATCCAGTAACTTGATATGTTTTAGAAATTATGATATACAAAATATTACCTTTATTTCATTGACATGTATTGTGTTAAAAAGCTCATCTTTTTCATGTTCCATTTGGAGTCATCTGTTCCATTTTCTAATCGTGCCAATGTAAGTATGTTGTCCTCAGCTCAACAAAACAGCGTTCCTGCATTCGAAACTCGACCCAATCCCTGATATTACGCAGGCATGAATGATGTTTCCTTCTAGGTCTTCTAGGACCTATCTTTCCCTGGAGTATCAATATCGGGATGGAATACCGTTCACCCCTTAAGACTCACATTATAGTTTAAAAATTAATATTGGGTAAGAAGTCAATATACACACACCGGAAAAGTCTAGGGATATTACAATTTTATCCAGCCATCGTCAGTAATTTTATTATTTGCATTTCTGATATAATAAAATTAAAGTAAACAAATAGTTTTACAGGACGCATTAGGAAATAAAAATGCTCTCCGAATTTGTTCAATTTACCTTCGATTTTTTGAACTCAAAAAATACACATATTTTTTTTTAATTCTAAACTGTGAATTAAAAAAAGATAAAACAATTTTTACTTAATAAAGGGTATGGCCTCCTCTACTCTTCATTACAGTCCTACATCGTCTCTCCATGCTCCTGATCACCTGATCAGGAGCATGTACCTCAAGAAGAGATCGACAACCTTGTCGATCTCTTCTTGAGGTACAGCCTGCCACGCTGCTTTCACGGCCCGAACCAGATCCCTACGAGTTTCACGAGGCATACCCATTCTCAAAATTCTTCTTTGGACCGCGTCCCATACGTGCTCGATGGTCAGGAGATTGTGCCGGCCAGGGTCATATGTTTAATTGATGAGCAATGATAAACTCACTAACCACTCTGGCTGTATGAGGTTGTGCATTGTCATGCATGATAATGAAGTTTCTCCCAAATCATTGGCATATGGTAACACGACAGTCTCAAGAATTAAATCACGATATGTGATTCCTGCTAGAAACCTTTCAAGAAAAACGAAATCGGGTTTTCGGCCTAACAGGACTCGCCCAGACTATAATTGTTCCACCTTGATAAGTGTGCACTTTCTGAACATGACCCAACCGAATAAAATTTCCCGTTTCTCTCCATACCCTAAACCTTCTAGAATCCGGATGAATTCCAAGAGCGTGAGCTTCGGAATCGTTCCGTGAAGAGAAGCATTGCCATTTGTTCATTCGACACTGGATCATGTCTTGAGCCAAGTCACCCAATTCTCGCTACTCTCTCGATTTCTTACTTCTCGTTAAGGATTTGAGCTTCTCCAGGGGCGTCTGCTTCTTATGTTGACCACGCTTAATCTATTGCGAACAATGTCAGGACTAACTGTTACATTATGTGTTTCCTGGAGAATTAAACTAGCTCTGGTGCTGTAAGAGACGGTCGGCGTCGAGCATTTAATTGTAAAAACGATCTTGCTGAGGGGTAGAAATGCGATGTCGCCCTGTGTGCGTTTCAGCAACATCACCACTTTCACGGTTAGCGTGCACTTAATCGCGATATTGCACTTCGCGTTGCATTTAATGCTCTAACTACCTCGGATTTGGCGTCATTCCACTTCGAGCATACCCTATCCCTTAGGCATTTCTTCAACGAATCGTCTACTTCGCTCCATAATGCGTTAATACTTATAACGAGTTATTTTGATATGAATTTCTGGCCATTATCATAAAAACTTAAAGCCAGTACAGAGTTTAAAATTCGAGACAATTGATGCTAGTGCGTTTTCTATACATTGACAAAAAATGCGAGCGACACTTCTGCAGAAATCCCAATTTTAGAAATAACTAGTGTGACTACTTCGTTTCAATCGAAGTAGAGAGAATCGGCCTACAAATATGTGGTTGTTTATTCAAAACATTTATTTTTAAATTTAATAAAATGATATCCCTAGATTTTTCCGGTGTATGTATAAACAAGTCGCACTGCCTAAGTTGGTACACTCAGGACTTCTCAGGGATAATTGGTGATGACCTGACATGAAACCTTTTAGCCAGTCGTAGGAAGCACACTTCCTCCAATTTTCTGGTATCTTTTTTTGGTTTTCTTGGCCAAACTGATACGCTTGTTTGCTTAGGCGTAAGATCATAGTACAGGTTTGCAAAAGTGAGCAAATATTCCATTAAAAGAGATTCTTCTGAGGCGAAAAAAATTGTGAAGTTACAAAATTTGGTGAAAAGGTGATACTTTTATTCTCTTTATATTTTGAAATATATCTTTTCAAAGTCATTTTGTCAACATTGTACTTCCTGGCAGTAGTCCTAAGTGCTTTATTTTCATTCACATTTCAAGTCCTGCTCTTTTTAAATCATTTGGCGAATACTTCGTTCGACCTTTGGATGTCCATTTAAGCGGCGTCTGTAACAATGTTATCCAATTCACCTTGTAATTGACGTGAAGAGTTCATAATTTGTTATAAATTCTAAAATGAATAAATACGACAGACATTAAATGTCTAATAATTAAATTAAATGTCTGAATAAATCTTATTCAGTTGTAAAAATAAATAAATATAACATAGGGGCGGTTTGATACACGTATCAATCCTCCCGACACAAACACCGGTATGCATAATGAATCGCCAGCGAGTCGATAGAGAAACGCCGCGCCGGCGCTGGGTGAAATTTGTAATGCATAGTTCTTCGTTCGCCGACTTGACGCATGCGCATTTTGATATTCCTCGGCGCCGCGCTGGCAGTAGTGTTGTCAGATTTTAAAATCGGTTGGCGCAAATGTCAAGTCAAAAAATCGCCCAAAACCGCAAATAACATTACTTTTTGTAAGAATGTGTTTAGGGTCATGCAAATGATTACTCGATTGCGGCCATACTAATACTAATTTATTCTACCTTTGTATAATATAAATTTATAATGTTGAATGTTGTAATGTAGTCTAGTTGACAACGATATTTTACAATAAAATCTCTTCCTAGGATTCCATCGGCAGGTATCGGAAAATTTCTGTCTACTATATGAAAGTTGTGGCTAAAAACATAGTCCTCGATAAAAATGTTTGCGTTTGTAGTACCTATTAAGTTTGTGTAACCTTCCGTAACTCCCTTAATTCTGCATATGTTTGATCTATTTACTATCTGTTGGGAATCTATTTTGTTTCTCTTGAATAATGATACGTCAGCTCTTGTATCGACTAGTAGAGTGATGTTTTGCTCTCCTGTCATATCTGTTTGCAATATTACAAAGTTTGAAAGCGTTAGGTTCATTAAAAATTTAGAGCACCATAGGACCTTGCTGAGGCTCCCGTCCGTTTTCCTGGTTGGCATCTTGTGAAGATGGGTTTTGATCAGCATCATAAGTCTAATACATATATCTACACATAAGTATACCTGTCTATACATAAGTATACCTGTTTGGTCTGCTTCTATAGGAAAATCCTCTATTTGGATTGGGCGACATTTCGTACATATTATGATTGTTCCGTTGGTATCTATCTGCACTATAATTATTGTAGTTTGATTGACCGTTGTTTCTGTATTGAGAAGAGTTTCCAACACGTTGATTAACATTTCCTCTTCCTCGAAAGTAATTTCTGGCTGTTCCTCTACTCTGTCGCCTGTTTGCATAGAAAACTGATGCGTTAGATGAGTTTTCTGCGGTGACATTTACAAATTTTTGTATAGCTTCCTCAACTGTCTGGAAACTTCCAGCTTTCATAATTATCTTGACTTTTTCTATACTTGTGTTGGTGCTTAAAGCCTTGACAGTGGTGTTTTTTGTGTAATTTTCTGCTACAGACTCTGGTACGCCTTCGCTAATATATGCTTGTTTAAGTTATTGTGTCAAATTTTCGATGTCCGCCATATACTTTGTATCATTATGATGTTTGAGATTAAGCATTTTAGAGAGGACCGATTGGGAGCTTTCAAATTTAATGCCATTCTTCAATTTAGTCTTAATTTCATCCAAAGTGGCACTTTCTCCTACTAAATATCTTGCTTTACCTGTTAGCCTGGTTTTGACATAAGCAACAGCATTTTCTTCGTGTGCTTCCACATTAGCCTTTAATAGTGTAAGGGCGTCTAAAAATGAGATTAGCCTATCTTCAGACCCATCGAACTCATTAATACTATTTCAGCGAGATTGAAAAATTCAGGGCCAGTAAGAGGCATGATGAAATCTAATGGAATTAGTTACTCGTCATTGTTAGGTGAGTCGTCTTCTTCGGCAAGATCCACAAAAAATAACTCGTCTTTTATCTTGGGATCAATTTTTCTCAAAACGTGAGTAGGGATTTTATAGTCAACGCGCAAAACTTGGTAAGACCTAATAACTCTATCTCGTATAATATTAAATAATGGTAAATTGTACTGAAGCTGTGGTTGGTTCCTTGTGAAACATCGTTGAAATATTAGTATTTTAATAAAGCACGCTTTTAGATGTTTCAAAAAACTTTTAATAAGAGTAACTTTAACTCTACATATATGTTTCAGCTTGTTAGGCCTTTTTCAAGAGTTTTTTAAGAACTAATCGTCTAACTACACTGTAACTATATATATATTTGCTATGGGGGTGGGTGCAGAGAGTTTACAATAGGGGCAATAAAAAATGTGTTTAGAAATCCTTGTTGGTCATTAACATTATTTTCGTTTTTAACAGATTTTAGTATTTCTAACTGTTCAATGTAATTTAAGCGTCTACCTTTTGTTTCTCTCTGTGTAGTAACTTAATTGAGTTTTCAGCTAATTTTGTGATTATTTAATATATAATGAGTTGCAAGACCAGAACTATGCTGAGATTATTAATGGACTTTACATGTTCTTTAATCCTTATATCTAAATTTCTACCTGTTTGACCTATGTACACGGCATCACAATCATTGCAATCCAACCTATATACACCCGACTTATTTTTGACATTAGTTTTGTCTTTATTATTTAATAAAATTGACCTAAATTTCTTTTTATTTACGTTAATAGTTTTACATCCTATTTTATTGAGATTATTTGATATTTTGTTAGTTAAATTAGGAATGTAGTTTAAAAGCCGATAATTGTTATTGTCTTAGAATTAGCGGAATAAAAATTTTTATTAATATTTTCTTTTGTTTTTCTTTAGCATATTATCAATAAAGGAACACTTATATCCATTGTTGATGGCGATTTGTTTAATAATATTTAACTCTTTTTAAAATTCTCTGGGCCCAGTGGAAACATTACTAATCTATGAATTAAACTATGGAAGGGTGACATTTTGATTAGCCAGGATTGGTGTGATTGACTATGTATTACAGTGTGTGTGGTAGTGGGTTTTCTGTAAATATCAAATTGTAATCTATTAGACTGTTTTATAATTGTAAAATCAAGAAATTGATGGCATTAATACCTTTTTCAATAGTAAATTGTAATTCTCAAGTTAATTGAATTTAATAATGTTAAAAAACTGTTTAAATTTCTCTCGGTGCCTGACCAAATACAAAAAAAAATGTCATCTACATATCTTGCCCAATAATTTATTATTTGATATTAAAACTACTCTTTGCTTTTTAAATAGCTTGTTTTCAAAATCTGCCATATATATTTCTGCGAATAACGGTGAAATTGGGGAACCCATCGGTAACCATCTTTCTCTTTAAATATTTCATTGTTATACTGAAAATAGTTTTGTTCTAAACCAGTTTCAATTATTGTTATTAAATCTGATTTTACTATTATATTAAGATTAGATTTATCAATTAGTTCATAAATAATAGAGGACAATTAATGGGTTGGGATAGAAGTGAACAGGCTTTTGACATCGAAAGAAACGAGTGTTGCATTATGTGGAACTTCAATATCTTTCAAATTATCTAGCAACTCAAAAGAATTCTTTATATAAATTTTGATTGAAAAATTATAAAAAAAAAAAAAAAAAATTTTATATTATATTATATTTGATATCATCAAGATCGTTATAGCAACTATTTACAGTAAAAAATAAAATCATTATAGAGGGTTAGTAAATTATCTCTCACTCTACTTGATATTTTCTGACCTGGTACTTTCGTTTTAAAACTCTTTTTTTGACTCTCTTATAATAACTTTTCTTTCAAATCAACTTGATTAAAATTTCTCCCAAGTAACTTTAACAATTGACATTAAAATGTGAATAAACCAAAAATAAAAGTTCAACTAAAATACTAATATTAATAATAATCAATATTAATAATCATAAAATAGTACATAAATATATATTATTATAAAATATATATAAAATATAGAAATATATGTAATAACGTAAATAAAATTAAAATAATTCATCAATTTTTACTCATATCAAATAAAATATAAATCATTAAATTAATATTTTAATTCCCCTGTAGATATTAGTAAAACGTGCTTGACCTAATAAAACTTAAAACTGACCAACGTCAATAATAAAACAATAAATATACCGAAAGTCCTTTGCTTTCCTTGTTGAAATATGATCTGCTGGTTTTATTGGCATCGGCTTACTGTTATTTTTATTTTATGTTCTTCTGGGAAGTTCGTATATTTGGTGATTCACTTGTATTTTTCATATACCATCAGAAACCAAACGTCTTGTAAGTCACAAACATAGACAGTACATACCATTGATTTTTGTGTTGGAGTTTTTTTTCAGTGTTACTTAGCTTAGCGTCCCTAAGCATCTTCGACAGCGTGGGGTTGAGGAGGTCTTAGGTACATACTTCTGCTTATATTTCTCTTCAGCCCTCTTCTATACGCCTTCCGTAGCTTCACCACGGTTATGATAACGATGCAGCATGTAGTGATATACATGAGAATCTTCACATCAAGCGGTACGCCCGACAATCCTTGTTCATCAACAATAAAATTCGAAGTAACCACTCCCGAACTTGTAACGTCACTTTCTTTCGACACTGTTTTTCCCATTTTTGATTATTATTTTAATGTACTTAATTCAAATTCGCGTCCACACCGTTACTTAGGTGCCCGACGGACATAGACGACGAGTCCGTAGGCAAGATCGCCATGTAAGAATGTGTTTAGGGTCATGCAAAAGATTACTCGATTGCTGCCATACTAATACCTGCAGGTCCTAATAGATCCTGGCAGGATCGCCATGTAAGAATGTGTTTAGGGTCATGCAAAAGATTACTCGATTGCTGCCATACTAATACCTGCAGGTCCTAATAGATCCTGGCAGGATCGCCATGTAAGAATGTGTTTAGGGTCATGCAAAAGATTACTCGATTGCTGCCATACTAATACCTGCAGGTCCTAATAGATCCTGGCAGGATCGCCATGTAAGAATGTGTTTAGGGTCATGCAAAAGATTACTCGATTGCTGCCATACTAATACCTGCAGGTCCTAATAGATCCTGGCAGGATCGCCATGTAAGAATGTGTTTAGGTTCATGCAAATGATTACTCGATTGCCGCCATACTAATACCTGCAGGTCCTAATAGATCCTGGCAGGATCGCCATGTAAGAATGTGTTTAGGGTCATGCAAAAGATTACTCGATTGCTGCCATACTAATACCTGCAGGTCCTAATAGATCCTGGCAGGATCGCCATGTAAGAATGTGTTTAGGGTCATGCAAAAGATTACTCGATTGCTGCCATACTAATACCTGCAGGTCCTAATAGATCCTGGCAGGATCGCCATGTAAGAATGTGTTTAGGTTCATGCAAATGATTACTCGATTGCTGCCATACTAATACCTGCAGGTCCTAATAGATCCTGGCAGGATCGCCATGTAAGAATGTGTTTAGGGTCATGCAAAAGATTACTCGATTGCTGCCATACTAATACCTGCAGGTCCTAATAGATCCTGGCAGGATCGCCATGTAAGAATGTGTTTAGGTTCATGCAAATGATTACTCGATTGCTGCCATACTAATACCTGCAGGTCCTAATAGATCCTGGCAGGATCGCCATGTAAGAATGTGTTTAGGTTCATGCAAATGATTACTCGATTGCTGCCAAACTAATACTTGTGTCCTACACTTGGCAGGATCGCCATAAGAATGTGTTTAGGGTCATGCAAATGATTACTCGATTGCTGCCATACTAATACCTGCAGGTCCTAATAGATCCTGGCAGGATCGCCATGTAAGAATGTGTTTAGGGTCATGCAAATGATTACTCGATTGCTGCCATACTAATACCTGCAGGTCCTAATAGATCCTGGCAGGATCGCCATGTAAAATGTGTTTAGGGTCATGCAAATGATTACTCGATTGCTGCCATACTAATACCTGCAGGTCCTAATAGATCCTGGCAGGATCGCCATGTAAAATGTGTTTAGGGTCATGCAAATGATTACTCGATTGCCGCCATACTAATACCTGCAGGTCCTAATAGATCCTGGCAGGATCGCCATGTAAGAATGTGTTTAGGGTCATGCAAATGATTACTCGATTGTTGCCATACTAATACCTGCAGGTCCTAATAGATCCTGGCAGGATCGCCATGTAAGAATGTGTTTAGGGTCATGCAAATGATTACTCGATTGCCGCCATACTAATACCTGCAGGTCCTAATAGATCCTGGCAGGATCGCCATGTAAGAATGTGTTTAGGTTCATGCAAATGATTACTCGATTGCTGCCATACTAATACCTGCAGGTCCTAATAGATCCTGGCAGGATCGCCATGTAAGAATGTGTTTAGGTTCATGCAAATGATTACTCGATTGCTGCCATACTAATACCTGCAGGTCCTAATAGATCCTGGCAGGATCGCCATGTAAGAATGTGTTTAGGGTCATGCAAATGATTACTCGATTGCTGCCATACTAATACCTGCAGGTCCTAATAGATCCTGGCAGGATCGCCATGTAAGAATGTGTTTAGGTTCATGCAAATGATTACTCGATTGCTGCCATACTAATACCTGCAGGTCCTAATAGATCCTGGCAGGATCGCCATGTAAGAATGTGTTTAGGGTCATGTAAATGATTACTCGATTGCTGCCATACTAATACCTGCAGGTCCTAATAGATCCTGGCAGGATCGCCATGTAAGAATGTGTTTAGGGTCATGCAAATGATTACTCGATTGCTGCCATACTAATACCTGCAGGTCCTAATAGATCCTGGCAGGATCGCCATGTAAGAATGTGTTTAGGGTCATGCAAATGATTACTCGATTGCTGCCATACTAATACCTGCAGGTCCTAATAGATCCTGGCAGGATCGCCATGTAAGAATGTGTTTAGGTTCATGCAAATGATTACTCGATTGCTGCCATACTAATACCTGCAGGTCCTAATAGATCCTGGCAGGATCGCCATGTAAGAATGTGTTTAGGTTCATGCAAATGATTACTCGATTGCTGCCATACTAATACCTGCAGGTCCTAATAGATCCTGGCAGGATCGCCATGTAAGAATGTGTTTAGGGTCATGCAAATGATTACTCGATTGCTGCCATACTAATACCTGCAGGTCCTAATAGATCCTGGCAGGATCGCCATGTAAGAATGTGTTTAGGGTCATGCAAATGATTACTCGATTGCTGCCATACTAATACCTGCAGGTCCTAATAGATCCTGGCAGGATCGCCATGTAAGAATGTGTTTAGGGTCATGCAAATGATTACTCGATTGCTGCCATACTAATACCTGCAGGTCCTAATAGATCCTGGCAGGATCGCCATGTAAGAATGTGTTTTCACTATTAAAAAAAATTGAAGATGTTTGTGCATACAAGTGTCTGTTGGTGCTGTCTAATTAATTAATTCAAACTGACTTACTATAATGTTTATTTACCACTTTGAACATTTTCATTTGCCGTTCTTTCTCAAAAATATTAGATATTTTGCGAAATAAAATATTCGACCACAATACACCAAAACACTTTACTTTTACAACCATGTTAGCATTATCAGCGGATGGTTAAAACTAAACTAATAAAAAAAATATTTTCCTTATTTTTTTAGTTTTTGTTGTATTGTTCGTCTTTCTTCTTCTTACTATACCTTGTCAGGTCCCCCTAACTGACATTGGCAATCATGATGGCGGGCTGATCCATGTTTTCAGCCACACTTTGTACGTTACTAGAAGTTAAATGAATAATTCATATGGTCTATTTTTAACCATCTCATGAATATAGTAATTTTCTGAGCTTAATGGTCTTAATGATGCATTTTTACTGTACCAGATTGAGGCAATGTCCCATAGAAAACTAAATTTCAGGAAACAATTCGAATAGTTAATTTAATCATTTTCCGAGCAATTTTTGGTATAATAAATCTTAAGTCCAGAATAAGCAAAAAATAATAAATCTTTACTTGAAAATATATACTTAAACTTTATTTAAATTTAGAAGAGCTGACCTAATGATTTTTAATTAAATTATCAATAAGGAATTTAGAGTTTGAAGCAAACTGCCGGGATTTATCACACTCACAGTTTACTTGCTTTTCCAAGTCCCTATTGATAACTCAAGCGTATTTGATTTTACAGATTTGCTATTGATATTTAAAATATTTTTTTACTTTGGAATTTATTCTAAAATATTTAGACTTTGCCACGGTACAGGATTCCTTTCTGCAAAAAAAAAAATTAAAACCAAATAAACAATGAATTCTCGATACTCAATACTATAACATACTAATCCTGAAGGTTACCTTGCGGGCGGTTTCGGAGTGACGGTTAATTAAAACGACGGAGGACGGGCAGGCTTCCCAACTGCTAGGCGGCGGCGGTGTCTCGGGGCTGGCTTCTGCTTGGCGGACTGCGGCGACTGTTGCTGCTGGTGCTGGTGGTGGTGGTGGTGTAGGAACTGTTCGGTTGGTGGCTGGGGCAGGAACTGACTTCCTTTTTTTTTTTTTTGTTTCCGGGGGTGGAAAATCTTAAAGACTGCACGAGCTAATCCCCGAAGAGAGGGAAGACTCTCGTGACTGTGTGGGACTCAGACAGCTGTTACCCACTAAAACAACCACCTCCTGGGATTTCAGCGAACCAGAAGATTGGCAGCTATATAATCCGGGTATTCATATCAGGAGAAAAGGGACGAGGCCCTGGGCGCCCTAAGGCATGCTATGGTTTGGAGAGAAACTTAGGGTCGACTGGGAATTATGTGTCCAGAAGAATTGTTTTGAGGTGACGGTACTTTGTATTCAAGTAGTCTTCAGGGTTGTAATCGAATATCTCGAAGGATGGATTTTGTATATTAGCCATGCTCCCAAAAAGGTTGAGAGCACGGTCTCTAATATGTTTCGAAACTGGATCTATAGAAGGTCTTTACGTATATCTTCATTGCGTATATTCCAGGGTGCACCGGTCATATAACGCAGGGTTTTATTTTCACAGACTTGTATTCTGCGGATTTGGTGGTCGGATGCTCTGGACCAGACAGTCGAAGCATACAAGATTTGGGGACTGATTACTGTTTTAAACAGCAAGACTTTGTTGTTCAGTGAAAGTGAACTTTGTTTGCGAAGAAGGCCGTGAAGACTGGCATAAGTTGCACGAGCCGTGGCTATTTTATTCGTGATGTGTTGCTTCCAGGAGAGCTTTTTGTCTAAGGTGACTCCGAGGTACTTGGCGGTATTCCCCCAAGTAATCTCTTCGTCGCCTACAACAATCGGCGGAGGAGGAGCTATTCTTCGCGTTCGTCCCGTGACGAACAGTGTTTGCGTCTTTGCAGTATTTACTTTGATTTTCCAATGGGAAAACCAATTAAGTAAATCTGTGATGTGGGGTTGTAAGGCTCTATGTATGCCTTTGCTTGAGGCAGTGGCGAAGATACAGGTATCGTCCGCGAAGAGGGCGAGTTTCGTATCGGTGGATTTTGGAATATCGGAAGTGTAGATGTTATAGAGAGTAGGTGAGAGGACTGCGCCTTGGGGTACACCAGCTGCAATGGAGCGTGATGTTGAAAGGGAGCTACCGATACGAACTTGGAATTTCCTGTTAGCTAGGAAGGATTTTACTAAAAGAGTGATCGCTTTGGGAAACTTATGCAGGTGGTGTAGTTTATACACTAAGCCTTCATGCCAAACCTTGTCAAAGGCCTTCTCAATGTCAAACATGACAAGACCAGTTCCTCGCTTAGCGTTTAGGCCTCGCGTAATGTGTTCCACCACGCAGGCAACCTGTTGTTCACAGGATAGGGCTCTACGGAAACCAAATTGTTCCGTAGGGATGATGTTACGATCTTCAATAAAGTCGTTCACTCTTGCCAGAACAATCCTTTCTGCTATTTTGGAAAGGGACGGAAGAAGACTAATGGGGCGCCAATTCACAGGAAATGTGTGGTCTTTGTTTGGTTTTGGAATAACAATAATAATGGCGCTCTTCCAGGGTTTTGGAAAAACCGATAGGTAGAGAATGCCGTTTATTATGTTAATGAAAATAGTAATCATATCGGGTGGGAGCTGTTTGATTGTTTGGTTGTTGATATTATCAACACCAGGGGCTTTCCTATTTTTGAGGATAGAGATGAGCGCTTTAACTTCCTTTGGAGTGGCAGGGGCAATATGTGACCTGGGGGGAGTTTTTGAAGTTTCAAAAGATTCAAAGAAGTCTTAAACAACTTCTTCGAAGTCGAAGTCATCTTCTGGGTCGTTATTTAGCCTAAATTGCAATACTAATGAGTCAGCAAAAGCCGAGGCTTTCGCTTCGTCGGAGAAGGCAACGCCGTTTGGACCATGAATGGGCGGATAATATTGGGAATTGGTATTCCGAAGACGCTTCTGCACACTCCAGAGTGATTTTTGGTCGTCCACGAGGGATTCCAAGAAGCTCTCCTACCTTTCATTTCTGAAAAATTTGAATTGCCTCAGCAGGGGCCGAAATTGTCTTTTAACCCTATTCCTTTCACGAATTAGTGCTTTGATGTGAGGTGGGGCGATGAAAGGGTTTTTTGAGTCAATTTGCGTGCTCGTTGTAGACTGGTCCAGAGCCAGGGTGATAGCCGAAGTAAAATTATGGACGGCCTTGTCAAGCGATTCAGCATCCACAATTTTTGGCAATTTGGGGGGATTCTTTTGAAGAATTTTTTGGAATTTAGCCCATTTGGTTACCTTGCGGAATTTATGGGTCGAAACAGATTTTGTTTGAATAAGGGTGAAGAAGACTGGAAAGTGATCGGAACTTAGCTCGTCATGGACAGCTACATCCACTTGAGCTGCAATATTTTTTGAAATACCAAAATCAATAGTAGTGGGAAGGGTGCCGTTTGGACCAAAATATGTAGGATTTGCTGGGGTGTGTAGCTGAATTGGATAGCTGCCGAGCAGGTCAGCTATTGCCTTGCCGCTAGCATTGGTAGTTCTGGAACTCCAGAGGGGCCTGTGGTGAGAGTTAAAATCCCCTGCGATAAGCAAAGGATGTTTTGAGGTCTTTAATAAGACTTCTAGGTCTTGTTTAGTGTCTTCGAAACATGTCCTATTAGGGACATAAATCGAAGCCAAGACAAGAGGGCCATCTGAAGTTTCCAGTTGGACTACCGTAGCTTCGCAAGCACGAAGAAGTGGCGTGGGAAGAAGCGTGTGGTTGTGGGTTCCTTTGACCAATACAGCAGTACCGCCACCATGGCCATTTGGGCGATCGTTACGATACACCTTGAAGTTCGGGAATTTTATTGATGTGTAGGGACGAAGGAATGTCTCTTGGATGAGGACGACATCTGGACTGTTGTCGTTCAAAAAGTCGATAAGTTCGAACTTTTTGGGATTCAAGGAATTTGCATTCTAAGAGACTACGAGGATGCCCTGGGCTAGAATTTTAGACATTACTAGGTGCCAAGGTTGGGATTGCAGCCAGTTTGGTGAACATGGTTGCGACAAGGGTTGACACTTGAGCTGTGACTTGCTCAAGAATTAGCTTTTGGAAGTCTGGACTGAAGGGTGGGGGGATGAGCGGCGGTCCAGACTGGTTTGATGAAGATTGGCCCTGTGTGGAGGGCATGTTTGTCTTCGTTACGCTAGCGTAAGAAGATTGTTCAGGATTTGACGATCGAAAACCTGAGGGTTTCCTAGCATTCAGAGGTTGGTCCTTTGAAGAAAAGGGTCGGTTCTCAGGGTTGTTCGGATTGTTTGGGCAAAGCAGATGCTTTGCCGTATGGGGGCCGCCACAGTTTATGCAAGTTACGGGAGTATTTTTGCCCTTGACGCAGTCTTTTGTGCCATGGTGCTTGTCGCACTTGACACATCTGGCTGGGGCGAAGCAACTCGAGGCAGAGTGCCCGAATTGTTGGCAGTTATGGCACTGGCGTGTACCAGTACCAGGTTTCTGGTGTTCGATACGAACACGAAGATCAGCTACAGTGTTGAGTTTGTATATGGAAGATTGGTGGCGGGGGATCCTGACTTTAACGACTGGGAGTGGCTTGCCATTTTTAAAAAGGCGATGAATTTCCTTGACTTCGTAACCTTGCGAAGTCAAGTCGTCGACAATCGTAGGGATCTCAACATCTGTTTCCATGCCCTACATACAGTTCAGACTTTCTCTGGCAGAAGAAAGGTGCGGAAGGAAAACTTGATTTCAGCGAAGTTGAGCATACCGATGATCAGCGATGGTCTCTGGGACGATGCGGATGCCTAGCGATTTTTGGAAAAACCGATAGGTAGAGAATGCCGTTTATTATGTTAGTGAAAATAGTAATCATATTGGGTGGGAGCTGTTTGATTGTTTGGTTGTTGATATTATCAACACCAGGGGCTTTCCTATTTTTGAGGATAGAGATGAGCGTTTTAACTTCCTTTGGAGTGGCAGGGGCAATATGTGAAATATTATGTGCAATAAGTCTTCAACAACTTCTTCGAAGTCGAAGTCATCTTCTGGGTCGTTATTTGGCCTAAATTGCAATTCTAA
Organism: Sitophilus oryzae; assembly: GCF_002938485.1. Classification (NCBI taxonomy): domain Eukaryota; kingdom Metazoa; phylum Arthropoda; class Insecta; order Coleoptera; family Curculionidae; genus Sitophilus; species Sitophilus oryzae. The sequence goes on along the minus strand of NW_022146309.1, from coordinate 1,017,344 downwards.
TGAGTCAGCAAAAGCCGAGGCTTTCGCTTCGTCGGAGAAGGCAACGGCGTTTGGACCATGAATGGGCGGATAATATTGGGAATTGGTATTCTGAAGACGCTTCTGCACACTCCAGAGTGATTTTTGGTCGTCCACGAGGGATTCCAAGAAGCTCTCCCACCTTTCATTTCTGAAAAGTTTGAATTGCCTCCTGATCTCCCCCGTGATCGAGTTCACTCTACGCTTAATCTCAGGGTCCAGCAGGGCCCAAAATTGTCTTTTAAGCCTATTCCTTTCACGAATTAGTGCTTTGATGTGAGGTGGGGCGATGAAAGGGTTTTTTGAGTCAATTTTCGTGCTCGTTGTAGACTGGTCCAGAGCCAGGGTGATAGCCGAAGTAAAATTATGGACGGCCTTGTCAAGCGATTCAGCATCCACAATTTTTGGCAATTTGGGGGGACTCTTTTGAAGAATTTTTTGGAATTTAGCCCATTTGGTTACCTTGCGGAATTTATGGGTCGAAACAGATTTTGTTTGAATAAGGGTGAAGAAGACTGGAGAGTGATCGGAGCTTAGCTCGTCATGGACAGCTACATCCACTTGAGCTGCGATATTTTTTGACATACCAAAATCAATAGTAGTGGGAAGGGTGCCGTTTGGACCAAAATATGTAGGATTTGCTGGGGTGTGTAGCTGAATTGGATAGCTGCCGAGCAGGTCAGCTATTGCCTTGCCGCTAGCATTGGTAGTTCTGGAACTCCAGAGGTGCCTGTGGTGAGAGTTAAAATCCCCTGCGATAAGAAAAGGATGTTTTGAGGTCTTTAATAAGACTTCTAGGTCTTGTTTAGTGTCTTCGAAACATGTCCTATTAGGGACATAAATCGAAGCCAAGACAAGAGGGCCATCTGAAGTTTCCAGTTGGACTACCGTAGCTTCGCAAGCACGAAGAAGTGGCGTGGGAAGAAGCGTGTGGTTGTGGGTTCCTTTGATCAATACAGCAGTACCGCCACCATGGCCATTTGGGCGATCGTTACGATACACCTTGAAGTTCGGGAATTTTATTGATGTGTAGGGACGAAGGAATGTCTCTTGGATGAGGACGACATCTGGACTGTTGTCATTCAAAAAGTCGATAAGTTCGAACTTTTTGGGATTCAAGGAATTTGCATTCCAAGAGACTACGAGGATGCCCTGGGCTAGAATTTTAGACATTACTAGGTGCCAAGGTTGGGATTGCAGCCAGTTTGGCGAACATGGTTGCGACAAGGGTTGACACTTGAGCTGTGACTTGCTCAAGAATTAGCTTTTGGAAGTCTGGACTGAAGGGTGGGGGGATGAGCGGCGGTCCAGACTGGTTTGATGAAGATTGTCTCTGTGTGGGGGGCATGTTTGTCTTCGTTACGCTAGCGTAAGAAGATTGTTCAGGATTTGACGATCGAAAACCTGAGTGTTTCCTAGCATTCAGAGGTTGGTCCTTTGAAGAAGAGGGTCGGTTCTCAGGGTTGTTCGGATTTTTTGGGCAAAGCAGATGGTTTGCCGTATGGGGGCCGCCACAGTTTATGCAAGTTGCGGGAGTATTTTTGCCGTTGACGCAGTCTTTTGTGCCATGGTGCTTGTCGCACTTGACACATCTGGCTGGGGCGAAGCAACTCCAGGCAGAGTGCCCGAATTGTTGGCAGTTATGGCACTGGCGTGTACCAGTACCAGGTTTCTGGTGTTCGATACGAACACGAAGATCAGCTACAGTGTTGAGTTTGTATATGGAAGATTGGTGGCGGGGGATCCTGACTTTAACGATTGGGAGTGGCTTGCCATTTTTAAAACGGCGATGAATTTCCTTGACTTCGTAACCTTGCGAAGTCAAGTCGTCGACAATCGTAGGGATCTCAACATCTGTTTCCATGCCCTTTATGACAATGTTCAGATCTCTTTCTTCTGGCAGAAGAAAGGTGTGGAAGGAAATCTTCTGATTTCTGAAGTAGTTGGTGATACTTCGATGATCAGCGATGGTCTCTGGGATGATGCGGATGCCTAGCGATGTTGATTTTGCATATTGAATTTTGATTTTTTGGTCTCTAAATCTTTGGGCTATTGAAGTCCAAAGACGAGTGTCGCGAAGGACAATAGGGGTACGCTTCTTAGTTGCTGGGGTTATCCTGCTGCATTGGAGGAGCAGTAGGTGTAGGTTTGGAGGGTTGTTGCTGCGTTACTGGGGTAATAAGGACTTTAGGTACGTCAGAAGTTGACGTATTGGGAGTACGAAGCGGTGGAAAATCTGAATTTATGATAGGGGAAGCAGCCCTTGCTGCTACATTTTTGCTACTGATAATTGTAGAACACGAGGAGTCATCAGAGTCGTTCTGGCGAACTCTCTTCTTCCTCAGAACCTTCCTCTTAGGGCTGGATGGGATGGATGAAATGATTACAAGGTCTACCGGGTTTATAGATAGTTTGCGACCGTGTTGTTCTAGTTGGGTGAGATAGGTTTTGGCATCATAAAGAAGCTCAGCTAGCTTATTTTCGAGTTCATCTAACTCATCCTTGGACTTTTGCGAGTATAGATCGCTAGCGTCCGTCTCGCAACTGTCCAAGTCAGAGTTAAGGGAATTGGAGTCAACTGATTCCATAGGTGTGGGATGGGATTTGGAAATAAGACTCAGAATCGCTCTGAACCATTATGGTGGGTCCCCGGACTAAGTCCAGGGATATGGAGGGTTATTCGAAGACAGAACAATAATAATATAACATTTTTACTTACCTGAAAAATTATTCTTGGGGATAAATCACTGCAATAATACATACACTGCCGGCGTGGTACACTACCGAGAGCGAATTTACTAAGAGACTGTCGAGACGACTGATACGCAACGTTTACCTGGCTGACACACTGACACTCCCTGACTTCCTCTGGCTGGCGCGTCGCTTCTTATTTTCCCAGTCCTTCCTCCAGTTGAAAACGTCGTGGTGGCGGCGTGCGCCGAGCGGTGTGCGCGTCTCGATACCCGATCTAGTACCAGCGGTTGTGCCAGCGGTACCAAGCGGGCTGCATCGAGCGCGTGGAATGCGTTTAATTATTAATTAGCGCATTTTAAGCTAATTAATGAGTTCGGTTCGTACGTTAATCCAACAAATATAATTTTATTTAAAATGTACTATCTTCTCGAAAAAGAATCAAATTTTTTTAATGTATGGAAGAGTAGAAAGATAAATTAAATAAAGAAAATTCGTAATCGGCGGAAAAAAATAGAAAAAGAAAATTAAATATATATAAAAAAATAGTAACTTCGTTACACACACCCCTTTCTTTCTAAAAAAAAGAAAATTTATTTGTCTTTTTTTCTAATTTAACCGGTGAACTTTAATAATAAAAAAAATGCATATCATACTCTCAAAATCCAAAATTATCTCTAGAAGAAAATTCCAAAAAAAAACTAAGTGTTTTACCGACCAAATTTTATTTAGTATGGGCGGTTGCACGTCGGACAGGTCCGTGAACACTGGTTCCTCACCGGTATTCTGGATGCCGAGCGAGATGTTTGCGGCCTTCGGCCCGGTGTACATGTACTTCCTCCTCGGGCCGGGCGGAAAGACCGACGGATGGGCGGTGTTATTGTCGGCTGTCCACACTGACAGTCCTTAGACATGGTGCCTACTAGCCCGCAGGCGGAACAAAAAATCACCGACTTTCTTATGCACGTGGATCGTGTGTGCCCTGGATAGCCGCAGCGCCAACACAGGCCTAGCTTTACTGGTAGATATAGTGGGTCAGTCGGTCCAGCAGCATACGGGGAGTCATACCTCTCCTCTAGCGGGTTCGGGCACTCCTCAAAAGTTACTCTCTTTTTAAGCGGGGACGTGTTCCGCAGAACCTCTTGTACTTCCCTCGCCAGCGTTGTCGTTGAGGGTTCCAAAACGACTGTGTCTTGGTAGCCGGTGCTGGATGACTCGGACATTTTATCTGTCGACAAAAAAAAATTAAGGAATGATTATTTATTAACAAAACCTCGTTGTGGTGAAGCATTTATTAAATAAAAATAAAAAAAAACTCTACACTTTTAAGAAAATTAAATAACATAACATATCATTTGCTTCATAATCGTCGATTAAAACGGTTCGCCGTGCGTCGGGATTGTGCCGTCCGCCCTCGGTAGATTTATATGTATACTTTCCCCGTGGTCGTACGCAAATTCCACCGCACCCTTTTATTCGGTGGCGAGTTGGCGGGCCTCAGGGCGACTAGAGCTCTGATTAGTTCAGGGCTCCAGTGGCCCTGACTACGCTCCACCCAGTCCGCGATTCGGGTCTGCTCCCGGCTCTTCCGCACCGCTGGTGTCGGCGGTACCGAGCAAGCCTCTGCAAGTCGGGTAGGCGTCGCCGTCGTCTCGGCCTTATCCGTGGCCCGCCTAGTCCCAAAGGTCTTGGCCAATATTTTAACTAGGGATTCCCTCTGCTTTCTTTTCTGCTCCACCTTGGCGGCCTCCTGTCGCATCGACATTAAGTATGCCACCGGCGGAGCGGGCGTTCCCCTGGGAGGTTCCCCGGGTAACCTTTTTGAGGTGGACGGGCGGCTGGTCGGGCGGTTTGTTTTTGGCATGCTGAAAATAAAGATTAAAAAGCGGGTTTTAAATCCTTAACGTGTCCCCGATTTATCTTTTTACCAGACAGGGATTGGATGTCATACGTTACCGGTGAGAGAACTCTAATCACGCGATAAGGTCCAGAATACTTCGGAGCCAATTTAGCGGAAAATCCTTTTATTGCAGAAGACAGGTGATGCTCTTTCTTCATTACGTGGTCGCCTATTTTGCATCTCCAATCGCGTCGACGTAAATTATAATGATGACTTTGTGTATTAAACGCTCTAGACAAGTTTAAATGAACTAAGTCGTATGTTTCTTTAAGTTGTTGCAATCTCTGTGTGGTATCGGTTATGTCTTCCATAGTCGGTTCGATTGTTTCGGTGTCTGGCGGCGGTTGTTCGTTTCTTCTGAAGGATTTAGGTAGGTCCAGTTCGTGGCCAAAATTTAAAAACACCGGAGTGAAACCAGTTGATTCACTTTTAGAAGTGTTGAATGCAAACGTCAGGTCTTGCAGATAAACATCCCACTTCTTCTGATCTTTCTCACAAAACTGAGCTACCATAGTCTTTATGGTTTTGTTCGCTCGTTCTACAGGATTAGCTTGCGGAGTGTAAGGTGTAGTCAGGTGATGTCGAATGTTATATTCCTTCAGAAGATCTTTGAACAGATGGCCGGTAAATTGAGTACCATTATCAGAAATGAGTATCTCGGGACATCCAAATTTCATCAATATGTCTTCATAAACAATCTGATTTATACTACGGGCGGTGGCTTTTCGAATAGCTCTGCAGTGAATCCATTTTGTAAAACGGTCTTGAATAACTACAATAAAATTACATCCTTTTGCTGATCTTGGAAGCGGGCCTACCAGGTCGATACTAATACTTTTCCAAGGAGCGTTGATTTTGGGCGGTTGCATTTTTCCTGGTGTTTGTCTTTGAGAGGTTTTAAACTGTTGCCATGAGACACATTTTCGTACATACTGTGTGATATCTCTGAACATGCCTGGCCAGTAATATTGAGTAGCAATCCGATTTATAGTCTTTGCAATTCCTAGGTGTCCAGCAGTAGGTTCATCATGGTTTTCTCTAAGTACGGTCAAACGAGCTGATTTTGGAACACAGAGTTTCCACGGATCGGTTGACGGGTTCTCCTTCATATCGCTGTAGTCAAAGAAATATCGATATAACCGGTTGTTTTGAATGTGATAGTCTGGATACATATCAGGTCTTGAAGTGACTTCTGCCATTTTACGTGAATACCACGGACATTGCTGGTCTTCGTCCACGGCGAACAGTGCTTCAGCTGAAAATTCTGTGGACCCTGTGGGAATCGGATCTCTGGATAAAGCATCTGCCACTTTATTCAAAACTCCTTGACGGTATCTTATCTCAAAGTCGTATTGTTGAAGAAACACACTCCACCGTGCTAGTCTTCCACTTGGATTCTTCAAAGAATGTAACCATCGTAGAGATTGATGATCGGTGACTACGGTGAATCGGCTACCTTCAAGATAGGGTCGCATTTTCTCGATTCCCCAGACAATTGCAAGGCATTCTTTCTCTGTAACTGAATAATTCTTCTCCGGAGGCGAGAGTGTCCTGCTAGCGTACGCAATAATATGATCTCCGTCGGTGTGGTGTTGAATGAGGGCGGCACCTAGTCCCGCATCACTTGCGTCGGTTTGTAAGGTAAACGGTTTCTCAAAGTTTGGGCAAGTCAGAACAGGAGCTTTAATGAGATGTTCTTTAAGACAACTGAAAGCTTGCTGTTGCTCTTCATTCCAATGCCAGCGGATGCCTTTCTTTAGAAGTCGGTTCAGTGGTAACGCTATCTGAGAAAATCCTGGCACAAAACGCCTATACCAAGAACATATTCCCGAAAATCGTCGTAAACTCCGGACGTTATTCGGGGCGGGTAGATCTTGTATAGCTGATATCTTGTCCGGATCGGTCTGTATCCCATTGGCGGTTACTAAATGTCCCAGATACCGTAACGATCTTCTTCCAAATTGACATTTTTCTGGATTGACTTTGAGATTAGCTCGTCGCAGGCGGCGAAACACTTCTTGTAAATTATCCAAGTGTTGCTCGAAAGTATCTCCTAAAACTATAATATCGTCGAGGTACGCAAAACAAAATGGTTCCAGTTCTGGTCCTATAATACGATCCATAAGTCGTTGAAAAGTAGCTGCGGCAGAATGAAGTCCAAAAGGCATAACTTTGAACTGAAACAATCCCTTGGATGGAACGGTGAAAGCTGTGATAGCTCTGGTCTCCGGAGTTAAAGGTACTTGCCAATATCCTTGTCTAAGATCTATACTAGAGATGTAACGTGCTCTGCGAAGTTTGTCTAGAATAGCATTTATGTAGGGAAGAGGATAAGCATCCTTCTTGGTCACAGCGTTGACCTTTTGGAAGTCTACACAGAATCGATACTGTAGCATTTTTTATTTCCTTTAATAAAATTGAATTTAAAGATCTATTTTTATTTAAATTTCTTAGTATTGGCGCCATCTATTTGCTAGATGCCAAAGATACCAAACTCCATTTGTTACAGGTCACTTGTTTCGATATTTAATTTTTATTAGCGCATCTATTCGCTAGATGTCAAACTTCATTTATTATAGTTCATTTGTCTTGTTTATTAGCGTCATCTATTCGCTATACGAGTTTTTTCACTGTCTTTGACCATACCTATTTGAATTCTTAACATCAATATTAAAATATCTGCAGCCTATATATTATCATTTTTTTTTATTTTTCAACAACATTAGAAAGTCACTGTGAGTCAGAAGCCTTACCTACGAACCCAGCTTTCCTCTAACCCTGAGCAACGGATTCTTTTTTCATTCTATTTGGGTAACGACAGAAAAGTCGTCACAATACTTTCCATCCTTCTTCCTTACCATAACTATCGGTGAACTCCAAGGACTATCAGACGGTTCTATTATGTCTTCGGTCAGCATTCTCTCTAGCTCGGTGTTGATAACTTCTTGCATTTTCGAATTCTGCGGGCGGTATCTCTGTTTGATCGGTTCACAATCAATTAGTTTGATTTCGTGTTGAATTAACGGTGTAGTACCCTGTATTAATTCAAACTGTGATAATTCTTCTTTCAAAAATCTCTGAAGACGATTTTCTTGTTCTGAGGTCAGTGTCAAGGCCTCCTCACGGTCAACTGTATCCAGATTGTTAACCAGTTCAGCTCGAGATGGCTTATCCAAAAGCTCTTCGTTTAAATATACTTCGTTTCTCTGGAGATCTAGTCTGAATGGATGACGACTCAAAATATCCATTCCTATTATCATGTCATAGGCTAATTGCGGTAAATAATTGAAAATATCTACTAATCTTGACTGTCCAATTTTCAGACTGATACGGTATGCTCTCTGTATAGTTTCTAGAGTACCGTTTGCTAACTTAGCACTCTTGACGGTCGGTTGAACAAGGATTCCTTTGGATTGTTCACAAATTGAAAGTACTTTCTTTCCAAAATAAGAATTCGTTGCTCCGGTATCAATTAAGGCAGTAAAATCCGTGTTTTGAAATCTAACAGCTATCGTCGGTCCGTGATTTTTATTGGTTGTGTCTAGGTGCGAGGCTTCAATTACGCGCTGGGTGCGCCTCGGTTCAGGCCAGCGCGGTTGGAGTTTTCCGAATTCGTACAATTGCATTTACGCGACATCACTCCTGGCCGTCCGCATCGTGAACAGAATAATTTATCCGGCCCGGTGCACTGGCTGCGCGTGTGACCGAATTTGCCACACCGCCAGCACTGGGTCTCCGATCTATCCCTCTGAATTGTCTCTTGGTTAGATGTGTTTGCTACAGGTTGGCGGTTACGACTCGGTTCTTGGCCTGGTGATAAGTCTCGACGGTCGTTATTTCGTTTGATCGGCGGTGGAGATGTCGTTGTGCGGGTGTTATTTCGGTTTTGATAAGTTGATGCTTGATTGTTTTGAATTTCTCGGTTCTGAGCGGTCGATTTCTTTTGATATTTATCAGATGAATCTTGGCGATTTCTGTTGGCATCTGCCATTTCTCGATTTTTGTTTATCAGTTCCGGTTGGCTTCGGTTAAATTGATTTATCGGTTCCCGTCGGCTTCGGTTAAGTTCTTCGGTTGTGGGAAAGGTTACTTCTGTCGGTCGTCGATATCTTTGCTCTTGATGTTGTATCGGTTCTTGACGATATCTCTGTTCTTGTCGATATCTCGGTACTTCATGATATCGACTCTCTGTACTAGTCAATGATCCTCGTAATTCTTTCTGAAGTAGCTCATATTCTTTAGCTATTTTTGAAAATGAAAGTACGTCCCAAAAATCACCTTGGCGTATGTATTGTCTGTACTCCGGTAATAAATTTCTGTACAACCACTGTAGTTCTTGAGTGGGTCTAATATTTCCATGTCTTCTGATCAGTGTTTGTAGGTCAGTAATGTACTCCGTTACTGACTCGTTCGGTCGTTGTCGTCTTCTGGCAATTTCCGCTTCCAAGTCCTCTTCATAACGGACTGGAAAATAGAATGATCGGAAATGCGTAGAAAAATCTTCCCAAGTAAAACAGTGAGTCCTGATATTGCGAAACCACAAAGCGGCGTTTCCTCGCAATAGTTCCGGTAAATGTGGTACTAATCTGTCCATGTCTATTTCCTGTGCCATGCAGATCTCTTCTATTCTTTCTAGAAATGTCACGGGATCACGCCGCCCATCAAAAGTGACATTCCACTTGTAAACTTTAAGTGGCGGATCAAAGGATGTTTGTCTCGAAGTGACAGGCGGAGGACTTTGGCATTGTTCAAATGCATTCCTGTTTCCTGTCTGATATCTTATCGCTGAAGACGTCATAATGCTTGTTGATAGGGTGGTAGTAACGGTGGTCGTCGTTTGAGTCGGAAGCGACGTTAGAAAGTCGTTTGAGAGCGGCTAACTCGGACTTACTCAGCAGGTATATCCACCCTGTCCTTTTGTCAGTTTCGGCTGGCGGTACTATATCTACTGTCTCCTTTGTCTGGGATGTAGCCGGTTTGTCCATAGGCTCCTTTGCCTTTCTTTCCCCTTCATTTTTCTCCATCTCTGGCTCTCAAAGAACTGTTTTCTCCACTGCTAATAATTACGTAACCTGTCCCTGTGCTCGAGCGCCAAATTTGCAACGTAACTTATTTTTTTTTAGCTGCGTTACTGACGCTTAAGTTTCTTGTATTGTTGCTTAGAAGATCTCGGGCGCCACCTCTAGTTAATAAGTGGTTAGAGGCCCACCAGTGCCGGTTCGGGTAGCTTTTAAACAGTGGCGAAGTATGGCAGTGTTACAGTTCTTTTAGCTCAGAGGTGGGGAAAATAAATTAAACTCTAATCAACAGTGGTAAAATAAAGGGCAGGTCGTGTTTTCCAAAACTATTTACAAGTCAAAGCTTTATTTTAAATGCAAAAAAAAATGTCAGTCTTCTTCGGAAAGTCAGATAGCACGGCGATGTGTAGGTGGCTGGTTGCGACCCCAGCGCTTAAATTGGCTCCAATACGTAGAGTCTCGTCACCGGGTTGGAGTAAATCTACACAGAAAAGAATATTAATAAAAACTACTGACTGTTAGGGAAGGACGACACTCCCAAGTTAATAATAAAAAAAATAATTTATTCTTAAATAAAAAAAATAATTAATGTTTGAACTTGTCAATAAATTCAAAAGGAGAAAAGAAAACAAAATTTACTTGAGAGTGTTAGTGAAAAGAATTTAAAATATTCTATTAAAGGTTTTAATCAAAATATTAAAATAAATATGGGTGTGTCAATAAGAAAATGTTGTAATAATTATTTAATTAAATTAAAAGTGTTTCGGAGTTAACAAGAAATTGTTCTAATAATTATTTATTTAAATTGAAGGTATGTCGGGGAGAATAAGAAAATATTTAAAAAAATTATTTATTTAAAATTAAAAAGTACGGCGGGGCTAAGGTCTAAATATGACAACGAAAAGAAATAAAAAAAAATTAAATTACGAATGAAAGGAAATGCGGAAAACTATAAGAGTTCAGCAAGTGTATCTATAGTGAAGGGATCGGTGTGTAAGAAAACTGCCGGGATGTATCGCACTCACAACTTTCCCACGTTCCTCATCTTCACTGGAGATATACCGCTTAATTATTAAGAGAACTGACAGAAGGATTTACTGCGGATTGTTTTCGGAAAAAGAATTAAACTAAAGACAGTTTATCTAAGCAGTCAATGAAGAACCTGGAATTCGAAGCAACTTGCCGGGATTTATCACACTCACAACTTACTTATTTTACCAAGTCCTCATTAACGACCCAGCTATGTTTTAAGTGATTTTAAAAAAAAGAGCTGACCTAATGATTTTTAATTAAATTATCAATAAGGAATTTAGAGTTTGAAGCAAACTGCCGGGATTTATCACACTCACAGTTTACTTGCTTTTCCAAGTCCCTATTGATTTTAGAATTTAGAATTTTTAGAATGAGTGGGAGGGGGGTTAATCACTTCGACCTTACAGATCCATTGTGTCCCCCTTTCTTGAATCATAACTCATCATACAGTCCCAGGGCTTTGACAAAAGCCAGTATCTGGGACGGTTTGATAGAGGGTAGTTCTCCATCTCCAATATCAGTCGTACCAAAATTCATGGCACGAATGGTTGTCATCTCGGCGCACTCAGTGATGAGGTGTACTGGTGTTTCCCCATCTTCCCCACAGAATCTGCATTCGCCGTTTCTTCTTAGTTTCAATCTACTGAGGTGTTCGTTGAGGAGACAGTGTCCTGTTAAAAACCCCGTGACAATCCGAAGATTGTTCTTACTCAGACCCAGGAAGATCTGTGATTTTTCTTCATCATAAGCCCTCAGAAACTTCTTCGAGTGTCTTAGACCATTGGAAAATTTCCATTCCAGGTTGCGGATGGAATCTTCCAAGTTCTTGAGTTCCGCCTTGAGTTGGTTACCACTTGGAAAGCAGAACGGTTCTGGTTCAGTTAGTGGAGTGTTCGCTGCTTTCCTAGCTAGATTATTTGCTTTTTCATTGCCTTCTATCCCTTGGTGAGCAGGCACCCAGTGTAGGAGGACTTTGTTTTCTTTGCCTAATTTATTCAGCTTCTCTATGCATTCTTTGACCAATTTCGAATTGATTGATACTGAGTTGATCGCCTTTAATGCTGCTTGACTATCAGATAAGATGGCTATTTCTTGTTTCCGATAGTTCCTATCTAAGATAAGTTGTACGCATCTTTCGATAGCGTAGATTTCTGCCTGTAGGATACTAGGGTAAGTGCCCATTGGTTCGGAGTATTTAGTTCTCGACTCAAATACTCCGATCCCTGTTCCCGTATTGGTTTTGGAAGCATCAGTATACTAAGTTATGGTATGGTTTTTTAAATGCTGGGCAGACGTTTCGCTCTTCCAATCCTTTTTATTGCTCAATACTACATTGAGATGTTTCTCAAAGTTGTACGTTCTTAGCATATTGGGAGTTGCAGGAGTGGTATTTTCTTTTTGAGGGTGTTCCAAGCCCCTGATCTGACAATTCTCCCAGTACTAATTCCGTTAGTGACCATTCTAATCATTGTCGCATTGGCATGTCTACCAATGACAATGTGCAGTGGTGTTAGATCTAGAATGACCTCCATTGCTGCTGTTGGACAGGTTCTCATGGCTCCTATGATGCAAACGCATGCTAGTCTCTGGACTTTGCACAGGTTTAGCCTTGCCGTCCGTTGCTCTAGTTTTGTGTACCAGGCAACTGCTCCATAAGTAATCATGGGTCTTACTATCATGGTATACATCCAGCGCAAAATGTTAGGGGAGCAGCCCCATCTATTTCCGGCCAGTCTTCTGCATATCATGAGAGCCTTTATGGCTTTGCTGGTAGTGTTCTTAATATGCCTGTTCCACAGGAGTTTACTGTCCAGTAAGTCGACAGTTACTGTCCAATCCCTATTGATAACTCAAGCGTATTTGATTTTACAGATTTGCTATTGATATTTAAAATATTTTTTTTTTACTTTTGGAATTTATTCTAAACTATTTAGACCTTGCCACGGTACAGGATTCCTTTCTGCAAAAAAAAATTAAAAAAAAATTAAAAACCAAATAAACAATGAATTCTCGATACTCAATACTATCCCATACTAATCCTGAAGGTTACCTTGCGGGCGGTTTCGGAGTGACGGTTAATTAAAACGACGGAGGACGGGCAGGCTTCCCAACTGCTAGGCGGCGGCGGTGTCTCGGGGCTGGCTTCTGCTTGGCGGACTGCGGCGACTGTTGCTGCTGGTGCTGGTTTTGTCGGTGGTGGTGGTGTAGGAACTGTTCGGTTGGTGGCTGGGGCAGGAACTGACTTCCTCTGGCTGGCGCGTTGCTTCTTATTTTTCCCAGTCCTTCCCTCCAGTTGAAAACTGTCGTGGTGTTACCACGACACTTCGTTACAAAGTTCAGAGAGTTCAATGTCAAAGCCTACTCCAAAATCATACTCATTTAAGTCTAAGTAATTCCTATCAAATAACATTGATTTTTTTTAATTTTCGAAGTCATTTCCGAGGTGATTTAATAGGGCCGGCTTAAGAATTTGCCTAGCAGTTGTCCATATTAACAAATTAACATCATTATAAATGATTGAAAAAAATCTATGTTTGATTTTTGAAAATAGGCATTTAATATGTTTATTTGTTTTAAAATTGGCTTTCGGAAAGCCAGGACAACTTTGTTTTTTTTATTTTTAAATGCGTCATTTAATAATTTAGCAGTGTGACATCTTTCTTTCTCAGCATGAATGTTGAAAAATGTCACCAATTCTAAATACTGGGCATAAATTTTTTCTACAGCTCTATAACGAGATAGCCAACGAGTTCGAGATAACTGACTAAACTTTGAAAATTTGCCTGAATCTAAATTTATGAGATTAAAGATTTCTTTGTATTTACTTTGACGAATTGTGCTATATTTGAACCAATTGAAGGTTTCTCTCAATAAAAAGTCAATTTTGTCTGTAAATATCTCCGATGCTTTAGAAGAACATAAGCTATGGCAAACACATTTGACCAGTACTAAATTACTCAAATTCAATTTTTTTTTTAAAAGAGTAAATAGTGAATTGTTCTGGCCACACATATTTGACGCTCCATCTGTACTAACTAGTACTACTACTACTAGAAACAACCGAAATGAGAGTACTACGCAGAATAGCTGGAAAGACGCTTTTGGACAGGGAGAGAAATGAAAGCATAAGAAGAGCGTGCAAGGTGGAAAATGTAAATGAGTGGGTACTCAGCAGAAAGGAAGAATGGAACGAGCATATCAGCAGAATGGACAACAGAAGGATAGTGAGAGTTGCACGCGACAAATCACCGCTAGGTCGCAGAAGCTTAGGACGTGCACGAAAACGATGGAGCGACAACTTGTCAGTCTGACCGGTAGAGACGACGAAACCAAACAGGCGATTCGCCTAGTATGAAGAAGGAAGAAGAAGAAGAAGATCTGTACTAACACCTATTATATTTTTTAAATTAAATCTGTTAGCTGATAGAAAATTAGTAATTGCATTATATAAAACGAGTCAGCTGTCGCTTTAATAACTGAAAAAAATGAAATAAAATATACAGCAATATTTTTATTTTTCTTGTTGGCAAATTCCGCAAATCATTCACTTTATATCTACGTTCCATCACACTAAATTTCGATTATACTTTCATCAGAATATAGTATCCCAACGTACAACTACAACCAAAGGTTTTTTTACAAGAAAACACGTAAAATGAAAATTAAAAATGCAAATAAAGCAAAACCTAATAACCTACATAAACAATTGTGGTTTTGTCAAATGGAATTTTGAAAGTCGAAAACTGACGTATTATGAATTTTCAAACGTTTCAATTCTGAATTATTACACAGAAAAAACAACATTATATTATTATATCAATAGTTAAAAAACTATAAATCTTTAAATAAAAAGTATGGAGAAAAAATCTTTATAATTTAAATAAATATTATATAATTAATATATCTTATCTAAACATGTAAACAAAATAAAACAAAAATAAGTAATGTACTTCTGTTTGGTTTGGAATAGTGCGGAACCATTTCCAGTAGTAGATAATTTATTTTTAGATCTAAATATCCACCTACAGGGATAATAAATATAAGGTGTATTTTAAAAATTTTTGAGGAATAAAACACATACATAAGCAATTGCTAAAGGGATTTATTTTGCGTAAACAAAGTCAAGTTTTTCACGTATACACTTCGCGATTAACACGCAATAATTTGTCGAATTCTCATTTTGCAACTTTTGTAACTTCAATTCTTCCTGAAGCGTCTGCAATCTGGCCGCTTCTTTTCTATAAATGGCTTCTTCTAGCTGGATTTTATGCAGTTCATCCATCTGTCATTCTTCTTTTTTAATTAATGCCAGCCTCGCTTCAGTAAGTTCTGTAATCTGTTTATTTTTAACTTCTTCTCTTGGAATTGTTTTTCCTGAAAACATTGGCCATTATGTACAAAAAATATGTACGAGCCAAAGGCGTGCTTATAACTCAGATTTAATATATAGTTTATTGAATACTAACAACACACGTCTACAATTCATACAATACAAAATCATAGTTTTTAGTACCCAAATGGATACTGGAATCATTTCAAAAATGTTCTAGTCCAGATCCATAAAAAATATATTATATCCATTCACAATTCTAAACTTAGTTTACCCTAATATAAACTATAAAAAAAACATAAGCATATATATATGATCAAAGACGGGAGAAGCGGAACAGCAAAGAAACAAAAGGTATCAATGAAATAAGGTTTGGGCAGACACTCCAGCCGGAACAAACTATAAAGCCTTAATAATGACTTGTAGGAAAATTTGAACGATTCAGGTGAAAGATTTCTTAAATAGTCAGGTACCAAATTATAGAGCTTGTATATGTTATAAGTAAACGACCTCTGAAATATTTGTGTTCTATGAGCAGGAGGCGAGATGCGACCTCCAAATCGAAGGTTGAGATTATGAATGTCGGTCCTATATGATATTTTCTGCACTAAATAGGGGGAGGGCAGTTATTAAATATAATTTTGTGAAACAATATAACTGAGTGAAGCTTGCGTCTCTCTAACATTGACATCCATGATGCACTTTGCAGTTTATGAGATATTCGCGAGTATTTTCTAATTCCGTATATGAAACGGAGACACGAGTTTTGTGCTTTTTGTATACGTCTTATATCAAACTGGTCTAAACATGGCCCATAAACCGCATCAGCAAAATTAAAATGTGAAAGAACAAGTGAATCGGAGAGTGCAATCTTGAGTTTCTCTGACAGAATATGACGATGAGGAAACAATAGTTTTAAATCAGTATACGCTCTTTTGAGGCATTTAGTAAAGTGAGGTTTAAAGCGTAAATTGCTATCAAAAGTAAGACCCAAATTTCGAGCTACATCAACACATTGGAGAGTACTATATTTTATTTTTAATTCAAAATCAACAGAAATTGTTTTATTATTTTTTTCCAAACACCATAAAACACGATTTACTTGGATTGATATTTAAAAGAGATGCGCTTCCGAAAACTTACTTAGACTTTCCAAATCAGTATTTAGAAATTTTGAAGCATCGGCCGATTTATCAGGATTAAATGACATTACTAATTGCGTGTCATCGGCATATAATTGGCTCATGCTATATTCAATATACTGAGATATGTTGCAAGTATACATGCTATATAGAAGAGGCCCCAATATAGAACCTTGCGGTACGCCACTATCAAGATATAGAATCTCAAATTTTCCTTTATTTGTTTCCACATACTGTCTTCTATCCGCTAAGTAATTGCTTAACAACAAAGTTGCACCCTCCGAAAATCCTAAGTAATGCAATATCGGAACTAAAATTTCATGGTTAATTTTGTTAAAAGCCTTAGTATAATCTAAAAGTACCATTACTGCTGTTTCACCCTTATCTCTAGCTCTAAAAATCTCATCTGTGACATTGAGCAAAGCTGTTGTACAGCTGTAACCCTTGCGAAATCCCGATTGACTAGCTAGAAAAAGATTAATTTGGTTCAGATGATCTGTTATTTGTAAACACATAATCCTCTCCAAAATTTTTGATAAGATTGATAAAATGCTTAATGGCCTCATTTCACTAAATATTTTACACTAAAAGTTATTAAGTACTGACTTAATCTTTTAATTCCTTGTGAAGAAACTGGGGATACTTTGCTCATAGAAGTAGATACTAGTGTTGGGAATAATCGGATGATTTCAATCCTCGAGTACTGATCCTCGAGGATTCCAATAATCGGATGATCATCCGAGAAATCCTCGGTCATAAAATTTTCTCTTTATAATATCTCGATCGAAACCTGAACAATACTCGCCGCTGGGTGTGAGTGATTTTGCTTTCTGTTTTTAACACACTGTTGTCATTGTATTTGAATGACTTGAATAATATTGTAATATAAAAATAAATAATTATTTTAAACACTTTTTTAATAATTAATATTTTCGTGTATAAGTTCATGTGGGAAATAAAATTTTCATAGGTTTTGCTTTAAATTGTGCTGATTTTATTTCTTTAACTACGACTTTGAGACTAATCTGGCAACCTTTCAGCACACTTTCAGGCCAAATGAAACCAAGTAATTCTAGGAAAAACGGCCGGCTTTTTTAAAAGGGCTCGTTCTTTATTGTTTATTTGTCGGCGGTCGGTCATTGAGATAAAAAATATATTTTGTTATACTTTTTAATAGCGTATTTTCACTGTTGTCCATATTTTAAGTTTTTGTGCGACATAATATCTAGTTTTAAAAAGTGTATTGTTTGGGCACAGCTTAACTAATAATCGAAAAAAAAAATTATTGATGATTGTTTCGGATTTTCAAACTGTTTCTTTTGTGTACCCTCATAATAGAACAATATTAACTAATGAAATTTCATTAGTTAATATTTTACTATTATTTACTTACTTAAGGCTTATAACGAGTCAGCTGTCGCTTTAATAACTGAAAAAAATGAAATAAAATATACAGCAATATTTTTATTTTTCTTGTTGGCAAATTCCGCAAATCATTCACTTTATATCTACGTTCCATCACACTAAATTTCGATTATACTTTCATCAGAATATAGTATCCCAACGTATAGACAACGTATATACAACCAAAGTTTTTTTTACAAGAAAACACGTAAAATGAAAATTAAAAATGCAGATAAAGCAAAACCTAATAACCTACATAAACAATTGTGGTTTTGTCAAATGGAATTTTGAAAGTTGAAAACTGACGTATTATGAATTTTCAAACGTTTCAATTCTGAATTATTACACAGAAAAAACAACATTATATTATTATATCAATAGTTAAAAAACTATAAATCTTTAAATAAAAAGTATGGAGAAAAAATCTTTATAATTTAAATAAATATTATAATTAATATATCCTATCTAAACATGTAAACAAAGTAAAACAAAAATAAGTAATGTACTTCTGTTCAAAAATGCAGGTTACTACTCTGAACTAAAACCGATTATTATTGCGAGCAAGTGATTAAACGGTTAATCTCTATACTTTATATAAAAAGTTTCAGCATAAATCGTAAATCGCCTGTATCCTCGCGAGCAGCGGGGACGGTACACCACATCCGATGTTAGTTGCGCGCCGAGTAATCCTCGAGGATCGACAAAAATACTCGAGACATACCGATATGAATACTCGGGTGATTGAGTATTTTTCAGTCGAGTGATCCCATCACTAGTTAATACACAAGGTTTGTCTTGCTCAAGAACAATCACTGGTGGGAGCCGCCGTGTAGTTTGACTCGAGGATGATGCAAATGCTGTTCCAGATGCTTGCATACCTGAAAGAATTTTAGTTTAGAATTTTAAAATATCAATATTGACTGTCAGTACTTAAATCATTAGATACCTATCTCATTTTAGTAGAAAGTGTTACCGATTAAATTAAAAAAAGAAAGCCAACGTGCAACTAATTAATTTAGTACAAGTTTATGTCATACCTTCTATTTTATTTAAGTTAATTCCAACGGAATCATCTGTAACGTCTACTTCAAAGGCAATATGCGAAACCAAATCATCAATAACTGGTTGAGATGGAGGTGGAACAGAGGGCGGTCCACCACCTGTTGCCAACAGATTCCGTCTCTCCTGAGCTAGCTCAGCCTTTCTCGCTCTCTTCATTTTTGTCCCATAGCCTTTTAATTGGGTCATTGTTTTCTGTAAATACAAATAAGTATTAATATTGAAATGTTTATACAGTATTGGCCATAATGGTTGGAACTTTTTATATTTTGCAATATATTTATTACATACTACACATTTAAGATTTTATTAAATAATGTATAGCTTAATGCAAACCTAATAAAATAAAGTAAAATTTATATGAAATGTCGGCGGTGTTTGGGTTTTGGGTTTAAAAGAAAAAAATAGGCTTGACAAAATAGTTGGAACAAAAGCATATCATTTATTAAAAACGAAAAACAAAATAAATTTTCTTAACACAACAACATAAATTAAATAATAAGTAATTAAACATAATTTAATAAATTAATATTTAGTGTGATAACCTTTGGCGTTAAGGACGGCTTGCATTCTTCTTGGCATTGATTCTATTAGATTTTCAATTGTTGGTCTGTCGATGGTATTCCAGGCTTGAGTAAGTTTTTCAAACATCTCATTGGCATTTTTGATGGGCCCCAATTCACGAACTTTGCGGTCTAAATGTTCCCATAAATTTTCAATCGGATTTAAATCGGGACTTTGTGCTGGCCACTTTAATACTGCGATCTTTTCCGTGTCAAACCATTTCTTTACAAGCTTTGAAGCGTGCTTCGGATCGATATCATGTTGAAAAATGTAATTTACGGGCATACTTTCAAACGAGTATGGCTCCATTACGTCTGAAGGATGTCTCTGTACATGAACCTGTCCATTTTCCTACCACTCGATGAAGAGGCCCCACGCCATACCAAGAAAAAGCAGCCCCACACCATTACGTTACCACTTCCATGCTTCATTGTCGGTCTAACGTATTTTCTTTGTAGTCTTTTTGCCCTTTGGTCGCCTAACATGTACAATACCATCACTAGAAAACAGATTATATTTGGACTCGTCACTGAATAACACCTTTTTCAATCTTGCACAGTCCAATGGATGTGGTCTACGGCAAATTGTAACCGTAACTTGATGTTTTTTTCTTAGTAATGGGTTTTGGCGGGTCTGCAGCTTTTGAGTCCACTACTCAGTAATCGTCTCCTTATCGTTCTTGCCGAAATATTGCAAGGTTCAGTTTCTCTTATTTTTTGTAAAATTTTCCAAGAAGATAAAAAAGAATCATTATGCGACACAGTTGAAATTCTTTTATCCATGCGGGCATTTAACATTAAATATGCCCGTTACAGTTTCCTTCTTCAGTTTCCTCCATATTCAACTTAATATCTGCATGAATAACGGGCAACATTAAAACTGTGTAACACAAATGCTGTCTAGTTAGAAACTATAATTATCTAGAATACCTTTTGACAATTTGAATATAGTTGCAAGTTTTTTGTCCAGCCCCAAAAAAAAAATTACTGATAATATTGTATACAAAGATAAGACTTGAATACTAACATCTTATTTTGTTTATGTTTCCTTAGATTTATGATTTGATTTGTATATGAGAATAAGGAATATTGAATTAGCAGAAAAAATTTAACAAATATAAAAGTTCCAGCCATTATGGCCAATACTGTAGTTGATCACTATTACTTTGCCCTGTAGCGGAAGTTTTGCAAACTTCAAAATCCTAAAAATCCACAAATCGCCTGTGTAACGACACGGATAAAAAGATTACAGCGGTCCAAATTTGATTCCGCTGTTCTTAGCGCGCGACAATTGATTCATATTTGGTATGGGCCACCTTCAAAATACGTAATAGGGTGTACTAGGGGGTGATTGCGTAAAGGTGCCGCGCAGGCGGCGGCGTGACGTCGGCGGGCCTACGGAGTAGGGTGTAGCGACCGCCAATTTTGGGCCCAGAAAATAATATTCACTTTCTTTATTTTCGCCCAATTCCCCCGTTGGCGTCTACAAAAACACTCTTCTTCTTATCTTTCACCAGATGAGTCCATTATTGGGTTCCTGCTCTTGTACTAATTTGGCTTGTTATTAAATGCCTTTTTAAAAATGTTATAAGTAATTTAAAATCGATTATTACATAAGTTCTTGGATCATTCAGTTTATAGTTTCGTTTCCAAAAAAAATACAGTCACTTTTATAACACACTTGTCTATCATCTACCACTTACTTTTAAGTATCACTTCTGCTTTCAGGGTCAATACTCGAAAAGCACTTAAAATACCGACCTTCCTCAACTTATTCACACGCGCCGCGCTGGTTAGATTTTGATCTTTACCGTCGCCGAATCTTGACCGTTAGCATTATACATGCTGCATGAATTCAGGCAAAAATAATTTAATATTTTTTTCTTTTTTCTCGTCATGTTTTTTTCGATTAAACACTTTTATTAGTTGTCCAAGTCCCGACCTAATAGTTTATGTTAAATTAAATCTTATTGTTTTTCTAAGTTCCGACCGAATATTTTCATTTACTCTTGAAAAATCTACTACGTTACGTTCAAACACTTTTATAACTTTTCCGACTATATATATGTACTTATTTATATTTTTTTATATACTTATATTCACTTATTAAATAAAAAAATATAAAATTAAAAAAACCGGTTAACATTTAGGCATTACGACAAGCTGCAACTGATATTTGCCCAAAGACTACCTTTATGAACTTCTGGACCAGTATTTATATGTAAAATTTTGCCACTACTCTCGAAGAATCTATTGTTCCAACCTTTTTGTTAGGATGGCTACCTGCGTTTTAATTGGAGCATTTTTTCTAATATGAAATTTTGTTTACTGGTTCTGGAATTTGTTCTCTCAGCGTGTGAAGAATTTTTACTTACTGGTCTTTGTAGATTTTAAAGAAAGCTTTATCCTGTATTTAAATAATTATTTTTAATTATTTATACCTATATTAAAAATATCGGTTCACCACATCACTCCCTATCCCACAAGACGAAATTATCTTTTAATAAGTTCATTTCGACTAGACTGAAGTGCGACAGCAGTATTTGGTTGTTTAGATAAAAATATATGTATGTAGGTCACAGAGTCATACCAGCGTATTGAAGAAAAATAATCGTTTATGTTGAGGAGAGTGGTTTACGTGAGTTGAAGTAAGAGTTTTCTAAATTAAAACATTAGTGTTAAAACATTAATTTATTTCAGTTAAAGTGTAATCAAGATAAAACACTCCAAGTTAATATGAATATATAATACATTAATAAAATTCAAGAAAAAAACTTAAAATTACATAAACAAAATTTCCAATATGCCTTACGTTAATAAATATGATTATTATTAATTTTTTTTAAGTTCCACTACTTGAGATTATGATCTATAAACTTTTTATAATACTAATAACTAACATAGATAACCGGCACACACTCTTTTTGCTCACCCGAGTCACTACGGTCTTCGCACTTTGGCTGCTCCTCGTCTTGCAGTAGCACTTCCAGGTTTTGGCGCCTGAAAACCAAGCGAGCACAGAACACACTAAAGAAGAACGCTAACTCCCATGCATTTTTTAGTTTCAAAACGGTTTCAAATTTGTAAAGAAATCTGTAATCTGTATATTGAAGTGGCGCCATCTAGCCACCCAGGAAAGTAACAAATGTGGCGGCAAATTTAAATAGATGCAATTTATTTTTAAGCAAGACGTATTGACTTGTTCGCCAGTTAGAGCCAATCAGATTTCTACAAAATAATGTGTAGTCATCTGATTGGTCCCAAGTTGGCAAACAAGTCAAATGGTAAAAAACAAGGATTTATATATAAAGGTTAAACAAGGTTAAACTATTGTAAAGTGTTAAATGGTTTGCTTATATCATTTTATGTGCATAAAAACCTACAATAAATAATTTATTTTAATTTACAGAAAATTATACCATGAAACATTTTACAAACAAATAAAACAACAGATTAAAAAGTATAATATTTATTATAGTACCAGATTTAAGAACACAACAAATATCGTTGGAATACAAGAGAAAGTGACGTCCATTAGAAACAATGTTTTATTTACGTGTATTTTTTACATATGGACTTGAACAATTGTGTAATATCACATTGTGGAGTTTATGTACAAAAATATGGAGTTGATCAATTTTTTTTTGTAAAAATATATGGCGTTGTAAATATTACATTGTTAAAAAATAAAATTCACGAACATTTGGACTTGGTTAGGTTACCTCACCTCACTTTCTCGGATTATTAAATAAAATTGTTAGATAAATCAAAGACCTTTAACTTAAACCTTACCTTTAATAAAGATCTTAAAAATCAAACACAAAACAAAGTTCAAAAAAATTCAAAAATACAAAATCACGATTGTAAAATGAAGATTGCAAAAAACACAGCCAAACAACCAGAAAACAGCGAAATGCACATTTCCGTTCGTTTGCAAAACACAACTGAAGAGGAAGGAGGAAGCCGGAAACGGAAAACTGATTTGACATACAGAACAATGACAGAACATAATTAATAGGCCTATTTAGGCAACTATAAAAACAATTTTGTACGCAATTGTTAGGCAACTAGAAAAATTAAAATAAAAATACGCCATCTAGCGCCCCAGGAAATTACTACCCCAAAAAAAAGATCGTTCAAGGTCGTATATCTCAGTTGACTGGCCCTGCAAGCGAGGGCCATCGGTGATTATTCGCCACTGGCCGTAGTTGTTGCTGCCGCTGGGGGTTGTTGGTTTGCGGGAAGGTGTTCGTCTATGGCCTCTGGGATTAAGGGCTGGGAGAGCCCTTCGCCTCCTGACGCTGGATGGTCCAGGCTGGGGGGGATTCATTTCAGGTGAGGGACGCCCATATCCGATAGGCATGGACGCACATGCGACCTCGGGTGTCGGTGGTCGGACGAATAATTCATTTGGGGCTGGCGATGACGTAGTGTTTGGAGACGGCTGAGGCTGAGGGGGCGGCAGCGGAGGCATGGTGAGGGGGCAGTATTGGTGTTTTATTCTGCATACAGCGCACGTACAACTAGGCACACCAAGTGATTTTAGCAGGTTCCAGTAGAAGTAGGGTTGGTACAGAGAAGCCGTTGGCATCTGGCACACGCGCAGGTGATTGGAGGGCGGCGTCCCTCCTGCTGGGCCCACGACACGGTAAAGGCCCGGTATTCTACATGCACCAAGAGGTAAAAAAAGGCCACGTATGCCCGGAACACCCAATTATTATATTCTTGATCCAGGACATTGTGCAACCATACCAAATGGTAGACGGCCGCCCGATACACCACGTCTCGAATACCCCACTCGGGTACGCGGCGGATAAATGTCAGCATTATCACTATCCACTCCATTTTTGTTTTTTTTTAACTCGGATAAGGCAGAACTGAAGATTTTTCTCGCCTCACTTTACTTTTTAGGAACGTCCGTGCTTGGTCAGCGAAATTGTCGGGTTCCTCCCGAATCGCGCCCGAACCGATGCCGAACCCAGTCCTATTCCTTTCCTCTTGTTCCCATACAATTCTGCTGATTCGGTATTTTCTTTGTCTTTCTCGAATCTCGATAATTTTACGCAATTCCTTTCCTCTTGTCACCATACATTTCTGCTGATTAGGTATTTTCTTTGTCTTTCTCGAATCTCCGAAATCGTTCCGAATATCGATAATCTTACGCACTCCGCACTGTTCGAATTTGTTTATTTTTTGTGATTGAGATTAATGTTTCCCGCTCGATTTGCGATGTCTCACGCGCTTCGCGACTCTGCATTGAGTAATTCTTTTATAAACGGTCGATTAATAAAGTTGTTTTTTTATAATTACTTTGGGGTTCCCCACCATGTTCACACGCGTAACACTTACTGTAATTTATTTAAAAGTTTTCCGAAAAGGTACCGATGACATAGTTCTCGCACTTTTCTTGCTCCGCGCGCACTTTAGTCTTTCTCCGTAGAATCACTCAATTCGAATAGTTAATTAATTAGAGCCTAGTTAATTAAAAGTTTTATTTGGAATTTATTATAGACATTTATGTTTTCTGGTGGGTTTTAATGTTAATTAGTGTTGTTTTGAGGTCCGTGAATTTACTTTTTAATTAAACCAGGTCTTTTTATTTTTCACGAGTTTTCTTTCTGTTAACAATTACAAGAACAAAAACTAAAACGAACAAACTGAACATGCTGCCGCCATATTCTTATTACTCTATTTTATGCTACTAGGAACCTTATAAAAACAAACTTACTAACCTATTCTTAGTGCTACCAACCGTAAATACATGGGTTATGTTAATTTACCATTGCCCCAATAGACGGCGTATACAACACCCCCCCTCAATGGTAAATTTACTAATCATTTGACTAACAATATTTTCCTTTAAATGCATAACAAATTTTTTCTTAATTTTTAAACTATTCTACACAATCTAAACCTAGTTTAAAAAAAGTTTTTTAAATTGTGTAAAACCTAATGGTTTTGTAAACAAATCCGCCTGTTGATCATGAGTGCTAATATATTTTAACATAATTACATTATCTTTAATTTTATTCCTAACAAAATGATATCTAATGTCCACGTGTTTCAGTCTCTTATGGAACTCAGGGTTCTTACAAACTTTAATAGCACTTTGATTGTCAGCAAAAACTAACACTGTAACATAGTTTTCACATATGTTTAAATCATAAAATAAATATCTAAGCCAACAAGCCTCACTAACAGATTGGCTTAAGGCTATATATTCAGCTTCAGTTGAAGACAGACTAACAGATGACTGTTTCCGACAAGCCCACGATACTGTACAATTGAAAACTTTAAAAACATATCCTGTTGTAGACTTTCTGTCAGTACAATCACCTGCCCAATCCGAATCTGAATAGCCTACAATTAAATATTCACAATTATTATTCTTTTGATATACCAAGCTCATATCAATAGTGCCTTGAATGTACCTTAACACTCTTTTAATCTCTTTCCAAAGATCATAACTTGCACAAGTTTGATATCTGCTTAGTATACTAATAGATACACATATATCGGGTCTTGAGCAAAGCATTGCATACATAAGCGACCCAATAGCCATTCGACATCTCTTTTCTATCTCTAAATTTTCAGATTTTACTCTTTTTAAATAATCATGATGAAAATTGTTATTCATAGGTGTTTTAGATGGTTTACAATTTAACATTCCAAATTTTTCAAGAACACCTCTTAAATAGTTTGTCTGATTTATAGTAATTTTCCCTTCAGATAAATTTTGAGTTATATTCATCCCTAAAAAATGTTTAATTTGCCCTAAATTATTCATTTTAAAAGTATTATTCAAAATTTTAATTACATTGTCTACTTCTTTTTCGTTTGTTCCTGCTACAAGCAAATCATCAACATAAATTAAAATATACATTTTACTTTTAACATTTGTTTTGATATAAAGGCAATACTCATATTCAGATCTTTTAAATGACATTTTTGACATTAATTCATGAAATTTATCATTCCAGTTCTTTGGTGATGTTTTTAAACCGTATAATGATTTTTTAAGCTTACAAACTGTACCCTCAATTTCTTTAAACCCTTTTGGAAGTTTTATATAGACATCATCTTGAATATCCCCATTTAAAAAAGCACTACATACATCTAATTGATGTATTTTTAAATCGAGTGATCCCATCACTAGTTAATACACAAGGTTTGTCTTGCTCAAGAACAATCACTGGTGGGAGCCGCCGTGTAGTTTGACTCGAGGATGATGCAAATGCTGTTCCAGATGCTTGCATACCTGAAAGAATTTTAGTTTAGAATTTTAAAATATCAATATTGACTGTCAGTACTTAAATCATTAGATACCTATCTCATTTTAGTAGAAAGTGTTACCGATTAAATTAAAAAAAGAAAGCCAACATGCAACTAATTAATTTAGTACAAGTTTATGTCATACCTTCTATTTTATTTAAGTTAATTCCAACGGAATCATCTGTAACGTCTACTTCAAAGGCAATATGCGAAACCAAATCATCAATAACTGGTTGAGATGGAGGTGGAACAGAGGGCGGTCCACCACCTGTTGCCAACAGATTCCGTCTCTCCTGAGCTAGCTCAGCCTTTCTCGCTCTCTTCATTTTGTCCCATAGCCTTTTTAATTGGGTCATTGTTTTCTGTAAATACAAATAAGTATTAATATTGAAATGTTTATACAGTATTGGCCATAATGGTTGGAATCTTTCTCTTTTCTTTTTCGTTTGTTCCTGCTACAAGCAAATCATCAACATAAATTAAAATATACATTTTACTTTTAACATTTGTTTTAATATAAAGGCAATATTCATATTCAGATCTTTTAAATGACATTTTTGACATTAATTCATGAAATTTATCATTCCAGTTCTTTGGAGATGTTTTTAAACCGTATATTGATTTTTTAAGCTTACAAACTGTACCCTCAATTTCTTTAAACCCTTTTGGAAGTTGTTTGAAGTTTGTTGAAAGTTGAAGTAGACATCATCTTGAATATCCCCATTTAAAAAAGCACTACGTACATCTAATTGATGTATTTTTAAATCGAAATTGTTACATAAAGCTAAGAAAACTCTTATTGATGGTAATTTTGCAACTGGACTATAAATATCTGAAAATGATATACTTTTTGTTGAAAATCTTTAACAACTAATCTTGCCTTAAATCTAAAAACATTTCCACTGTCATTTCTTTTCTTCTTGAAACCCCACTTGCACTGAATAACTTTATTTTCACCTACACTTTCATCACTCACACAAATCCAAGTTTGATTTTCTTCCAACGCTTTGATTTCTGTTTCCATGGCTTCTTTCCATTTGCTCCAATCACTATTTGCCATAGCATCTTCATATGTTAGGGGTTCATCTGTGTCGATACAGGCCAACAAACCTATATCTTCGTTGTCCATGTCAAAGTCATTGAATCTTGACGGTAGATTTATGCTTGTTCTTAAGTTGTATCTTCTATTGTCTTCTTGGTCTTCATTTTCACTACTGTCACTCTCTAAGTTCTCTTCTAAGTGTCTTTCTTCCTCTTCAATGTCCAACTCACTGTCATTACTAGACTCAACTACATTTCGAGTATTTAATTCTGCAGTTAGCTCTTGATTTTCTTGTTTTACTGTTTCTTTATTTTCTTCTATGTCACGTTCAGGTTCTATGTCTTTTTCTGGTAGAAATATTATGTCACGAAGAATTTCTACTGTGTTCTTTTCAGGTAAGTATATTCTGTATCCTTTTACATCTTGACTATATCCTAAAAACATACCAAACATATTCTTTGCATCCCACTTTAATCTTCTCTCCTTTGGAATATGTACCGAGACCTTTGCTCCAAACCTCTTAAAAATATTAGGGTCTATCTTTCTTTTGTACCATGACTCATATGGTGTTTTATTTTGCTCTGAGCTTACTCCTGTTCTATTTAATATGAAAGTAGATGGTTGAGAGCTTCTGCCCACAAATTCTTGTGTAATTTTTGACCTTTCAAAGTTCGAGCTGCCTCAACTAAGGTTCGATTTTCTCTTTCTGCTCTTCCGTTTTGTTGTGGCGTATATACAACCGATCTTTGATGCCTTATTCCTCTGTTTTCTAACAGTTCTTTTATCTCTTTGTTCAAAAACTCAAGACCATTATCTGATCTTAGAGCCTTCACTTTGTAACCTGTTTCTCTTTCAGCTAACGTTATGAAATTTTCCAACTTTTTCTTTACTTCTGACTTATTCTTTAGAAAATAAACATACCTGTAGTTAGTATAGTTATCTTTTAATAGGAGAAAGTATCGAGATCCTCCTAAAGATTCTTGCTCCATAGGTCCACATACATCTGTGTGTACTAGCTCCAATGGTACTGTAGCTCTTGACTCACTTTCATGAAACGGATGTCTATGGTGTTTTCCAGTTAAGCATTGTTCACATACAAACTTTTCATTCACAAATTCTATGTTATTGTTCCTTAAAAAGTGTTTTATATAGTTAACATTTTGGTATGCTAATTTACAGTGCCATTCTTTTAAAGAGTCTATGGTTTTAACTTTCATACGTCAGAGTTTACGTTAGTTGTTAATATATTTTTAGGTTGATCTTGTAAGCATTTGACATAAGACTTTTCCTGAGAAAAACACATTGTATACAACTTATTCTGTCTTATAGCTTGAGCTCTTATCTTTCCATTTTTGTCATAAAAAGTGCATTTTTCATTATCAGAGGACAAGAAATATCCATTATCAAGTGCACAACCAGCAGAAAAAAAATTGAACTTTAAATCAGGTATATATAATACATTAGAAAGGTAAGTTTCAATAAGACTTGTGCCATTATATGCCCACAACTTAATTTTGCCATAACCTCTTACCTCTAGCTTTGCCATAACCTCTTACCTCTAGCTCTTACCTCTAACTTGCACCATTCTAGGGATTTTTACTTTATACATTTCCTGAAATAATTCCTTGTTCCATGACATGTGCTCGCTTGCACCCGAATCCAAAAACTCTTGTGCCTGAAATAACAATTTCTAGTAATATGGCCTACCTTTGAACATATATAACATTTCTTTCCTTGAGGTTTTTCACTGGTTTTAGTTGCCAATGCAGTTGCATTTTCCAAAGACTTGCATCTTTCTTCTTCTAGAAGTAATCTTGAAGTTAACTCCTCGAGACTTTGGTTATCTACTGGAACAGATTCCCACGCTGATCTAAAATTGCTCTGGGAGAGACATTAAGATCTTAGTTATTACCATTTTCTCTGATAGAGTTTCGCCTGCGGATTTTAATTTCATTTTTATTTCTTCTATTTTAGATAAAAAGGTACTAACACTTGAATCAAACTGCAGTGAGAAGAAACGTTCTTGTAAAAGGTGTACACTCACCACTGATTCCTTGTCATATACTGTTTTTAGTTTACTCCACATTTCTTTGTACGTTTCACAAGACAGTACATGCGTTAATGGTCCTTCTTCCATTCTTGTTACCAGCAATTCTTGGGCCTTTGCATCTTCTTTCATCCACTTATTTATTTCTTCAACTCCTGTGCTTGGTTTTACTTTGGATCCATCCACTACTTTAAATAAACTACGACCTTTTAGTACGATGCTTGTTTGAAATTTCCAGACTGGCCAGTTATCTCCATTTAGTTTTAATACAGCGTTATTTTCAGACATTTTTCGGTTTTACTGTTTTTACTTTTAATGTTTTTACTCTTAACACTCCGATACACTTTCCCGAAATTTTACCTGTCTTTTTGTCCTTTTGTCCTTGCCGTTTTTACCGCGAGACCTTGGTTTTCTATTCTGTGTCTGGGCTGTGATCTGGGCCCATAACCTGTTGTTTTGAGGTCCGTGAATTTACTTTTTAATTAAACCGGGTCTTTTTATTCTTCACGAGTTTTATTTCTGTTAACAATTACAAGAACAAAAACTAAAACGAACAAACTGAACATGCTGCCGCCATATTCTTATTATCAAATCAATGTCATATATTACTACACTGTTTAAAACATTTTGTCGAATAAAGTACTCCAATATACTTTTCACAGTATTTGTCACTTCTTTATATAAAATATGAATTTGTGGTGCCTCACTTTGCATCAATTTATTAAGGCGATTGAAAAAAGGTAACACATATGCAAGAAAATGCAAATATAACTTTGTTTCGGGTTAATTTATTAGATCATAAATTGCATTTGCTTGTAAAATATTGTGTGACACTTGATCTGTAAAATATAATGTCAAAGAGTTAAATTGAGATAGTAATCGTATGACGACACTTTCCAAGGACAGCCAACGAGTTGCTGCAGGATGCAAAATTTTTAGAGGGGAAGTATTTGCAAACTCTTGAAACTTTTTTAATACGCCCACTCTTTTTGGGCTGTTGGAAAAATAATTGTAAACGTCCCTTGTAAATTTTTCTATTTCCTGCGGCAATTTCTCCCACGCATATGATACGCATAGGTGAACTTTAATAAATGCCTTTATTGTCAAAAAATTTTTCAATTTTTAGACAAAGGTAAACTAACAAACAAAGTAAAAAAACAAGGTACACAAACAAACAAACAAAAGATAATACAAAACATTATACAAATAATATTGTCAGTCTTATTGTTAAAATAAACATTTATAAATGTTTATAATGTCAAAGAACAAAAAAATAAAAATAATATTCAAAAATATTTAGCTAGTTTATAGTAAAATATCAATGACCTCTAAATAAATTCATTTCGATCGATGTCATTAATAAATATAGCAATAGCAAACATTAGACCAGTGTTTACAAGATCAAATTTGATTTTCAAAATATAATTCATTTACGGCATAGAAAGCCTTGTCTAGTAAATAAGAGTTCAATGCTTTGCGAAATGAAAAAAATAATGTTATGGATTTGATTTCAAATGGCAGGTGATTGTGCATTTTTTTCGAGTTGTATAATATTGAACTTTTAACTAACTCTGAGCGTGGGGTAGGTAGTAGATAAAGATCTTACTCCGCGTTCCTGGGTGGATAAGTGTGAGATGGCCTTTCTTGAGAAGCTGATACATGTTTACGTATTAGGCAAACGGATTCAAATATAAATAAGGAAGGAAGAGTCAATATTTTTAATTTTTTAAAAAAGTCCCGGCATTGAGTTCTACTGTTTAGTCCCAGTGAATATCGAACAGCTCTCTTCTGGAGCCTGAAAATGCGGTCAAATTGAGTCGCACAACACGTACCCCAGAATGGAAGGGCATACCTGAGGTGCGACTCAAAAAGTGCATAATAAACAGTTCTAGCCACTGACAAGTTAAGCTCCTTAGAAACAGACCTTAATGCAAAACAGGCAGAGCTCAATTTTTTTTCGACAAAGCTTCGATATGTATGTCCCATTTCAGAGAATTGTCCACAACAAGCCCTAAGAATTTTACAGATTTTACGACGTCAATGGTGGTGTTGTTAAGTACAAACGGCTGCAACGAGTTTTTATACGACAAAGCTTTAGTTTTAGAAATGTTGAGACTCAGAAGGTTCGAATCGCACCATTTGATATAATCCTATGAAGTGCCGTGATGTCCTTGTTGCTCCAAGTGAAGCTAGTGTCGTCCGCAAAAAGACATATTTTGCCACTGATGTTTATGTTAGCAATGTCGTTAATAAAAAGAAGAAACAAAATAGGGCCTAGTACTGAGCCTTGTGGTACTCCACATTCTATTGGCTTGCTAGAAGACAACGTAGTATCCACCCTCATAAGTTGACTTCTGTTGCTCAGATACGACTTAAACCATTCGAGATGATCCCCTGAACCCATAGTGCTGCAGTTTATTAATTAAGATCTTATGATTTACACAATCGAACGCCTTAGAAAAATCATAGAAAATTGTTGCTGTAGAATGATGGTTGTTTAGGCTGGAGTAAACTTTATTAAGGAGGGAAAACATAGCGTCATTTGTGGACTTGTTGCTTAGAAATCCAAATTGATATTCAGTAAGTATTTTGTACTTAAATAGAAAAGATACCAGCCTTCTTTTAACCAACCTTTCTATGATCTTAGATAGCGTTGGAAGGAGTGCAATTGGGCGATAGTTAGAAGCTTCATCTTTGTCTCCTCCTTTATGCAGAGGAATGATTATTGCTGCCTTAAGACATTTTGGAAAAATACCATTTTGGAACGACATGTTTATTAAAGTTGTTAGGTGATTCAGAGTGCTTTCTGGCAGATTCGAAAACATTTTTAAAGTTAGCCCGTCGGTCCCAGAAGAGGATTTATTTTTGATGGTATTAATTGTACTGCGAAGCTCTTCTAAAACTACGGGCGAAAAAAAGAAACTGTGTAAGTTTACAATATCATTAGAGAGATAAGAAAGTGGATCATGAGGAGGACATATGGTATTAGTTAAGTTTTTCGCTACATTTACAAAGTAATCGTTAAGGTTCTCAGGTGAGGTAGAGATATTGCTAAACGAAGAAGCTTTGTTTCTCAACTCATTCACAATAGACCATGTTTCTTTAGCAACATTACCAGAATTGACTATTCTCCTGTTACAATATAGGTCCTTAGGGGCTCTTATAGTCTTATGATAAATTTTTCTGTATAGTTTTACGTAATTGTGGAAGAAGAGACTGTCTGAGAATTTTTTTAAGTGAGATAATGAACGCATGGCATATACATTTCCATACATACAAATATATGCGGAATGGCCTCAACCATTCTGCTCATAACAGAGTTTTGGGCGCCCATCATGTTGTTTGCACCATCAGATGCAAATCCTATGCAGTTATTTTTATATAAAATATTAAATTGATTTGGTTTGGATATTTTGATAAATAATAATTGATAAATTTATAATATGGTCAAACAGCGCTGCCCCAGTTGCTTCCTGTATGGGAATAAGAGGAAAGAAATAATATTTAATAGTTTTGTTTCCACAATTAATTATGACAACAGATAACAATTTGGCACAAGACCGACTGTGGATATACTGGACTGTGGTGTGTGTATATCTGTCGACTCATCCACGGTTATACTGAATTTGTTATTTTGCATTAAACTAACAATTCTTTGCCTTTCCGATGCTCCTGTAATTTCAGTTAAAACTGATTTGATTTTAGTAGGACCACATTTCATTTTTTTCGCGATTGACGAATGGCTACAAACCGATCGAAGAAAATTTGGAAAATGCTCTATAAGTCTAAATGGTAAATTTTGTTCCGCTAAAAAAAACCCGCTATACGGATTTCAGCTTCTTTAACTTTATCCTCTAGGCGTTTTTCTGATGATTGTTCCAAAACCATGGCAGAAATTGGTTTTTGCCCGCACGAAGTTAGGGATGCTTTCTTATGTTTAGCTGTTTCTCCATGCTTTACTAAGTCTCCTCTACCATGGAAAATATTTACATCGCATGCACATGTCTTACACCTAAAAAAATTGTACCTAATAAGCGGAGACGTAAAAAATATGTAGGTATACAGCTTACCACCCAAATCGAGAACCTTTTTTGCTCTCAGTAAGCCATTTTATGTCTCTTTCCCATTATTTATATACTTTTGGCTGTATAACAATTTATAATAACCAGCTTCCTTTTTTTTTTGGAGGAGTTGAAGCGGAAGTTGGAGGCTGGTTGCTCTCACTATCAGTATCAGTACTATTAGTATCGTTACCCGACATATTTTAATATTTATACTTCGATTACTCGATTACGCGTAGATATTCTATACGACAAATATGCGTGTACCTTTACAGTTTACTGTTTTAATTACACATTACACTCTAGCCCTCGGGGATCCACCAAACAAAAACATTGCGACACAAAAGACGACAGATTGTGTTTATTGAATGTTGCCAACCTGCGGCTTCTTCGTCCCCTTTACCCTTTACACACAAAATAACAATAATCCTTTTATCTTTATTGACTATAGAGTGAAATTTGTTGTGTTGGCAATACCAGAATCAGAATATTACGTTCATTTTTATTTACTGGTATCTGCAAATCGTACAGCGCAATCTCTGGGGGAGGCGCCTTAATCGGCCTTAATTTAAATGAGATGCTATTCACGAGCCAAGAACAATATTCTCTAATATAAAGAGGTACCTATTTGAAAAAAATGAAACTATCGCAAAATAAGAAAAAATTGTGAGATATGCATGTTTTATCGCGAGATCGTAAGATTATCCTCAAAATCGTGAGAACTGGGAACACTGATGCAACGCAGACAGGTCGCCGTCAATTTGCTGGCGACTCCCTCAGCTCTTCGCCGGGCGATACCTCCGTCAACTCGTTGGCGACTTGACTATGCGTACCAGTGAAAGTATATCAAACCTCCCGGGACGACAAAATTTATGAAATATGTGACGTAAACGTATCATGGCATTCGACTAAAATTCTATACTACTGGCACCTATGCTCTAAATGAAATGCGCTTAAAGTAAGGTTTACAGTCTGTTCAACGACAAGATCCTTGACAGTGATAGATGTTATTTTAATTTCGAAGTAGTTTATTTTATTTTACAAAGAAATAAGTTGGTACAATTGGAACGCATAGCAGAAAATTAATATATTTAAAATTTGAGTGACAATATGTCAAAATATTGTGAAAAAAACTGTATAAAAGTGAAACAAATTAATCGAGTTATTTTATTAAAAAAAACGGTATGTGTTACAAAACCAACAAGAACAAAACACCACATACCAAAAAAATATAAAAGAGAACTATTTCTTGTGGCACTATTACGTGTGGCAAAGTTTCATTAGCAATAGGAGGTTTTCAATGCGATAAAAAAGATGGTAGGCTGCAAAATACACTGCAGTTCAACAGAGACGGATAAAGTGTCTTTTCCCTACCATTGAATAGGGGAAGTGATCATAGAAGTGATACGACGAGAGAGCCACTGCGTCTTTAAGACGCTTGTGTGGGGGCTACCCATTGCCTGGAAACTTATATGGTGAAATTTTGATAAAATAATTTAGTACTCACTAAAAACACGGTATGTCGCTAGTGGTAGGAAAAAATTTTTTAGAGGTTACTTGTTTATTTAGTTGCCTGATTCAAAGGTTGCCTGTGATATGCATATACAGGGTGTTTCCTAATTAATCTAAAAAATAAAAAATCGTTAGAAAACAGCTTAAGGCGGGCTCTTAATAAGTATATTTATTTTTTTCTCGGCAACCGTTTGATGAACAAGAAAAACTCAAAAGATCAATTTTGTTGAAAAAGGATGGCCAGTCAAGAAAAAAATATATTTTCTTTAAAAAAGCAGTAGTGTACCATTTATGTTAAACAAAATATCGCTTTTTTTTAATTTTTAACACCCTGTAGATCAGAAAGGAAATACTTTAGACCTAATGGTTATATAAAAATTGTTTTAAGAACACATGAGGAATCACACCACAATTTTTTAGACTAATCAGAAAACACCCTGTATATTGTCAACTTGACAATGATTGTTGATAAATCAAAAAATACCTTTTCTGTGAAAAATGCCCGATTTTCGCAGGAAAAAATTTGGATTTTATTGAATTTGGGCCTGCGTCTGCAAATACCGGTATGTATTTTAATATTCTATCTATCTAGATTTTAAATATCATAGTCAGAAATAGTTTTATTATTTACTAACTGTAAAAATGATATACTTATAAGTTTTATCAAATATTGTGATTTAAGGTGGGTTTAGCCAGCAAATAACGCATAATGCATAATTTTTTGTGAATAATAGATATTGTTAAAAATCCATAATTTAAATACATATGTTTATACAGCGCACAGTGAATAACTCATAATTTAGTGCATAATGTATAATTTACAAAGTTGACCAACTTTTAACTTTATGCATTATGTTTTACAAATTGTGCATCAGGATGCTAGTGCGCAGGTCCAGTAGTGGCAGTAGTTGGCGTTTCCCGCGTTTCCTTCCTTTTTTAACCTTAACAGAGCCTTAACCTATTTTTTGTGTTTTGGTTTTGACATGTTTCATTCAGGATCGGTTTTTGTTTTGTGGCTTCATTTGGGCTTTACTCTTGTCGGCCGCTTTCCTTTTTTCAAAATGAGCTTCGAGGAAGGAATTTTGATAGAGAACATCAAAACTTTCCTTGTATTTGGAATACCAAAGGACAAAGGAGAAATTCTTTGGTGGTACAAAATGCATGGAAAAGCATTTTCATTGTATTATGGAAAAGAGTGGTAAGTACTTATAGATTTTCTTTTCGTTTTGTACCAGTTACACACATAAACGGTTTTTCAGTTGAGAGCTGCCAAGAGGCTGGAAGAGTCTCCACTTTCAATACATCAGAGAGCGAAAAGTGTACGAGAAGCATGCCATCAGGATCAGCAGCATATTCAGGAAGTGGCCACTGTTCCAAATCATTAAACTTTTTTAGCTCCTGTTATACAAACTAGAAGTAAGTACAAATTATCATATTGCTGACTCCTGATTTTATTTATTTATTCTTCTAGAACATCTGGCAACGTTAAAAAACAATGTCAAAGACAAGACCCACTGTTCCATCACCTAATTTGTGGACGACGACAATGGTCGTGAGGAAAGATGGATCATTAGTTGAAGAAACTCCTGTGGAAAGCCAAAATATCACAAGAAGAAACGAAGATAGGTATGCTGACTCAGACGATACTTCTTTAAGCACAGTTGTCTTAGACCGAGTTCCGAGCCCACATGAATCAGTTACAACAAGCCGATCCAAGTACCCCAAGCGTATCTTTGATCTCACATAAACCAAAAACACCAAACAAGGTTTTTAAGAGAAGATATTAGTCACCATCCATGGATAAACTATTAGAAAAAATGTTGTAACGTAGGTGAAAGCATTAATGATTTTATTAAACAATCATCAGGAGATGATGAAAGCCAGAGTAATGATAAAGTACTATTTTTGCTTTAAAAGCTTGGCCAGTCTTTATCAAAAATAAAAAGTGAAAAAAATTATTCCAAATTAAATCAAAAATTTTGTTGCTTTTGGCTGATGAACTGAGATGATGACTGATTTTTTTAATAATTCAGATATTATACTTACCTAGTTCAATTTGTTAACCCCAAATAAAACACTTATCTTGATAGAAGTATTTTTATTTGTTACCTTAAAACTAAATTAGTCTCTTATATTAGGTATTTATACAGGTAAATAATAAAGTTTGTTACTAAACAAAAAAATTGTTTTTATTTTTATATATATACTTAAAAAGTATTAAAAATATTTTAGTTAACAGTTTGGCTCCTCCTCTGGTGATATAGTCTCTTGCCAAGACAGCCAAGCTTCTTCAGAGACAAAAAATTCTGCAACTATATCTCTGTATGATCTTGCAGTCCTTGAATAATTATTTGAAGCCAGCCTATTCACAGAGCCTTAAGATGCTCCTTCATTTCTCCATAATTCTTCATGAATGTTACCATCTCTCTATCAAGGTAATCCACAAACCCTGTTGGCCTTCTAGATTTCGTTTGAAGGTATATCAAGCTCACTTTTTTGCAAGTATGAAGAAGAACCACTGTAATATGGGCAATTAACTCGCATATTTCAAGACTAGCACAAAATTGACTTAAGGATGCGCCATCTTGAACTTAATATGCCAAATATATTCTTTCAATACATCTTCTACCTCGACTTAGCCTGAAAAAAAAAGAACAGCATTAAATGATAACCCGATTAATGTTACTCACCTGTAATTAAGAAAATGGTTTGTTTTCATTGAAAGTGCCCGGATACGGCCTTAAAATGTTCTCATGTAAAGGAAAAGTCGCATCACCTATCAGAAAGTGAGGTATTTCTATTCTTGTTTTTGGCAATGATTTTGGCTTTGGGATGTCTAGGTTCCATCTAAAAAAGTCTTGCACCTAAACA
Source organism: Sitophilus oryzae (assembly GCF_002938485.1). Taxonomy (NCBI): domain Eukaryota; kingdom Metazoa; phylum Arthropoda; class Insecta; order Coleoptera; family Curculionidae; genus Sitophilus; species Sitophilus oryzae. The sequence goes on along the minus strand of NW_022146309.1, from coordinate 979,382 downwards.
ACTTGCTTTCTAAGATTGCAGAATCATGGTGTGCTCCTGCTCCTCTATGTCCACCATCGAAAAATCTATAATAGGCATCGCAAGTCGCCATCAGGATAATGCTCTAAAGTTCTTCTTAGGTGAAAAAGGCGCTTTCCGGAATGTTTGGGGGCTATAATATTAATGTGTTTCCGTCCACAACACCTATACAATAATTTGGAATATTCCACCTTTTAAAAATTCACTACACATGAAGTGTTTTTAGTTGGTTGGGGCAAAACAATTGGTCAGAAGTCTTTTCCACAAAACTGTACATGTTTCTTTAATAACAGTATGGACAGTAGCTTTTCCAATTCTAAAATTCCAAGCCATCTCTTGCATCGAACAGCCTTCTGCGAGGTAACTAAGGTAAAATAAGTATACTAAAATAATTTTTATGTTGAAAAAAACTTACTGTAAAGTAATAACCTTTCTTGAGGAAATGTGTCTTCGTTTTATCTTTTTGGATATCATGCCAATCAATGCAAGTAGTTTCTTTAAACTGATTTGCGTCATTCTTGTGTGTTGAAGAATTGTTCAGCATCAAATTTCCACATATCTTTAAAAGAGGGTACTAAAAGGCCTTCACTTTCCTTTTTCTTATTGATGGGTCCTAATACCCCATCGCCTATGTATTCTACGATTAGCATGAACTTCAATAGAAGTTGCAACACTTCCAGCTAACGTTAAAAACAAATGTAAATTCACAGCACAATCACTTTAAGTACTTTCTCCGTATTTTCATATTGAAAGTCGACGCTACTTACATACAACAAAAGAACCACAAATTTTTAAAAGTGAGTAAAAACCATACAGACACGTAAAGTAGGGTTAGGCATAAAATACTGACAATTGACAGCTTTATTGTCAAAACTGTGACTAGTCAATGTTTATGCATAATTATTAGATGCTGTATAAACACATCTTTTTCTTACACATTATGTCCTACCGTTATACTATTCAATTAAAAATAAAAATACTAATTATGCATTACAACATGTCCCCAAACCCACCTTTACTTACCTTGTAGTCAAAATTTATATTTAATAAGCATAATATATATATATATATATATATATATATATATATATATATATATATATATATATATATATATATATATATATATATATATATATATATATATATAAATAAATAATATTTTCTTGCCTTTAGCTGTGTTTTCTAATTTCGAAAAATCAGTAGAGAAAAAAATAAAAAGTAGAAAATTGTTTGCTTGTCGTAAAGGGGAACCAAACTCCCTCCCACAACCGTTTCTGGGCTACCCTTCATCAGGTGGAAACATCAGGGAGCTGGATTCTCACCGATAAACAAAACTTCTTCTATATCTACAGACGATGTCGTAAAGTGTCGGTGAGATATTAGTGCATCTCCGTCAAAAAGATGGTAAGAGCGTTTTCGGCCACTCAAATATATGAAATGAACAAAATTCTTACGAGCTTTAGTGTATATTAATAAATGTCATTTTTCTTGCCTTTAGCTGTGTATTTTTTCTAATTTCAGAAAAAAAATCGAAAGTAGAGAAAAAATACAATAAAAATAAAAATTGTTTTGCTTGTCATTAAAGGGGAACAAGCTCCTCCCACAACCGGTTTCTGGGCCTCCCCTTCATCAGGTGGGCTGTCAGGGGCTGGTTCTCACCGATACTTTACGACATCGTCTGTAGATATAGAAATTTTGTATCGGTGAGAACCAGCCCTGGATAGCCCACCTGATGAAGGGTGGCCCAGAAACCGATTTGTGGGAGTGGAGCTTGGTTCCCCCTTTAGGACAAAGCAAAACAATTTTCTTTTTTACTTACTATTTTTTTTTTTTTTATTTTTTCTCTACTTTCGGTGCAAAGGAGTGAAAAAATACACAGCTAAAGGCAAGAAAATGTGTTATTAATATACACTAAAGCTGTAAAATTTTCATATATATATATATATATATATATATATATATATATATATATAATAATAACTATATATATATATATATATATATATATATATATTCATGATGAAATTCAAATTTCAAATGAACAAAATTCTTACAGTGTATATTAATAAATTATATATATATATATATATATATATATATATATATATATATATATATATATATATATATATATATATATATATATATATTTTTGTTTCCACTCTTGGCTTTTAGGTCGTTGGGGTTGCAAAGATGTTTCTGATTTGTTCATTATTTTTATTTTGTGACGACGTTTCGACAATCATCTTTTTCAACTCTTTAAGTACATAAAAACAGTCAGTTAAAATCAAAGCCAAGATAAAATGTCAAACTAAAAGTCTTACCTTGAACTGGTGCTTTCAGAGTTAATATTTGTTAAACTGGACAACACAATAACACATATTACTATTGTTTTTAATTGTTTTTGGACATTACACTACGAGCACGTACGTATTTCCTTGCCGATCGCTCTGTATAAAACACATTCATCGGTTCAATACCCGATGTCTACTGTTCTTAGTGCGTTAGAGGATCGACAGATATATTTAACCGTTTTTAGGTCTTTTTATCATTTACCGCGTTTTTGTTTTTGTATCTCCACCATTTCATGAAATTCTCTCTTTTTTGGAGGATTTTCTGTTTTAAATTTTAGTTTTATCAAAATCGAATGTATGATTTTCTGTTGACACATGATTTGTGAGGCAGTTACATTTTTTTATCATACTTGTGCCCTTTCAGTCTATTTTCTAACCATTGAAAGTTTGTCCTATGTAAACTTTGGGCGCAGTTCGAACATGGAATTTCATATATAACATTTAGCTTCATTGTTTAACGGTGTTACAGATTTTGATTTGAAATTATTAGCTAATAACAAGTTATGCTTTTATGACAAATCGTTATATTCTGCTTTTTATTGTAACCCTTGTAATTGTTAGAGACAACCATTTACACAACTGCGCCCAAAGTTTTATAGGACAAACTTCTCAATGGTTTAGAAAATGGAGCTGAAAGGGCACAAGTATGATAAAAAAATGCCGCCTCACAAATCATGTGTCAACAGAAAATCATACATTCGATTTAATAAAACTAAAATTTTAAAACAGAAAATCACCAAAAAAAGAGAAATTTTTATGAAATGGTGGAGATACAAAAAACAAAAACGCGGTAAATGATAAAAGACCTAAAAATCTAAACTTAAAAAATATCTGTCGATCCTCTAACGCACTAGGAACAGTAGACATCAGGTATTGAACCGATGAATATGTTTATACTGGAAGCGATCGGCGAAATACGTACGTGCTCGTGAAATGCTGTGGTCCAAAAACAATTAAAAACAATATGTGTGTTATTGTGTTGTCAGTTTAACAAATATTAACAGATCTACGTTCAAGGTAAGACCTTTTAGTTTGACACATCTTATTGATTTTAACTGACTGTTTCTATGTACTTAAAGAGGCTTGAAAAGACATATACTGTCGAACGTCGTCACAAAATAAAATAATGAACAAAATCTAGAAACATCTTTGCAACCCCAACGACCTAAAGCCAAGTGAAAACAAAAAAAAAATATAGTATACAGGTCAAAAGAAACAGAAACAAAAAAAAAAAAAAATATATATATATATATATATATATATATATAATAATATATATATATATATATATATATATATATATATATATATATATATATATATATATATATATATATATATATATATATATATATATATATATATATATATATATATATACTCTATATATATATATATATTCGTATGTTTCATTAAAGTTACTCTGATATACTAATATATCAGTGTAACTTTAAAACTAAATCCTTTGAAATCAAATATAAACATAAAAAATATTTACAGGAGAAAAGGCGAAGGTGCTGTGTTAAACATAGTCTCTACTAAGAACACGGAGGGGCGCTTTGACCCAAAATTTTACTATTAAGTTTCATATCTATCTTAATAGAAGATTATTTTCTTTTATCTATGGGGCTACCGGCTACTAAAGGCGAGTTCTCACTGGTCATTTTTAGTGAATCAGTTTTCATGAATCATTTTTTATGAACCTGCCTTGCGTTCATATTGTATCATAAAATATGATCATTTTAAAACTGCAACTCATGTTTCAGTCTCTAAAAATTGCATTTCGTAAAAGAAAGCTGATATGTAGTGCAGTTCGTGAAATATGTGTGCAAATGTCTCGTGATATACAACATATTATCGTAGAAAATAATAAAATTAAAAAAAAAATGGATGGTGGCTTAGACAATGGATTTTATGTCGAAATACACACGGTGCAAGTGGTAGATTGTTAAAAGAATTAGCTATTGAAGACACTGAGGCTTACATAAATCATCTGCGAATGGATGAAGCAAATTTTGAGCTACTGTAGCAAAAAGTTACCCCAAAAATACAAAAACAAAATACTCTTTTAAGAGAAGCGTTGCCAGCTTGCCTCAAACTGCAAGTAACTCTTAGATATTTAGCTACAGGAGATAACTTCTCTACTCTTTCTGGACTGTATAGAGTTCCTAAGAACAGTATTCCCCAATTCCTTCCTGATGTTTGCGAAGCAATATATGAGTATTTGCAGGAGTATATACAGGTAAGTAAAAACCAATTTTTAACTTTAAAAATTATTACTACATATTTCTTTAAGAGTAAAAAAACAGTTATAAGTGGAACATACTGAAATATTACTAAACTTAGAAAACTGAAACTTTTAATGCCGTATTTAGAAATTCCTATGGTGTAAAAGAAAAAACCTAGCTATGTATGGTGTGAAAAAAATGATTACATATTATGGGATAGTGCTTCTGACACACTATCCCCCGTTTTTCGAAAATTTAACACGTCTTCCCCGTGAGTATCCAGCTCATTATACGGTGTATTGTCTTGATAAAAATTGGACCTTGAATCTTCAGAAATATACTCGACGTCACTGTTGGTAGTTGTATTTGTGATATTCGATGATGGATTTGTTAGCTCAACACTAGTTACTGACCTCTCTCTTGGTTGGTGGTTTAACAGATAAAAGCGCTCTTCTTTCATAACACTTTGAAGTCTTTCTAGTGTAATAAGTGTTCTATCCAGGGGCATTTTCTTTAACTGAACTGCAATGCTTTTGCAAAATAAATCGAATTCGTCTTCGTCTTCTGGTGTACAATCGCTAACTATTTTTTGCAGTTTTGATATGCTGTTCTCAACTGCGCTTAAAATGGGTGGCGGCCTTTTTTCGTAGCTCCGACAGACCTTTTTCGGATCATTTGTAGTGAAGTTCCTTGAGATGTACTGCTACTAGTAGTTGGGGTAAGGTAAATGTACCAGTGTTCGTCACATTACGAAAAATCCAGAATATGAACGGGCGTATTTACGAATTGGGTCATATTTTTAAAGTTATATACTCCAAGTTTTTATATTAATGGTTATTTAAAAAAACTACGCATTGACCCAGTATTCATCACCTGTAAAATGCAAATGGCCCAGTTATCGTCAGCATCGTGTCCCATTAGTCGTCATGTTAATAAAAATTAATGAGTTTGACAACGAAATGATTAAGTTTTATTTAAGTTGGTTAAACAGTTACACAGAATGAACAAATATATTTTTGAACACACTTTTTTAACCCAGCACATTTTTCGTGCACCCAGCCCTTACATTTCTTGCACCGAATCGTGTCTTCTTGATACTCTTCTTCGCATATTTTACAATACCAATTTTGTTGGGATTTGTCGGTTATTATTTTTTTCAAAGGTTTGTTTTTTTTTCGTTTCTGCATTATCTTTTCTCTTCTTGATCCTCTCTTCTTTTTCTCTTTGCGCGTTGTCTTTAGCTTCCTCCCTTCTTATGATGGTAGTCCTGCCACTGAGTTGATGTAGCAACCGACGGAATTTTAACTTTTTTAAGAGATTTGGAGGGTTTTGAGGGCCCAGGCCAGAAGAGCGTAGATTTAAACGGGGTAGGAACGCATACCGGACTTTTTTTACACACCTTTAGTATTCAATAAAAAAATGTTTGTTCTGATCTATATTATACAAAATCCTGTTGGAATCCAAAGGATCTTTAGCAGTAGACGAGTAATTCTTTACAGATGGAGGAGAGGGCGTCCTATCTTTTTGTAGTAGTACATTTTCAAGCGACCTTGCTTGTATGGTAGATTTATTTTCATCATTTAATAGAGAATTGTTTGACTATTTGGTCGGATTATGCAATGAGGAGGTAGATAATAAGAATAAGCATTAGGGAGAAGGATTTTGCACGGAAATCATATATTATATATAATACCGGGTTCATAGGGTCCTACGCCTTCCGGTACCCAGTTGCCAGCCTTTCCTATTCTCCCAATCACCTGGATGAAGGTTTCTCTCCGACATAGCTTTATGTATTCATCCGATCCATGTTGCTTTTTTGGTCTTCCTTTTTTCTCTCCTTTCTTCTGATGGTGTATCCATTTCTTTGTGAACTTTCTTCGGTATTTGGTCCTCTCTCATTCTTTGTACATGCCCATACCATACCAGCTGTCTTCTCACTATTTCATCTATTATCGTTTACTGGACATGTATACTTTCTCTTATCTTTTTGTTCGGTACTCTTTCCATTCTTGATATCTCCCAGATCTTTGCCAGAAGGCCATCTCAACTGCTAATAGTCTTTGTTCCATTCTATTAGTGAGCGTTATGTTTACAATTCATATAAACCATGATTTCTTTTAAATATGGAATTATAAATAGTGTGGAAATCATATATTGCGAATCTAAATATTCATGTATGTAATTGTAGATGC